>NC_041392.1:352348602-352625031 GCF_002162155.2 Triticum dicoccoides
TGCTGCTGCCTCGTAGCCGCCGCCACACGCCGCCGTCGCCTCGCCGAGCCGCCGCCCCATGCTGATGCCACCGCCGCCGTTGACCCGTCGTCCGCCGCCGGGTCTCGCGCCGGTTTTTTTTGGTGTTTAGGTAAAACCAATCGGTTTATTTTTAAACCCCAGTTTTTGTTTTTTAAATCGGTTCAATTTTTTTCGATTTTCTTGGTTTAGGTTATTTAACAAACGTTCGTTCGTCAGTTTGTTTTAACAAACACTTTTCGCCCTTTTGCCTCTCTTAGCGAACGTTCGCGCCGTAGTATTTTTCTTTTTATTTTATTTTCGGTCAAGGACCTATCCATGATTATTTTATCACAAATTAGCCCCTGATCTTCAAACCCTCGCAACTTTTTAACCGTTCTTCCAAATCCAGTGAAACCAACACCAAAATCTTCGTCTCGAGCCCCTCTTTCTGGTTAAGCAACTTGAACATGGTTTTGACAATTTAGAATTTGGTTTCAAGAAGATTTGAATTCAAAGTTCTTTTGACCGTAGTTTCAGTTCTGTAGCTCCGATTCGATTGATTCTTTTTGCAAATCAAATCTTTTCAGTTGAACTTTCAGATTGGGATCTTCTTATTTGAGTTTTATCCTTGCATCTATGCTTGAGTGCTTATGTATGCTATTGTTTGTTTGCGATAGAATTCCCGGAGTGCGAAGCGTGCTACTACGAGTCTCTAGGGTTTGTAGATCATCAGCAAGGCAAGTAACACATTGATCATATCCCTTTAATACCCAGTTTTTATGCATTAGTTACAATCATCAAACACTGCATGATTAGGATGTGATTAACTTGTGGGTATGGGAAGAAGATGTTGAGGTAGAACTTATTGCCCTTTTATTATCAAACCCTTGGCTTACTTCTACGTGATGCTTATATTACCATGCTATGCTCGTAGACGTGGATTGGGTTTGAGTGTATCCACGACAGATGTGAGATTATTATTAATGGTTAACTTAAGGTGGCTACTTAAACACACATCTGGGTGGATTGGTTGAGGGCACCTGGGGATATACTAGTGTTGTCTTTTGGTTCGCCACCCAGGCTCAAAGGGATCATAAGATTATTCATGCTAGAAACTTCCATGTGCAGCCACAAGCTATTATGGGCTTTAGCATAGTTGAGTATGTTACATGACCTCTTTCAGTGGTGGGCTAGCAGATGTAGGGGAAAGTAGGTGTAACTGTCCACCCAGAGTAAAGAGTTAATGTTTCTAAAAGACTGTGTCTCTGTCATCCATTTCTTGAACACCATGTAGTGCGAGAAATCCAACGGAGGAGATCGAGTCTTGTGGGGAAAAGTGCGCAAACCTCTGCAGAGTGTACAAACTAATCATGGTTAGTCATGTCCCCGGTTATGGACATCTTGAGTATCTGGTTCTTGGATTATCATGTGGATCTCATCACTCTAAATTAATTTGTTTGGTTATTAATTACTTTTTTAATTGGGATTGAGATGGGGGTACCATTCTCAATGGTTATTAACTACCATGACACTTAAACAAAATATATTCCTTTGTTGTAGGGAAAAAATTGGCTTTTCGCAAAACATTATAGCCATAGAGCCTCCACCAGCCATATATGCATGTAGTGATAGCATTTATTCTGTTCATTGCTCTACTGTGTTATATTGCCAGCATATTCCATGTGCTGGCCTGTTTCGGGCTGCAACATATCATGTTGCAGACTTTTCAGACGAAGAGTAAGGTGCGCTAGGTCATTGTCGTGCACTCGGCTATGCCGTTGGAGTTGATGGACTCACTTTATCTTCCAAGCCTTCCGCCGTTATCGTATTTAGATGGCCTTAAGCCATATTTATTGTAGTTAGTTCTCTTTTGAGAATTTCGATGTAATAAGTGTGTGATTGCCACTCTGTTATAAATCCTTCAAGTATTGTGTGTGTCAGCATTACCGGTCCAGGGATGACACTTATACACAGAGATTTGACCGTTTGAGGTTGGATCGTTACAAGATGGTATCAGAGCAGACGCTGCTTGTAGGACATGACCACTAAGATAAGCCATAGGTCACTCTTCTCTATTCATTTCTGACTCCTTCCATTTTCCACTCTATAGGATGGCGGACTCAAGGAACAAGTTTGCACAACCGGATGAAGACACACCTTTTGGGAGACACCTGAAGGAAGTCACTAGGTACCTGAACATTGGAATACCAAGCTTCACCGGGACCTACACCGCAACATTACCAGAAGAGGAGCGTTGGATGATTGAGTTCAAGTTCCAGGAAGGACATTCACGCCAATTACTGAGCCCATAGAGTTTTCCTTTGATGCACGAACCTGGAGTCTAGGAAAGAGCATGGCATCTCTCATCGCCATGGGACGCATCGGCAAAGTTTATCACAAGGATCTTAAGGACACCATCTACCAGATATGTGGGTGCCGAGACGAGCAATGAGAGATGATTAGCACCAAGAGAGACATGTTCATTGCAGCTTTCATCCAGGAGTTAAACCAGCACATTCGTCGCCAGGAGAACCAGATGTGCACAAGCATGATAGATCTAAAGAAGTTGATGACTAGGAACATGGAGCTTGAAGAGGAACTCAAGTATACACATGACGGATACGAGGAGGAAATTGCAATACTAGTGAAGAAGAATGACAACCTGATAAGGAAGCTAGGAGTATTCATGGGAGACCCCGCGCCAGGAGGAGATGACAACCATCCCAAGGGCTACATCATCATCGACGACACCGACTCCGACCCCGATAGTAGTGATGATGACTATGAAGATGAAGCTGGAGCGGATATCATGGAGTCTTCCACCGATTAAAATTTCTAGTAGACCACCATATTATTAGTAGTATTCCCCCATGTATATAGTAGTAGTCCGAGCACTTTTGTAATGATAGATAGATCGATTGTATGCCCTTGTTTGAATTGATTGGTGTAATATGATTGTGTTTGTCTCATGTGCATATGGGTAGTGCCTTCTCATTAGACCTCATTCTATTCTAATCTCTCCCCTCTAAACCCGTTAGATGCCTCCGAGACGTGACCCCAGATTTGTCTTCCCACCGGAGCTCACTCAGTTGATCCAACAGCAGAATGCCTTGATGCAGCTATTAGTCCAGAACCAAGGCAACAACAACAATAATAACAACAACCCACCGCCACCACCTCTAGTTGACAACTTAGCCCATTTTCTGAGGTTGCAGCCGCCGGTGTTTTCCAGTAGCACCGAGCCGATAATTGCCGATGACTGGCTACGCAGGATTGGAAGCGAGTTGACCACCGTAGGTTGCACAAATGCTGAGAAGGTGTGTTTTGCCGAACACCAATTTGATGGACCCGCAGCCTCATGGTGGGAGAATTACACAACCACTTTCCCCATAGCCAATGTCACCTGGGAGCAGTTTCAGCAAGCATTCTGCACTGCACATGTCTCAACTGGAGCTATGAGCATGAAGAAGCGTGAGTTTCGCAACTTACGCCAGGGAAACCGTACTGTGGGAAGTACGTGGATGAGTTTAGCAAGTTAGCCAGCTATGCCCCAGATGATGTGGCCATAGATGCCGCGAAGTAGGAGAAGTTTATGGAAGGGATAAATGATGAGATGAGTATGCAGTTAATGGTGGCAACATTTAACAACTACCAAGAGTTGGTAGACAAGGCTCTTATGATTGAATGGAATCAGCAGAAGATTGAGAGCCGCAAAAGGAAGTATGGACAAGGGAATAATAATTCAGGAGCTCAACAAAAACCTCGTTTACCCCGAACTCGGGAGGATATACCCATAACCATGGAGGCCACATGCACAATGGAGGAAGTTCACATAACCACAGTGGCTCCAAGAATGGAAATGGGAATGGAGCAGGTAGCACTCAGAACCGCTCTAACCCAGCCACACCCGCCAAGAAGGACCAAAGTCACATTACTTCTTTCAAGTGCGGGAATACTGGACACTGTGCCAATGAGTGTCCTGAACCAAAGAATGGAAATGGCAATGGAAGCTCTGGGAAGAAGCCTAACCCTTTCAACAGGGTACAAGTGAACCACGTGAACGTGGAGGAGGTTGAAGAGCAACCGTATGCAGTTCTAGGTAAGTTTTTCGTTAAGTCATTTACTGCAATCATTCTTTTTGATACTGGTGCATCGCATTCATACATATCAAGGGAATTTGTGGATAAGTATAAGTTGCCCACTAAAGTTCTTAGGACACCTATGTTAGTAAGCTCGCCAGGAGCGGAGTATATGGCAAGCCAAGGATGTTTTCAGGTGCCATTGACCATAGGTAGGCATGTTTTCCCCTCAGACTTAATAATTCTGGAGTCGCGAGGATTGGATGTGATACTAGGAATGGATTGGCTATCGATGTATGGAGGAAACATCAATTGCGCCAATAAGTCAATTCTGCTCACCACCCTGGAGGGTAAAAAGGATTAAGTATGTATCTAGGCATGCACCTAGGAGGACCCAAGTAAAATCTCTCAGGGGAATTGTTCAGGAGGAAGTGCCTGTAGTGAAGGATTACCCGAATGTATTTCCAGAGGAGCTACCAGGAATGCCGCCGGACTGAGACATTTAATTTTTGATAGAGCTATTGCCCGGCACCGGTCCGATATCAAAGAGACCATACCAGATGCTCTCAAATGATCTAGAGGAGATAAAGAAGCAGATTAAAGAGTTATTGGAGAAAGGGTACATTCGACGAAGTTCGTCACCGTGGGGAGCTCCAGTGCTCTTGGTTGAGAAGAAGGATGGATCATTGAGAATGGTTGTTGATTATCGCGCGTTGAATGAAGTGATGATCAAGAACAAGTACCCACTGCCGATGATCAATGATTTATTTGATCAGTTACAAGGAGCTAAGGTATTTTCCAAGATCGATCTGTGATCAGGATACCAACCAGCTAAAGATCCGAGAACAGGATATACCTAAGACAACATTCACCACAAGGTACAGGCTATATGAGTATACGGTCATGTCATTTGGATTGACAAATGCCCCTGCCTATTTCATAAGTATGATGAATAAGGTGTTCATGGAGTTCTTGGATAAGTTTGTTGTGGTGTTCATTGATGATATCTTGGTGTACTTGAAGAATAAAGAGGAGCACAAGGAGGATTTGCGTCTAGTTGTCGAGAAGCTCAGGGAACATCAGTTGTATGCCAAGTTCAGTAAATGTGAGTTTTGGTTGAAGAAACTTGGATTTCTTGGACATGTTATATCAAGAGAAGGTATAGCAGTAGATCCCACCAAGGTTTAGTCAGTCACTAATTGGCTAGCACCCACCTTAGTAGGAGAGATCCGCAGTTTTCTTGGACTCACGGGATATTATCGGAGATTCATTGAGAATTTTTCTAAGATTGTGAAGCCCATGACGGAGTTGTTGAAAAAGGACATCAAGTTCAAATGGAAAGATGAATGTGAGGCAAGTTTTCAGGAGCTCAAGAAACGTCTGGTTACAGCCCCAATGCTGATTCTGTCGGATATACGCAAGGAGTTCCAAGTGTATTGCGATGCTTCTCGCTTAGGACTTGGAGGTGTACCTATGCAAGACAGAAGAGTTGTTTCATATGCCTCACGTCAGCTTCGACCGCATGAGTTGAATTATGCCACGCATGATTTGGAGTTAGGAGCTGTAGTGCATGCGCTCAAGAGCTGGAGACATTTTCTTATTGGAAACCGTTGTGATGTGTACACGGATCATAAGAGTTTGAAGTACATTTTCACACAGAAGGAGCTAAACCTCAGGCAAAGGAGATGGTTGGAGCTTATAAAGGATTAGGATATGAAGTTGCACTATCATCCAGGCAAGGCCAATGTCGTAGCAGACACTTTGAGCCGGAAGAGTTATGCCAATACCCTCGTACAAGGAGGATTACCAAAGGAGTTAGCCGAAGATCTCAGGGTGCTTCGTTTGGAGATAGTCCCTGGAGGTTTTGTTGCAGCATTGGAAGTTCGGTCAACATTATTCGGAAAGATTCGAGAAGCCCAGAAGGATGATAAGGAGATTGCTGAGATAAAGGAGAAAATGAGCAAGGGAAAAGCCAAGGGTTTTCGTGAGGATGAGTACGACACCTTGTGGTTTGAGGACCGTGTTTATGTACCCAATAATACAGAGATTGGGAAGTTAATACTAAAGGAAGCTCATGACTCGCCATACTCGATACACCCTGGAAACACCAAGATGTATTTGGAGTTGAACGAGCGTTTCTGGTGGACTGGTATGAAGAAGGATATTGCCGAGTATGTAGCCGTATGTGATGTATGTCAGAGAGTGAAGGCAGAACATCAGAAGCCAGCAGGATTACTGTAGTCTATGCCGATACCCGAATGGAAGTTGGATAAGCTTGGTATGGATTTCATCACCGGATTACCCAGGACCCAATCGGGATATGATTCTATCTGGATAGTAGTGGATCGTTTAACCAAAGTGGCTCACTTTATCCCAGTGAAAACCACCTATACAAGTGCGAAGTTTGCCAAGATATATATGACCAGGATCTTATGTCTGCATGGAGTTCTGAGGACCATCGTATCAGATAGAGGAACACAGTTTACTTCAAAGTTCTGGCACCAGTTGCATCAAACTTTGGGTACTAGGCTGGAGTTCAGTACAGCATTTCATCCGCAGACAGACGGACAGACCAAGAGAGTCAATCAGATTCTGGAGGACATGTTGAGAGCTTGTGCGCTAGATTATGGATCTAGTTGGGATGATATTTTTCCCTACGCAGAGTTCTCATACAACAACAGTTATCAAGCCAGTTTGAAGATGGCCCCTTTCGAAGCTTTGTGTGGAAGAAGGTGTAGGACACCGTTGATGTGGGATGAAGTTGGAGACCGTCAGTTGTTTGGACCAGACTTGATCAAAGAGTTCGAAGAGAAGGTTAAGGTGATTTGCGATAGACTGAAGGTAGCCCAGTCCAGGCAGAAGAGTTATGCAGACTCAAAACGCAAGGAGGTAGTCTATGAAATCGGAGACAGAGCATATCTTCGTGTGTCACCCCTGTGAGGAGTTAAACGTTTTGGAGTCAAGGGAAAGTTAGCCCCGAGATTTGTAGGACCGTACCGAGTTTTGGAACGTATGGGTGAAGTGGCCTAGAAGTTGGAGTTACCCAAAGGACTGTCAGGAGTTCACGATGTGTTTCATGTTTCCTAGTTGAAGAAGTGCCATGCTGAGATGGCCGATATCCCTCTGAGAGATATAGTGCCCCTGGAAGCAATTCAGTTGGATAGTGATCTAATCTACGAGGAGAGACCCGTCAAGATTCTTGAGTTTCCCGGTAGAGTCACTCGCAGCAAGGTTATCAAATTTTGCAAAGTTTAGTGGAGCCACCATACCGAGGAGGAAGCCACCTGCGAACGAGAGGAAGGCCTACGGATAGACCACCAACACCTATTTTCTAGACAACCCGAATCTCAAGGGCGAGATTCACCTTAAGGGGGGTAGGTTTGTAACATCCCAAATTTTCAATTTGGAATGTTATACATAGGTCACCATATGCATACCATATTTTATTTGCATTTTGGTTTTGATCCTAGAAATTCTAAGCAACTCAAGGACCCATGGAGAGAGTTGGGGATTTCATAATTTTCATATTTGAAATTTTCCCAAATATTGAAAAGAGGATCATTTTCGTTTTAATTATGTTTCTCTCCAAAATATTTTCGATATCAAAATAAAGAGCGAAGATAAAATGACTTCTCCAAAATAAAAGAAAATATTGTAGGAAAAATATTAAAATCAAATACAAATTTCTATTTGGATTTTTATTGCTATTTTATTCGAATTAGAAAAATATGCATTTAAAAAAATTGCATTTAGACCAAGAAAATGTTCACTATGTTCTAAATATTTTATTTAGACGATGAAATTTGTTTTTGGCATTTTTATATATATTTTTATATTTTTTTAGGATTTTTTTTCTTTTCGGCAGAATTGTTTAAAAAAAACTTCTTCCGAACCGAACTGGGCCGCAGCCCAGCCGACCCGCTCGCGTCGCCGCCTTTCCCACCGAGCGCCGCCATGCCCGTGGCGGACTCCTCTCGGAGTCCGGCTCCGAGCCTCCCCCGTCGCCCCTGCCCCAAGCCACGCCCCCGGGCCTTTAAAGCCCGAGCCGCCGCCGCCCCTCGACCCCGCACCGCCCCGCTCCATCACCCTGCCACCTGCGCCGTGCCGCTACCGCAACCCGCGCGCGCCGCCGTAGCCCGCCGCCCCGCGTCGCTGGTGCTGCCTCGCTGCCACCGCCGCCGCGCAGCCGCCTCCCCGTGTCGCCATCGTCGCCTCGCCGCCGCCCCGCGCCGATGCCGCCGCCGTCGTGGACCCATCGTCCTCCACCGGATCTCGCGCCAGTTTTTGTGTTTTCAGGTAAAATCGATTGGTTTATTTTTAAACCCTAGTTTTGGTTTTTTAGATTGGTTCGGTTTTTTTGGTTTTCTCGGTTTAGGTTATTTAACGAACGTTCGTTCGTTAGTTCGTTTTAACGAACAGTTTTCGCCCGTTTGCCTCTGTTAGCGAACGTTCGCGCCGTAGTCTTTTCCTTTTTATTTTATTTTCAGCCAGGGACCTATCTGTGATTATTTTATCGCAGATTAGCCCCTGATCTTCAAACCCTCACAACTTTTTATCCGTTCGTCCAAATCCAGTGAAACCAACGCCAGAATCTTCGTCTCGAGCCCCTCTTTCTGGTTAATCAACTTGAACATGGTTTTGACAATTTAAAATTTGGTTTCAACCAGATTTGAATTCGAAGTTCTTTTGACCGTAGTTTCAGTTACGTAGCTTAGATTCGATTGATTCTTTTTACAAATCGAATCTTTTCAGTTGAACTTTCAGATTGGGATCTTCTTATTTGAGTTTTACCCTTGCATCTATGCTTGAGTACTTATGTATGCTATTGTTTGTTTGCGATAGAATTCCTGGAGTGCGAAGCGTGCTACTACGAGTCTCTAGGGTTTGTAGATCATCAGAAGGTAAGTAACACATTGATCATATACCTTTATTACCTAGTTTTTATGCATTAGTTACAATCCTCAAACATTGCATGATTAGGATGTGATTAACTTGTGGGTATGGGAAGTAGATGTTGAGGTAGAACCTATTGCCCTATTATTATCAAACCCTTGGGAGTTACTTCTATGTGATGCTTATATTACCATGCTATGCTCGTAGACGTGGATTGGGTTTGAGTGTATCCATGACAGATGTGAGATTATTATTAATGGTTAACTTAAGGTGGCTACTTAAACACACATCTGGGGATTGGTTGCGGGCACCTGGGGATATACTAGTGGTGTCTTTTGGTTCGCCACCCAGGCTCAAAGGGATCATAAGATTATTCATGCTAGAAACTTCCATGTGCAGCCACAATCTATTATGGGCTCTAGCATAGTTGAGTATGTTACATGACCTCTTTCAGTGGTGGGCTAGCAAATGTAGGGGAAAGTAGGTGTAACCGTCCACCCAGAGTAAAGAGTTAATGTTTCTGAAAGACTGTGTCTCGGTCATCTGTTTCTCAAACACCATGTAGTGCGAGAAATCCAACGGAGGAGATCGAGTCTTGTGGGGAAAAGTGCGCAAACCTCTGTAGAGTGTACAAACTAATCATGGTTAGCCGTGTCCCCGGTTATGGACATCTTGAGTATCTTGTTCTTGGATTATCATGTGGATCTCATCACTCTAAATTAATTTGTTAGGTTATTAATTACTTTTTAATTGGGATTGAGATGGGGGTACCATTCTCAATGTTTATCAACTACCATGATAGTTAAACAAAAAATATTCCTTTGTTGTAGGAAAAAATTGGCTTTCCACAAAACATTGTAACCATAGAGCCTCCACCAGCCATATATGCATGTGGTGATAACATTTATTCTGTTCATTGCTCTACTATGTTACATTGTCAGCATATTCCATGTGCTAACACATTTCAGGCTACAACATATCATGTTGCAGACTTTTCAGACGAAGAGTAAGGTGCGCTAGGTCATTGTCGTGCACTCAGCTATGCCGTTGGAGTTGATGGACTCGCTTTATCTTCCAAGCCTTCCGTTGTTATCGTATTTAGATGGCCTTAAGCCATATTTATTGTAATAAGTTCTCTTTTGAGACATCCGGTGTAATAAGTGTGTGATTGCCACTCTGTTATAAATCCTTCAAGTACTGTGTGTGTCAGCATTACCGATCTAGGGATGACACTTATACACAGAGATTTGACCGTTTGAGGTCGGATCACTACAAAAAAATTGAAAGTAAGAAGAGGCAACATATATCATTTCGTCCCCCAAGGTGGCAAGTTCCCTACCGAAACCATCAGGCTTGTTGTGAGAGAAGCTCTGGTTTGCAGGAAACTTATACCCAAACCTGCCCCAAATGGTACAATATTTTTACCACGGCATGTCGATGTCGTTCCATGATATCATGTCAAGTTTCATCATTTTTAGGCGAGTTTTCGTTTTACTAGAATTTTAAAACCATGTATCTCAATGTTAGCGGTCGACCGACAGTGTCAAGGTGTTTGACATTCATTGTCATTTCTTGCATGTGACCTAAGCTAGCAACCAAGGACAAACATTTGATTTTGCAACCCATTTTTATGGACTGGAGCATGTGCATGTAGTTCAATTTTGAATTATATACATAAATGCCTAGAAAACTCAGTTAACGTATCAAAATGTCTAAAGGATCCCCAAAATTCATCCCCATTTCTTGCATGGGACATAAGCATAAACCCATGGACACATATATGATTTTACAACCCATGTTGTTGCACCGGAGCACGTGTGTATAGTTTATTTTTGAATTGTGCACCTGAAATGGCTAGAAAACCAATTTAATGTATAAAATGTCCAAACGAACCCTAAATAATTCCAATTATTTTACGACACACATATAGTTGCATGTTCACTACAGATAAAAGTTCTAGCAATTCAAATACCGTCCATAGCCGTTGTGACCCCATTATGTAATTCAAATCAAGATGAAAAATCGTGTAGATCCCACACAGTTTACTATCACCAACCGTGTGAGATGAAGTACAAAATATCATGGAGCACCGTCTGATGACACTTTGAGCGACAGTTTTTTCGCTCAAGAGATTCAAAATTTTCGGCTTCCGTGGAAATATCTACCTCCCCGCCCCGTCCCCCTTACCAAAAGCCACTTTCCCCCTATTTCCTCGTTCCTTTCCAAGTTGAAACCTTCACTTCTTGCTTGCAGCGCCGCCTCCTTGCCTGCAACCCTCTTTCACGTTGCTCGGCCTCGCCTATCCATGCAGGTAATCCACACCTGACCCCTATCCTCCTCCTCCTTCCACATCCCACATGCCCCGACCGTTCGCGTGACACCTTCCACCCAACTCACCGACCCCTCCACCAAATAAGGGCCGCCCTAACCCATGGTCGCCCTAAGCCATGGTGCACGCAATATAGCCTGGATCTCAAGGAGCATTTGGCAGCGGAGAAGCACATCACGGCCGCACGCGCGGATGAGGTCACGATGGCTGCCATTCGTGCCGACCCCCGGATCTTGGAGGAGCACCTCGCCGTCGAGGCCACCGTCGACGCCTCGACGCCGCGACGCGGTTGGCTGCTTTAAACGACAGTTCATGGCATTTTCTTGAGGCCACCCTCGGTGCCTTCGACGAAGACTACGAGGTGTTTTCTCAGCGTGCACGTGCCTACCTCATCTCGAGAGCGGCATGTTGGTGCCTGGAGCAGCTCAGGCAACTCACCACTATGACAAGGGCACCCACGATGCGGAGGCCTCGCCCGCTTCCATGTCCAAGCAGCCAATCGTCATCGATATCTCTGACAATGAGGAGTAGCTTGTCTTATTAGCTCACTATAAGGACCGATGTTTAGTTTGCTAGCTACTGCCTTTCCTTAACAAATTCTAGTGAAATTGTGCTATCTACTTTTACCATGCAATCTGTTGCTCTAGTGTATATGTTCTATATGTCGTGCAATATGGTGCTCACTTATTAACTGTTGGTTAATTAGTTGTCATGTTCAGTTAACTGTTTGGTTCAATTATGCAAATGTGATGTTCAATTCTTCAGGGTGCAATTTTGTATTGTCTTCCATGTGAGAAATAAATCGATTTTTTTCATTACAAAATACATGAGAAACAAATACAATTGCTATATTTCCAAGTTGTCAAGCATGCTTGGTTTGGTTAACTGTCTGATCTTCTAGTATGTTATACATTGTGCAATGTGGTGCTCAGTTAACATTTGGTTCATTTGTTGTGGTGTTTAGTTAATTGTTTGGTTCAATTCTGCAATGAGATGTTCAATTGTTGTGGGTGCATTCTGTTATTGTATACCATGTGAGAAATAAATAGAATTTGGCTGTACTAAATACATGAGAAAGAAATACAATTGCTATATTTCCAAGTTGTTAAGCATGCTTGGTTTGGTTAACTGTCTGATCTTCTATTAGGAGTATGTTATATTGTGCAATGTGGTGCTCAGTTAACGTTTGGTTCATTTGTTGTGGTGTTTAGTTAACTGCTTAGTTTAATTCTTCAATGCAATGTTCAATTGTTTGGGTGCATACTGTTATTGTATACCATGTGAGAAATAAATCGAATTTGGCTGTACTACGTACATGAGAAACAAATTCAATTGCTATATTTTCGAGTTGTTAAGCATGGTTGGTTTGGTTAACTATCTGATCTTCTATTAGAAGTATGTTATATTGTGCAATGTGGTGCTTAGTTAATGTTTGGTTCATTTGTTGTGGTGTTTAGTTAACTGCTTGGTTCAATTCTGCAATGCGATGTCCAATTGTCGTGGGTGGAATTTTGTATTGTTGTGCATGTGAGGAATAAATCAAATTTGGCTGCACTTAATACATGAGAAACATATACAGTTGCTATATTTCCTAGTTCTTAATCATGCTTGGTTTGGATAAATGGGTTTTCCATGTGGCTTGAATTAATCTAATGAATCTGCAATGTGCTTATTTTTCATTAATATATTTTACTGATAGCATGCTAACCCTTACTTAACCTGATGACTAACTACCTTATATGTGTTGCAGTGAAACAACAGGAACCACAGAGGTTTACAATCGAGGTTAGCACGTGCATGGTCCGTTGTCTAATAGCACATTATTGTGCAATTGCAGGAACCATTCTAATATTTAGTTTTTTGACAATTTGGTCTTGCACATGTAGGTCCTGCTATCAGAGGTTTTGACCCACTGTTCGACCCTTTTTGCATATGGGGAAATGACTTGTCCATGAATATCAGTCAAATCAAGAAACTCATAAGATTTTTAGGATAAAGAAATTAGCGACAAAAAACAACAAGATCTTTGTCTATGCAATGAAGAAGACGTCAGTTAACTACAAGATGGTACTAACTATTATACCTTGCCTTTTTTTATTCCTTTGCCCCATTTCCAATATAGAGAAGATATTTATGCACATCCTTGTTTTCAGGCCTTTCCAAAGCAGTTCACTAATGATTACCTCTCAAACCACCTCTATCGTGAGGAGGCGAGCAAGATTTTCATACAACACCCACGGTTCAATATTGAAGTGTTCCTGAAGAGGACAAAATATGGGAGGTCGATCATCCACGGGCATTGGCCTAGAGTTGCAAAGACCTTTAACATGAATGAAGGCTCAATATCCGCCTTCCGCTTCAGCAGTTTTCCAGATGAGATGCATCTTTCTATGTACCGTCTATGATGCTAATTTCGAAAGGTTCTAGATATTGCATGTCAAACATGGTGCTAGTGCAGTTGTGTAATGGGGTAGCTGAGTGCTGAAGCTATATCATGTTGTACTCTGATGTATTTCAATTATGAAATCATGCTTCCTTAATATGGAAATGAAATATATTATCTGCTTAATATGAATGTCAATTAGATTAATGAATGGATTATTAATAATAGGGTAATTAGCCTGCTAACTTGTTTTTTCTATTGCAAACGGTTATTCAGAAAACACCGTGGGCGATGACTTCAAGCAACACACACAGTTTTTAGGAATAAACCGTGTTGGTTCAATGAAAAATCACACACGACATTCTCTTGAAAACTGTTTGCATTAGGCCACCTTGCGCAAAAGTTTACCACATAAAAACTGTGTGTGATGGACAGCCTTTGCCACACAGTTTCTTCTACACACTGTGATGCATTCAATAACGCAAACGATAAAATTGTTAATATCATGTGCAATGGCAACGCTATCACAAACGATTTAACGGGATTGTGTGTGTTGTACATGCGAAGGGAAACATTTTCCTTGGAGCGACTATGTGGGATGTTCATACGAACTGAAACGTTTAGCAGGGTCTGACTGTGTGGGATGTACTTACGACCGGGAACGATTTCGCCTGTATAATTGTATTTTTTAGCATTACTGTACGTATAACCGTATTTGAGCGCTCGCCGAGCGTGTGTGCTAGGAGGGCATATCCCCGACGGTCTCTAGGTCATGTAGGAAGGACCCCCCTATCGCCCACACTCACTTGGCGACGGTATCAAATGTCGTCGCGTGAAGGGGTTAAAAATCGTTTGTATAGCACCACGTTGTACCAGTGCTTCGTGCGGTTTGTGTTTAACCGACAAGCAACAATAGCGCCCAAACTAAAACTCCTATCACAATATAAGGCATGGCACAAAATAGCAAGGTCTGGGGCACTAAGGTCTCCGCTCTCCCAAGACCAATCAAACATCTCCCAACAAATAGTGAATAATAGCGTAAAATGGGAAAAATGCAAGATAGCGACTCTCGCTTCCGACACCCCTCTCTCTTCCCCTACAGTAGTTTCATCAATAAAGTCTTCCAAGTCCCTAGGACGTGGTTCACTGACGCCGCCCTCATAAGGTAATTGGCAAACCTCGCAAAAATCATAAAGCGTCATCTCCTTATGCTCATCATATAAATAAAACTCTACCATGGGTGGTGACCTCCTAGAATGGAAATGAGAATTTTTCATGAAGGTGTTAGTGAGCAAAAGGTATTGTTCACACTTATCTTGGAGGAAGTCAGTGATGCCTGCATTCTCCGCCAAATAATAGAAATGATCATAAATTTCGGCCGCCCTTAAGAATGCATCGCTTGGCCACTCACATGGCTGAACCTCCATCGTACGAGGAAGGTTGTACTTGGGCTTATTCTTCTCCTCATTTTCACTTTCATTTGAATTCTGGCTTGAAGAACCCCTTAACCATCTCCTCATCATTTCCTTTCTTTTCTCTGAAATTTTCTGAAATTTTTAGTGACTCGAAATAAAAGTGAACCAAACTCAACAAGATTGGTAGCCACTACTCCCACAAGTGCCTAGAGGCTATATCATGCATCAAAACTACCTTGGACCATATAAATTTTACATGCAAGCTCAAGAACAAGGTCACCACAGCAGCAAAAATTTGCAATATATAAAGCACTAGGACAAAAACTAATTGTACCATTGGAGGGGTCATATACCGATGAACAAATCCCCGAAACAGTTTCGGAAACTGGGTTCCGAGCAAGGAGATCGAAATGGCAGCAAAATGAACAAGAACACGGGTTTGAGCAATGGTGGGATTTTTCTGGAGGAAGACGAAGTGAATGGGTGCGGGAATAAATGAAGGGGACCCACAAGCCCTCTAGGCGCGCCCAGGGGGTGGGCGCGCCCTATGGGCTAGTGGCCCACTCATGCTGCCCCCTGGTGTTTTCAGTGCCAAAAATTCTCAAATATTCTATAAAAAATCATACTAAAATTTCAGGGCATTTGGAGAGCTTTTATTTTCGGGAAACAAACAAATAATAGCATTTTTTCTTTATTTATTCTAAATAACAGTAAGTGAAAAGTGGGTACAAAAAGTTGTGTTTACTAAATTCATCCATCTCATGCCCATCAAAAGGAATCCATTAACAAGGTTGATGAAATCTTATTAACAAACTTCTTCTGAATGACATGAAATCGGAGAATCTTCGTATAACACTAGGTTACCTCAACGGGGATATGCATGTCCCCAACAATAAGAATATCATATTTCTTTTTTACTGTAGGAATAGGGAATTCAAAACCTCCAATAGCAATAGTTGAAATTTTTCCAATAGAATTGATGCTATTAACTTGAGGTTGTTTCTTTGAAAAGTGTACCGTATGCTCGTTACCATTAACATGGAAAGTGACATTGCCCTTGTTGCAATCAATAACAGCCCTTGCAGTATTAAAAAAGGGCCTACCAAGGATGATCAACATACTTTCGTCCTCAGGAATATCAAGAATAACAAAGTCCGTTAAGATAGTAACATTTGCAACTACGATAGGTATGTCCTCACAAATACCGATGGGTATAGTAGTTGATTTATCGGCCATTTGCAAAGAGATTTTAGTTGGTATCAACTTATTCAAATCAAGTATACAATATAAAGAGAAAGGCATAACACTAACACCGTCTCCCAAATCACATAAAGCAATTTTAACATAGTTTCTTTTAATGGAGCATGGTATAGTTGGTATTCTTGGATCTCCTAGTTTTTTCATATTCCACTCTTAAAAGTTTAATTAGCAAGCATAGTTGAAATTTCTGCTTCCGATATCTTTCTTCTATTTGTAACAATATCTTTCATATAGTTAGCATAAGGAGACATTTTCAGAATATCAGTCAAATGCATACGCAAAAAGATAGGTCTAAGAATTTCAAAATAGCACTCAAAATCCTCATCATCCTTTTTCTTGGATGTTTTAGGAGGAAAGGGCATGGGTTTCTAAACCCATGGTTCTATTTCTTTACAATGTTTCCTAGGAATGAAGTCTCTCTTATCATATCTGTTATTCTTAGGTTGTGGGTTATCAAGA
Organism: Triticum dicoccoides; assembly: GCF_002162155.2. NCBI lineage: Eukaryota > Viridiplantae > Streptophyta > Magnoliopsida > Poales > Poaceae > Triticum > Triticum dicoccoides. The sequence goes on from NC_041392.1 coordinate 352,365,421, forward strand.
TCAACAACAGGTTCTATCTCCACATCATTATCATTACTAGGTTGACCATCAACATGAACATCATCATTTTATCACTAGATTCATGTTCATCACCAGATTGTGTTTCAGCATCACAAATAGAAATATCATTTGGATTCTCAGGTGTGTTTATAGCAGGTTCACTAGAAGCATGCAAAGTCCTATCACCTTTCTTTTTCTTTTTAGAAGGACTAGGTGCATCAGTATTAACTCTCTGAGAGACTTGTTCTACTCTCTTAGGATGGCCCTCAGGATACAAAGGTTCCTGAGTCATTTTACCTCCTCTATTCATAACTCTAACAACATGATCATTGATCTTATTCGTCAACTCATTCAACAAATCATTTTGTGCCTTGAGAACTTGTTCTGCTTGAGTTTTTACCATGGAAGCATGCTTACTAATAATATTGATATCATTAACAATTCTACACATGTATTCACCCAAGCAGTCAAGCATATAAGCATTACGTTTCAATTGTCTACTAACATATGCATTGAAGTTTTCTTGTTTAACAATAAAATTATCAAATCCATCCAAGCATTGACTAGCAGAGTTATTACGAGGAATATCACCTTCATCAAATCTATAGAGAGAATTTACCTCTACTACCTGTGTCGAATTATCAAGACCATGTATTTCTTCAATAGGTGGTAAATTCTTAACACCTTCAGCTTTAATACCTTGTTCTTTCATAGATTTCGTTGCCTCTTGCATATCTTCAAGACTGAGAAATAGAATACCTCTCTTCTCCAGAGTTGGCTTAGGAGGTGGTTCGGGAAGAGTCCAATCATTATCATTACTTGATATATTATTAAATAGCACTTCAGCTTGTTCAACAGTTCGTCCCCTAAAAACACAACCAGCACAACTATCTAGGTGGTCCCTAGAAGCATCGGTTAGCCCATTATAAAAGATATCAAGTATTTCATTTTCTTGAGAGGGTGATCAGGCAAAGCATTAAGTAATTGGAGAAGCCTCCCAAGCTTGTGGGAGACTCTCTTCTTCAATTTGCACAAAGTTAAATATTTCCTGTAAAGCAGCTTGTTTCTTATGAGCAGGGAAATATTTTTTAGAGAAGTACTAAATCATATCCTGGGGACCACACACACAACTAGGAGCAAGAGAATTAATACCATATCTTAGCATCACACTTTAACGAGAAAGGAAACAACTTAAGAATATAGTAATAGAGAATTTTTTCCTTGTGAGAAAATAGGTTGGCTATATCATTCAATTTAGTAAGATGTGCCACAATGGTTTCACATTCATAACCATGAAAAGGATAAGATTCAACCAAAGTAATTAACTCAGGATCAACAGAGAATTCATAATCCGTATCAGTAACAAAGATAGGTGAAGTAGCAAACTTAGGATCATATTGCATTCTAGCATTCAAAGTTTTTTCTTTCCACTTGCTTAATAATTTCTTAAGATCATCTCTATCCTTACAAGCAAGAAAGTCCCTAGCTACCTCTACATCCATAACATAACCCTCAAGCATAATAGGCAATACATATCTAGGAGAGCTAGGTCTAACAGGTGTTTTGAAGTGTTCAATTTCAATAATTTCATCAGTTTCAGAAATCTCATCATCTTCAGCATACTCAATAGTTCTAGCTCCAGCAAGTTGTTCATCAAGCAATTCACCCAGTGGCACAGTTTTATCAAGCAAATTAATAGCATCATAAGCATCATTCATAGCAAAAGTAGCATCATCAATAACATGTGACATATCGGTATCAATAACAGGTGTAGGTGTTGCAAGTTTACTCAAAATAGAAGGTGAATCAAGTGCGGAGCTAGATTGCAGTTCCTTACCTCACCTCATAGTAGAGGAAAAAATCTTGGTTCTAGTATCTTTCAAATTCCTCATAGTGATCAACAGATATAAATCCCGTGACTCAGAGAATAGAGCTATGCTCCCCGACAACAGCGCGAGAAAAAGGTCTTGATAACCCATAAGTATACGAGATGGCAATAGTTTTTGAGGGTAGAGTATTCAACCCAAATTTATTGATTCGACACAAGGGGAGCCAAATAATTCTTGTAAGTGCATCTAGTGCCCCTTAGTGATTTTGGCGTATTGAAGACATATAGGTTAAGGGACTAATGCGTTTGTGAGTGTACATAGGTCTACAAGTCTATGAGGAGTTTGATATTTACAGAGAAAGTCGACCCCTAAAAATGGATGTCTTCAACGGAAGACTTTGGATTTCTGAAGACTTTCAAAGTGAAGAAATTGGTGTGATCGTGAAGACTTGATATTCATGCGAGGAACATGAAGTGTGAAGACTTTTGTTTTCGTAGTTCTTTTTCTCTTTCTTGAGTCATAGGAAACACCGTACTGTTAAAGGGGGTCGAGGTAAAAATAAGGAAAAGTTTCCAGGTGATGGTCAACTCAAAATCCTACACCTACCAATCCATTTGAGTGAAGCCATTGGAAATCTCATATAGTTCAGTTAATTTCTTCAGTGACAGAGACGAAGTTCTTCTATTCTCTAAGAAATTTGTTCTGACCGAGGAGTTAGGAATTCGCCAGTGCGGATTGCCTACAAGTGAGGAACATGATAGCCCTGAGGACTTTGATACCTCAGATTTCCGACCATTGTTGTGCTATGCGCCAGCTGTCCTAAAATATCTTATCCACCTAACGGTCATATCATTGAAGGGCATTTATGTCTTATCATGTCGGGCTGCTCCCTAGGCTACAAATAGCTGCCCCCTACAACCACTTGCTGGTTGGCTGCTCCATGAGAAACTGACCTTGTCATTGAGAGCATCCCATCCTCCGAGGACTTTGAGCGAAAATCATCAAGTGAGGAAAAACCCAAAACCCAATCCCAAACACCTAAAACCCCAAAGTAATTGAGCATCATTGAAGAGATTGTTCCTGTGTGGAACCGACGCTTGTTACTTTTGAGGATTGTGCATCCTCAGGCGTCATGGTCTAGAGCATCCAAGAGAAAATTGTGGATCGCTGAGTGACCGAGTTTGTGAAGGTTTGGAAGTCACCTGAAGACTTACCAAGAGTAATTGGACGAGGTCTATGTGACCTTAGTTCAAGGAGAATACGGTGAGGACTGTGTGTGTCCGGGACTGTGTGTCCTGAGGTTTAAATACCTAGCCGCTCTAACTAGACGTACAACTATCACAGCAGTTGGAACTGGTCTACCAAATCATTGTCTTCACCGAGCTAACTGGTTCTATTTCCTCAACCCTTCCATTTCCTCATTACTGTGTTGTGTACCTATGCATATCTGTTTGAAGACTTTGACTGAAGACTTTCTCAATTTCCTCATTTCAATTTTTTAGTCTGTTTGTCTTCATCCTGTTTTATCATGTGCTTACGCTTTCTGTACTTTGTGTTTGTTTCCTATTCATCATGATGTCCATGCTTATGTTATGTTATGTCATGTCTGCATCTGAGTACTTATCCCGCTGCCAGTAGTTCTTCGCTCAGGAATTTGCTCACCCTGAAATTCCTTAGTGAAGAATTCATAAAAATTGCCTATTCACCCCCTCTAGTCGACTTAATGCACTTTCAATTGGTATCAGAGCAAGGTACTCCCTTGTTTTGTGTGATTTTGGTTTAACCACCTAGAGTTTTAGTTATGTCGACCATATGTATGGTCAAGGTCTCTGTTGGGTGTCCTACCTTCGATGGGATTGACTACCCCTACTAGAAGAATAAGATGCAAATGCATCTTGAGGCAATTGACAACAATCTCTGGTATGTTGTGGAAAATGGCGTTCCCTCTGTCACTCCTACCATCAACGCTGCTGATGTGAAGAGATTCAAGCAAATCGACTCTCAAGTCAAGAACATCATATCTGGCCATCTGAGCAAAGGGCAGTATGGCAGAGTGAGTGATTTGGAGACAGCAAAGCTTATCTGGGACAGGCTGTCGAAGGTCAATGAAGGAGTGTCAACACAGCGTGGCTCTCGAGTTGATGTTCTTCACAATCTCTTTAACCGCTTCAAAAGACTCGAGAATGAAAATGTTCAGCAAACCTTCGATCGCCTCACTGACATTTCAAATGAGCATCAAGCACTTGGTGCCTCTGACATCACCAACCACGAGGTGGTGAAGAAATTGCTTCGATCGCTTGATTCGTCATTTGACACCCTTGCACTGATGATACAAGAATGTGGAGACTACAAGTCACTTGATCCCGCTGATAGCCTCGAGAGGCAAAACACTCATGAGTTCTAGCTTCCTGAGAAGAGAGATCTCTATGGACCGAGCTATGGCAAAACACGAGCTTTGAAGGCCAAGGTAGTGTCTGAATCTGAAGGTGAAGATTCTGGTAGCAGCCTTGGTGATCCTGAAGAACTAAGCCGGGAGCTAGCAATGCTCGTGAGGAAATTCCAGAAGTTCTCAAGACGTGGTCGTTTTGGAAAATCCTCAATAAGTGATGACTTAAGATCAGATTCCTCATCCCGTGATTACAAGAAGAGACTTTGCCACAAATGCAAGAAACTTGGTCACTACATACAAGATTGTCCTTGGTGGGAAAATGTATCAAAGAAGAAGAAGTACAAGGACTATAGTTCTAATGATTCAAAGAAGAAGAAGAAATCTTCAAAGTCCTTTTCATCAAAACCTTCAAGGTCTTCATCTCACAAGAAGAGCAGCTCCAAGAAGGCTCGGGCATTCATTGGCAAGGAAATGAACTCTAAGGCTGAATCTGAGGAAAATGAGGAAGAGGAGGCATCTGAGGAGTCAGACTCTGGTGTGGCAAGCCTAGCCCTCGCTACTGCGTTCATCAGCAAGTCCATCTTGAACTCTGAGGAAAAGGACCTCCCCAACACTACTGACGACGGTGATGATGACTATGCTCCCACCTATTGCTTCATGGCAAAAGGTGCAAAGGTACTCAAATATCCCTCGTCTGAATCAAGTGAGCAAGAATCTGATGAAAACCTCAAGTCTAGCTATTATAAACTTGCTAAGATTGTTGCGAAACAACAAAAGGCTCTTGAAAAGGTTCAAAATATGCTAGACAAAAGCGATGATATGTTGGGTGAAGAAATGGATCACACTAAAACTTTGACTGAAAATCTTCAGAGACTTTAGACTAAGTTTGAGAACCTTTAGAGTCATCATAACACTCTCTTATCTGATCATGAGAAGATTTCTTAGGAATTTCTTCAAAGAAAGCAATATCTTGAGAAGCTAATGGGGAGTTATGAAGATCTTCAGAAGGAGCGTGATTCATTACTTACTCAACAAATCAGTGCTACTCAGGAAGAATTTGATCGTCCATGTTTGAAGTGCATTGAACGTGAATCTGCTAATTTTTCACCTAAAAGTTCAAATGCTTCTATTGCTGCAAATTCTTCAACTGTTGTTGGGGATATTACTACTAAGTATAAACCGGCCATGAGGGGCCGGGTTATGCCCACAATGAGTTAGTCATGTCTGAAGCCCTTGAAGACAAGAAGTATGGCGCTTTACAGAGGAGATCTAACATGAAGGCCCAGGGTCCAAAGGCGGATTAGGGCCCGTAGACATAAACCGCCATATGATATGTAACTTATGTTGTAAGGCAAGGAAAGGTAGAAACCGAGCCGGGCACGTTTATGAGCCATCCTCAGGATTCTGTAAACCGTCGGGTGTCAACCTGTGTATATAAAGGGACGACCCGGCGGCGGTTTAGGGACAAAAAACAATAACTTGAGAGCCAGACAAAGTAGATTCGCTCCCTGGTCATCGAAACCCTAGCAATTCCATCACAACTGGAGTAGGCTTTTACCTTCATCGTAAGGGGCCGAACCAGTATAATTCCTTGCGTCCCTTGTCCGATTTAACCCCTTTAAGCTAACCCATCGTGATGGCTCCCCGACTAAGTCCTTTCACTAGGACATCTGCCATGACAAAACCACGACAGTTGGCGCCCACCGTGGGGCTATCGCACGATGGTTTCGAGTTCTTGAAGGGCAGCTTCGAAGGACTCAAGGGATACGCTATGGGCCGGATGACCAAGAGTCGTCGCGGCAAGCTCTACATCGACGACGCAGGATGGGGCCTCGAGGCCGGCTCGATTGAGTACGGGTACCGGGTCCCCTTTGGTGGAATACACGTTTTCATTGGCAAGATCGGCGAACCGGGCCCTGAGCCGGACATCTGCACCGACATCGTCGAGACGGCTCAGCGTGGAAGACCTGCCCGAGTTCAGCCTGCCATAAGGCGTGCCTTCGTGGGAGTCATCCATGGAGCGGAATCTATGGATAGATCGGTATCTGGTGGCGAAACCGCCATTTACTCTGATGACGAGTCTTCAACTGGAGAGACCGAGTCGCTGTATCAACTGCATGATGGCCGGATTAGTGGCGGTTCCGATGGCGACAGTATTCCGGACCTCTCTTATCCGCCGAGCCGAGTTGCGATTTTCATGGCCGGTACACAGTCGGTGCAGCATTCTTCTACCGTAGTAGTAATGATTTCCGGTTCAGTAGCTGCAACACCCACTGAGGCAGGAGGCCTCGCGCCGGTGCCGGTTTAAGTTTTGTCTAATTTATCCGACACTTTGGCAACGTTGCTGGCGGCTGAGGTTAATCCGGCGGATCAGGATCATCATAATGCGGAAATTGCAAAGCTGAAGGATCAGATAGCTCAAGCTAAGATAGATCTGGCAGTAGAGAACACCAGGGTGGCCGTAGAGCGGGCCGAGTTAGAGGCACAGGCTTATCGGCTTATGCTGGATCAGAGCGCATCAAATGATGTCATGAGGAGAAGGTACCAGTCTTACCTGCCTCCGTTTTACGTGGGAAGGGATCTCTTCAACACGCCAGGGGTGGGAACCAGCAACCAGCCAGTGGTAAACTGGGTGGAGGCACCTGGAACGGGGGCGCCGGTTCAGCTGCGTGCGACGGATCCGCCTCATCCAACAATGTCCCATCACAGCACGTCTCAACGCCTCTGGGTCATTACTCTAACCCGTTGGATAACATCGTCGCCGCCGCTTCACGATTGGCAGCTCTCCCGATCGAGGGCGAGTCTCCAGTAGCAGTGGAAACACGATGGGCTAGAGAGCTCCTTTAGACAGCTTTGACCCAACCGCAGGCTTATTCATACAGTCGCGAGAGGATTCATTCCACCCCCCGCCCAAGTCGAAGCTACAGCAGGCATTTTGATGAACCGGCTGTATCAAGTAGTGCGCGAAACCGTAACCCGCCGCGAGGGCATAACCCGACGGGTGGCGGTGCTAATGCCCAGGATGTGGTGGATCACGGTCGAGCATGTCGAGAAGCCGAGTTAGCAGCGCAATACGCGGCTCGTCAGTGTACTCCGGTTCGTCCAACCACTTCAGTGGAGCCAGGTGTGGTTTTTAGTTCTTTCGGGGTGCCGTGTCTCACCCCGGCCTTACGTAATGTACGGCTGCCCAAGGATTTCAAGGGTCCTCATAAGGTGCCCAATTACACGGCTGATTTACCCCCCAAATCCTGGGTCGAGAGCTATGAGATGGCGATGGAGAAGTTTACCAGCTAACTCCATTGGGTCATGGGCTGAGTTAAAAAGCCGGTTTATCCAGAATTTCAAACATACGTGCAAGCAGCCCATGTCAATCGTGGACTTAGCCGCCTGTGTTCATGAGGAGGGGGAGTCTACAACCCATTGGGTAAAGCGAGTCTCCGCTATTTTGCATTCATCAGACCGCATCAATGTTGATACGGCAATCTTGACGTTGGAAGGCAATTGCCAGTTTACGCCTTTGAAACTGAAGTTGGGAAGGCTCAAGCGTCACTGCAATGACATGGCAATGCTTATGGCAACTCTGGTTAAGTATGCCGATTCGGATAGTACCAAGGGCCCTGAGTCTGAGGATGAAAGGCCGGGCAAGGGAAAGAAGAATGGCAGTGTCAAGGGGCAGCAACATAACTCGGCGGGTCATGGGAACAACGGTAAGCTCAAGGCGGATAATATCTTAGACTTTGTGGCTAACACCAACACCCAGGATAATGGTCAGCGCCGTCAGGGTAAACCGCCCCAGCGGGGTGGAGGATCAGGTCCCAATCTTGAGCGCCTGTTAAACCAGCCTTGCCCAAAGCACGGGTCGAAAGAAAGGCCAGCTACGCACCTTTGGAAAGACTGCTTTATTATGCGGGAATTTAAGAATTCTAATCTGTTCCAATACGACCATGGACCGCCCGGCGGTTCAGGTGGCGGTTCTCATGGGCTGGGTTATGGTGGTGGCAACTCTGGGTCAGGATTTCAAGGCAACCAGACTGGACATGGCAATCAAGGCAGTTAGGGCAACCAGGGCGGTTATAATCATCAGGGGAGTCAACAAAAACAACAATCGGGTTATCAGAGTATTCCGAGAAGTTGAATAGTGGGAAGTACCATGTCTTCACCACTATCTTATGTAAGCGCGACCAGAAGCTTCATAAAAGGGCAGTGAACTCCGTTGAACCGGCGGTGCCCCGTTACTTGCGCTGGTCTGAGCAGCCCATTTTGTGGAGTCGAGAGGATCATCCACCCCGGGTTGATAATCCGGGTCATCTGGCCTTAGTGGTTGTCGGCGTCCTGGGAACGTGGGTCCCCAGACCTGCCTGCCTGCGGCCCGCAGCGTGGCTAAGCCTGCAGGCCGTACGACCCATCTTCACCAACAAAGCATCCAAGACACTCACGAGGGTCCAAGCCTCGCGAGGCGGACGACGGAAGACCTCCTCGGGAGTAGCCTAGCTAGTCAGACTCACGAGGAGCAGAGATATCAAGGCGAGGCAAACCTCATGAGACCCTCGTGACGTGAGCCATGACGCACGACACCAGGCGGGCACCAGGCAGGCGCCAGCGCGTGAAGCGTCCTTGTTTCCTCTTTGGTGCTAAGGAGGCCAGCGTAGGCGAAGAGTACCGAGGCATCAGGCAAAGGTTTCTATATTGGTGCAACAAGACCAAGACCAGGAGGACGGCAAGACGAAGGTCATCGTGGAGCCCAAGACAGCATCACCAGCAGAGCCTTTGGCAGGCGAAGACCAGTTTTGTCACGATAGCTTGTACTAGTTGTCCCCCTTCGAATTAGCCCGCCATTGTTGGCTCCCTTCCCGCTCGATATTTGGGAAGAGGACCAGGGCCAATATAAATAGGGCTAGCCACCACCTTAGCAAAGGAGGGGGAGAGGACGGATCACGAAGGCATAGATCATTCGGGGACAGATCATTCAGACCACCCACACACACACACACACACAAGCTCACCGAGCTCAAGAACACCTCAACCTCAGGAGGCCGTTCTTCCTTTGTACTGTTCATCATCAGCCCTAGAGGCAATCCACCACCACCACGCTGGAGTAGGGTATTACACCACAATGATGGCCCGAACCACTATAAATCTTGCGTCTTTCTGCGTTGCGAGTTCGTCGAGTTCGTCCGTGAGATCTTAGTGAGCTAGGGCGTAGATTGGTAGGAAGGAAGACTTCGCGCGCACCCTAGTGTCTGGACCATAAGGGTTTGCCGGAACCCCACATCCGACATTTGGCGCGCCAGGTAGGGGTGCGCCGTAGCCTCCCTTCCATCAGTTCGTCACTCTGTTGCTCCATTGTCTCTATGGCGGACGCTCGCTGTGCTCGAGCTGAGCGTCGGGCTGCCCTCACCGCCCGCATCGCTCAGACGGCTCCTGTCGGCGGGCCACATCGCCGTTCTCCGTCCCCCACCGCCAACGCTGCCACTAGCCCGGTGGGGAACGAGCAACAGGCGTCCCCGCTGCATCCTTCGATGCGGCAGGACGGCCGCACCGCCACTCCATTGCTGACCCCTGCCGGTTCTTTGTCTCACGCGCACCACGCTCCCATGGAGGCACGAGCCGCGCTCGTCGCAGCGAACGAGTTTCTGTGCTACCGCCCCATTGATGAGCTCTATGAGGAGTGGCTCGAACGCGTCACTGAGCTCGTCCGCACCGCAGGGGGCTCTCCGGCGCCGTCCCACTCTCTGCCTTCCCCTCAACCAGCTGCGTGCGACGGGGCTCATGGCGCGCCTCCACCACCTCAGCCCCAAGACGTCTCCTTAGCAACAAGGCACGCGGCTCCGCAACGTGATCCGCCATGCCCGGCGCCCGCGTGTGAAGAGAGAAGCTGCCAAGAAATTCTGCGGCCGCGAGAAGCTACACCTGCGCTCCCCGCACCACCTCATCAAGACCGCGCACCTCCCGCAGCGGTGTAGCACGCACCTTGTTAAGACCAAGCTCCACCTCCAAGGCGGGCCCGGGCAACCACGGCTGGCTGCCGCGCCTTCACTCTCGAGCTGCGCAGCGTTGCCTGGCCGGGCAAGTTCAAGTCGGATCTGCCTCCTCGCTACGATGGTATCGCCGACCCTGCGGAGTTCCTGCAGCTCTATGAGGTGAGCATCAAAGCGGCCAACGGCGACGAAAAGGTCATGGCAAACTGGTTTCCCATGGCTCTCAAGGATGGAGATCGCTCCTGGCTCCTGAACCTGCAGCACGGCTCGATCTTCTCCTGGGACGAGATGCGCGACCGCTTCGTCGCCAACTTCCAGGGCACGCGCGACCGTCCACCGGCCACGGGTGACCTGCGCCACATCAGGCAGCAGCCAGGAGAGACCCTCCAGAAGTACATCTAGTGCTTCAACAACACCCGCCTCAAGATCCCCAAGGTCACGGACGAGGCCATCATCTCCGCTTCTCCGACGGCGTCCGTGATGTCAAGATGAGGGAAGAGCTCGCCATCCACGAGGAGCTCTGCACATCTCAAGAGTTGTTCAACCTGGCGAATAGGTGCGCAAGAGCTGAGGAGGGGCGCCTCTCTCTCCTTGAGCCGCCAGCCGTGGGCGCGGAGGAGAAGAAGGCCAAGGCCAAGGATGTAAAGTGCAAGGAGGTAGTTGTGCTCGCAGCGGAGCCCGACATCAAGCGGGGCAGAGATCAGCCCGAGTCATCCAAGAACGGCCGACCATTCTGCGCCTTCCACAACCTGAACACCCACAACACCAGTGACTGTCAAGAGCTCAAAGCCATACGAGAAGGGCGCTACGGTCGACGCCCCGAGCGCAACGACCGGGGCTACGGCCGCGGAGGAGGACGTGGAGGAGGACGCTGGGACGACCGTGGCCTGCGCCAGCAGTGGCGCGACCGACCTCATGAGGACCACTGGCAGGACCAGCCTCGTGAGGGCACCTAGAGGGACCCGCCTCATGAGGATCGCCCCCAGGGAAACGCCGGTCTTCCCCCATTGTCTCCACTAAGAAGGAACGACGACCACCACCAGGACGAGGGGGCTGGGGGCTTCCAGGAGCCGCGTGCGATCGCCTGCATCTTGGGCAGCGCCCATGCCCCAGCCTCTCAGCGTGTCTTCAAGCAGTTTGCTCGCGAGGTGAACGCGGCGCTCCCCAAGATCGAGGCCACGCGCCCGCTCAGGTGGTCCCAATGCGCCATCACTTTCAGCTCGGCGGATCAGCTCAAGTGCGCAGCCACCGCTGGCACCCTCCCTATGCTGTATTCCCCAGTCATCAGCAATGTGCAGGTCACCAAGACTCTCATCGACGGCGGCACAGGGCTCAACGTCCTGTCCGTCGACACGTTCGACAACCTCCAAGTGCCATATGAGCAGCTCCAGCCCACCAAGCCTTTCTCAGGAGTGACCGATGGCTCCACCACGCCGATAGGGCAGGTCCGCCTGCCTGTCACCTTCGGGGAGCGCAAGAACTACCGCACCAAGGTCATCGACTTCGACGTCGCGCACATCCGCCTGCCGTACAATGCCAACCTCGGGTATCCATCCCTGGCCAAGTTCATGGCAGTCACTCATCACGGCTACAACGTTCTCAAGATGCCAGGAAGCGGAGGAATCATCACGGTCCTGTGTGAAGAGAGAGATGCGGTGTGCTCCCTTGAGCGCGCCTTTCAAGCCGCTGCAATCGACGACCCCGACAGCAGAAATGAAGGCCCTCTGGAGACCATCCCCAAGAAGAAGCAGCCGCGCCGCGCAGGACCTCAGGAGGACGGCATCGCGGTAGAAGTCACGTCAGTATCGGCGCCCGCTCTAGGGGCGCCTCCCTCCGTTGCATAGGAAGGCGCGCCCGACGCCCTCCTCAGGCAGGGTTCGAGGGCTCTTTTCTGGAGGGCCTCAGACCTTGCCAACCTCAAGAGGGAGGCGCTTGGGCACCACTTGGAAGCGTGCTTCGCGGCACGTGACCCTCAAGAGAGCACAGGGCAAGGAGTGCCCACCACTCAGGAGTTCATCACCAAGACCATCCAGGAACTGCAGGAAGCAAGAGCCATGCGCGGTGATGGTCGCCCACAAGGCGCAGCTTCGCATCCTGGCGAGGATGCTGGGCTGCGTGTCTGCATCGACGTCCCAGGGCTCAACAGGGCCGCATCTCAGGAGCATTTCTGGCCTTCGTGTGTGGGCCGCTGCGAGGGCCCGCCGCACAGCTATGTTCGTATGCCCTTTGGCTTGCCGAGCGTGGCATCGGCCTATCAGCGCAACATGCGACGTGTCCTGGCGGCTTAGGAAGCCAGGTACCACGCCGTTCTGGAGGAGATGGAGACGGTCTTCAGGGAACCTCCTGAGCCCCCAGAGCCTCCCGAGGCTCAGGGTCCTGACGGCTCATGAGGAGTCATTTCTCCAACACACGCCTTCAGCTGCACCAACTCTGCTTCGTCTACAGAACCAGATGACATTTTCCAAGCTCGTTTAGCTGGGAGCGCCCCTCGGGCTGCATTATTCCCAGGCCATGTGGGTCCGTCCCTGCGGCATGTATCCCTTTTGCTTATGTCTTTATCTTACCTTGTTGGGGGCGCCCCTCGGGCTGCATCATCCCCAAGCTGCCCAGGCCAGACCCGGTGGCATGTACCTTCCTCCATTTATCCAAGCTGATCTGCTCTCCATGCTTAACCTGCCAACTGCTGTCACCTGCTCGATTGCTGCCCACCACGGGTCTGTTCATCCTATGCAATCCGCTTGCACGTTAAAGGGGGCCTCCTGAGCATCGTGACTCAGGAGCTCTTACTGGCTCTCCAGCCCTCACCCCCTGGCCTTGACCACGGCATCGCGACATGGGATACCAGCGGCGGCTGAGCTCGCTCGAGGGCCGGGACCTGAGGACGTAGAGTGCTTGCATCTAACCGCCTTGCAGGGACATACAGTCACCAAGACTCAAGACCAGGCGCACCCCGCCTTGAGGTAGGGCCTCGTGAGTCCCGCGCTGGCTCACGAGTGCCCAGATACACCTCGCAGCCCGGCCGTGCAAGCCACGTGTCAGGGAGGGGCTGTACACGCCCCGGGGCTTCTCCCGGAGGGGGCCCCCATCCCACGCCCAAGTGGAAGCACCATGCTCCGCGCTGGCTGACGACACTGCCGAGGAGCGGCTATGACCGTGCACAAGTGGAAGCACTATGCTCCGCGCTGGTGATAAACAACTGAGGGCGGCCCCACGATCGTCCAACCTCATGGAGCCCAGAGCTCAGCGCCCAGCCTTGCCACAACGCCTCCCCTCGGAAGAGCCGCATGAGGGGGCTAGGCACAGGGGCCGCGCTCGGGTCACGCCCAAGCGCATGCCACCCAACAAGGTCCCCCAGAACTGGGCGTCGCGCGCCCCTCCCGAGGCATCGGCGAGGGCAGGTATGGAAATTGTTTGCACGTCAAGGGGGACTCCTAAGCACCGCGACTCAGGAGCCTAACTGGTCACGTAGCCCCTCACTCCTTGGTCCGTCCTGGTCTCCGGTCGGCCCAATGGCGGTTGAGGTATGCGCGGGGCCGGGCTCTGCCAACGTAGAACATTAATCTATCCTCATGAAGTCTCCCTATATGTTGTTTGCGCGTCAAGGGGGACTCTTGAGCATCGCGACTGAAGAGCCTAACTGGTCACGTAGCCCCTCACTCCTTGGTCCATCCTGGTCTCCGGTCGGCCTAATGGCGGTTGAGGTATGCGCGGGGCCGGGCTCTGCCAACGCAGAATGCAAAGCATATAGGAAGGAAATCACCAAATCTCGAAGCAAATATTACAAGCATATTGTTCTCACAACACCAAATGAAAAGTCTAAACGCCTCCACGAGGCCTGATACATGTCGCAGGAACGAAACGGGAAGAGTAGCCGCAGGTCACCCCTGGATATCGCCATCGCCTGCGGAAGGTGCTCTCCCGTGGGCGACGATGTTCTCACCTTCAGCTGCAGGATCCACGGCGTCGCCAGACAAAGGATCAGAGACAAAGCCGTGGAACTTCCCCAACAAAGCCTCCACTTGACCTTCAACAGCTGCAGCGGCGGCTTCGCAGTGATATTCAGCCACAGATGGCTGAGGACGCGAGTCAGTGCGGCTGAAGACAGGACGCGAGCTTCTGCTTCCGCCATGGGACTGAGACCATCGATGACCTCCTCAAGCGCCTTCACCATGAGAGGAAGCAGCTGGGCGGGGCCGTCCTTGTCGGTGTCCAGTGGCCTCTCCAGGCCGTGCTCGTAGAGTGTCTTCAGCGCCTTCCGAGACCTTTTCTCGAGATCGGCGAAGGCCACGCGGTCTTCGGCCAGGACTCGTGCCTTGGCATTCAGATCGGCCTCCCACGTCCCCATCTTCTACTCCAACTCTTCCAACCGGTTGCGCTCGGCGGCCTGCTTCCTCCCCAGCTCTGCCAGCTCAGCATCACGGTTTTTGACGGCTTCCTCATGGGCCTTCATCCCCTCCTCCTTCGCCTGGCGGCAGCATACCTCTTCGGCGTGCTTGTCGTGCAGGCTCTGCAACTCGCCCTCCAGCACTTGGCAGTGGTCACGGGCGGCCTTGGCATCTTTCAGTGCTGCCTCACGATCGGCTGCAGCACTGGCGGCTCCTCGCTTCTCCTCCTCAGATGCCGCAGTAGCCTGGCTCAGCGCTGCGCAAACCGCTAGGTCTGAGTGAAGCCAGCCAGAGGCCAGCTCTAGACGCCCGGCCACCAGGCACGGGTCCGCGCTCAGGAGATCCGCCTGCAGCCGGGTCATCTCCGAAAGGGCACGCCCCAAGACAGCAGCAGGAGCAGAGGAACCAGGGAGTGGAGGTGCTGCGGAGGGAGGAAGCGGCACCGTCACCAGGGCTCGGGAGACCACGGGTTCCAGAGCAGCCGGGATCTCGTTAGCCGCGCCAAGCGCCGGCGCCTCCGGAACCAGCGGGGCCATGGGGGTTGACTCCACGCGACGATGTTCTTCTTGGCCTCGCGAGGATGACTCGGCTAGGGAGATGCGGGCACTACTGCCTCCTTTCTCTGCGAAGGGAGGCACGGCTGCCGTACCCTCCTTCCTCTTCTTTGCCGAAGATGCCGGCCTGATCAACCAAGGGCGAGCGTCAGCAAATAACAAGTACCGGCAGGGATAAAGAGAAGCTCGAAACACCTACCGGTCCACCGCGAAGTACTCCACCTTACGCTTGTGAAGCTTGAGGCCCGACGGCATCGGGACCTGAGGGACAGGCGTTTGGGCTTCGGCGGTGCCAGGCGGTGCGGAGGCGGAACCGGATCCATCCCCAGGAGGTGCCGGGGTGGAGGCGGCACCACGGACCACCAGCGATGACCTATCCTTCATCGGGATGAGGGGTTGCTCCCTCTCCCCATGGTAGGCGTCAGCTTCGGCATCATCAGGAAGGGCGCAGACAATCTCGGCCTTGCTCACAGGGGTCTCCCCCACCTCTTCTGGGGTCTTCTCCGAGTCCACCTCCTCCTCCTCCTCTCCGCGGGACTCGCCGGAAGACACCTCCACCGGTTTCTGTGCCATAGGAGCTACCAAAAACACCAGCGGCACCAGCCCGCGCGCATCAAAGGTCGGCCTGGAGGCGATGAATTCCTCCCAGTCCCTGCGTTGGAACATGGGAATGAAGGCGCTAGGCGGGTACTCCTGGTTGTCTGCGACTATGAGACGTAGGACGGTGTCCAGTTCTTCGTCAGGCAGGTCCCCCGGCCTCAGGCAGGCCTTGTTTTCCCCTCCTTCAAGCTCCCAGAAGGGGCGCGTGCGCGCCTGGAGTGGGGCAACCCGCAGCGTCAAGAACTCCCTCAGGAGCATCGCTCCTGTTATCTTGGCCGCCCTCGCATTGCCTGGCTTCAGGTCAGTCATCATCTGTCCCAACACTGACGATGCCCGCTCGTCGACAAGCTCTGCCCTGGGCCACTCCTTGCCCTGCTGGGGCGCTTCCATTAGCAACATCAGGCGCGGATGGGCGAGCTTGGCATCCATCATGACCCATTTGGACCGAATATTATCGGCCCTCTTCCTAGTGCTCGAGATCGAGTTGGCCTTGCCGGACGCAACGAAGTTGGTGCATCCGAAGATGTGACCCTCGCTGATGCGGAGGAAGAAGAAATGGTGTAGAAGCGCTACAGACTGCATCACGCCCAGGTACGCCTCACAGTAGTAGGCGAAGATGGACAGGAGGAGGACACAGTTGGGATGGAGGTGCAACGCCTGCAGCCCGTAGTGGTCGAGGACGTCATAAAAGAAATCAGAGAAGGGAAGAACCAACCCAACAGTGACACTGCTCGAGAAGAAGGGGAAGAAGGTGCTCCCCTCAGGCTCCGACTCGTCGGACGCAAGCCGGAGCTCCGTCTTCCCCCACTCGTTGCTCTCCCCCGCTGTCAGCAGGCGCACGGAGGTGAGGCTCTTCTCCGTGACGGTGAGCGCCTCGAGAGCGGGCTTGTACCAAGCCGGTGCCGAGGAAGTCTTGACCTTGCACGGCGGATGCTGAGCAAGGCTAGGGCAGATCTGGAGGTAGTGGCGGTGAAGAGCAAGAAAGCGGATCTAGTGCGAGACAAGGAAGAAGCAACGAAGGCAAGTGCTGCCTACGCCAGCCTTTTTGTCAGGTCAGGCAGTTGCCGAGGCAGCATGGGGAAGCGGAGGCGCCCACGTCCAATCAACCGCCATGCGTCCATCGAGGCCGCATGCTTTGGGGCCCCCTCCGCTCTGTACTTGGCTCTTGGCTTCGCTGCGAAGCCAAGCCCGAGCGCACCTTGGGCCCGGGGGCTACTATCGGCGTCTTGGGAACGGGGGTCCCCAGACTTGCCTAGCTGCGGCCCGCGGCGTGGCTAAGCCTGCAGGCCATATGGCCCATCTTCGCCAACAAAGCATCCAAGACCCTCACAAGGGTCCAAGCCTCGCGAGGCGGACGATGCAAGACCTCCTCGGGAGTAGCCTAGCTAGGCAGGCTCACGAGGAGCGGAGATATTAAGGCGAGGAAAACCTGACGAGACCCTCGTGATGCGAGCCATGACGCACGACACCAGGCGGGCGCCAGGCAGGCGCCAGTGCGCGCAGCGTCCTTGTTTCCTCTTTGGTGCTAAGGAGGCCAGGGCAGGCGAAGAGTACCGAGGCATTAGGCAAAGGTTGCTATATTGGTGCAACGAGACCAAGACTAGGAGGACGGCAAGACGGAGGTCATCGTGGAGCCCAAGACGGTGTCACCACCAGAACCTTTGGCAGGAGAAGACCACTTTTGTCAGGATAGCTTGTACTAGCTGTCCCCCTTCGAATTAGACCGCCATTGTTGGCTCCCTTCCCGCTCAATATTTGGGAAGAGGACTAGGGCCAATATAAATAGAGCTAGCCACCACCTTAGCAAAGGAGGAGGAGAGGATGGATCGGGAAGGCACAGATCATTTGGGGATAGATCATTCAGACCACCCACACACACACAAGCTCACCGAGCTCAAGAACACCTCAACCTCTGGAGGCTGTTCTTCCTTTGTACTGTTCATCATCAGCCCTAGAGGCAATCCACCACCACCACACTGGAGTAGCGTATTACGCCACAATGGTGGCCCGGACCAGTATAAATCTTGCGTCTTTCTGCGTTGCGAGTTTGGCGAGTTCGTCCGCGAGATCTTAGTGAGCTAGGGCATAGATTGGTAGGAAGGAAAGACCTCGCGCACACCCTAGTGTTCGAACCTTAAGGGTTTGTCGGAACCCCACATCCGACAGTGGTGGCACCTCAGGTTGGGGGGTATAAGTTCACCAAGGTACTCATGGATGGAGGGAGCAGTATCAATATCATTTACTATGAAACCTTCCATTGCATGGGGCTGACAGATAAAAATCTTAAGCCGTCGAACACTGTTTTTCATGGTGTGGTGCCTGGTAAGTCAGCGTACCTAGTTGGCAAGATAGCTCTAGAGGTTGCTTTTGGAAATGATCATGATTCAAGATCAGAGACATTGACTTTTGAAGTGGTGAAAATCAAGAGTCCATATCATGCCCTGGTTGGACGGGCGGCTTATGCTAAGTTCATGGCAAGGCCCTGTTATGTTTATCCGCAGCTTAAGATGCCAGGTCATAAGAGGACAATCACAGTACATGGGAGCAGGAAGATTTCTTTGGAATGTGAAGAAGGTGATGCGGCCTATGCTGAGTCGGTTTGTGCAATGGAGGAGCTGAAGTTCTATAAGGACAATGTTGATCCGGCAGATATGACTTCTCTGAAAAAGCCAACTACAGAGCATGATCCAGCTTTGAAGTTTAAATCGGCTGAGGACACTAAGCAGGTTGACTTTGTTCCTGGCGATTCATCCCGGCAGTTCAGTATCAGCACTAACCTGGATCCGAAATAGGAAGGCGCGCTCATCGAGTTCATCTATGAGAACCAGGACATCTTTGCATGGAAGCCTTCTAACATGCCAGGTGTATCGAGGGAACTCGCTGAGCACACTCTTAATATAGATCCTAAGTTTAAACCGGTCAAGCAGTTTCTCCGCCGCTTCAATGAATAAAGGCGCAAGGCTATTGGTGAGGAGGTATCCCGGCTTTTCGCAGTAGGGTTTATTGTGGAGGTCTTTCACCCTGAGTGGCTAGCTAATCTGGTGCTGGTACTTAAGAAGAATGGCGCTTGGCATATGTGTGTGGACTACACAGATTTGAACAAAGTCTATCCAGCTGATCCCTTTGCTCTCCCTCGTATTGATCAAATCATTGATGCTACGGCGGGTTGTGACCGTTTGTGTTTTCTGGACGCTTATTCTGGTTATCAGCAGATCAAAATGGAAGTTAAGGACTAGTAGGAGACAGCTTTTATAACTCCCTTTGAAGCCTTCTGCTATGTATCTATTCCTTTTGGGTTCAAGAGTGCCCAGGCGACTTATCAGCGCTATGTACAGAATTGTCTTCATAATCAGATTGGGCGCAATGTTCATGCTTATGTGGATGATATTGTGGTAAAGTCCAGAAAGGAGGAAACATTGATAGATGACTTGAAGGAGACTTTTGATAACCTCCAGGTTTGTAAGATGATGCTTAATCCGGCCAAATGTGTCTTTGGTGTACCGGCAGGCAAGGTCTTGGGTTTTCTGGTGTCTAACGAGGGCATTGAAGCTAATCCGGAGAAGATCAAAGCTATTACGTCCCTGGCTAAACCGGCGTTTATTAACGATGTTCAACGTCTGGCGGGTCATGTTGCAGCATTGAGCCGGTTTATCAGCCGTTTGGGAGAAAAGGAAATCCCTCTGTATCAGATGATCAAGAAGACAGACCATTTCGTCTGGAGTGATGCTGCCAATGAAGCCTTTGAGAGTTTAAAGCGGCTGCTAGCTGAGCCGCCTATCCTTGCTGCTCCTGTTGATAAAGAGCCCTTGTTGTTATATGTGGTTGCTAATGCCCGGGCTCTTAGTGTGGCTATTGTTGTGGAGCGCAAGCAGGCCGGAAAGGAATATCCGGTTCAACGGCCGGTTTATTATATCAGTGAGGTGCTTATTGAGTCCAAGCAGAGGTACCCACATTGGTAGAAACTGGTGTATGGAGTTTTCATGGCAAGCCAGAAGCTAAAGCACTATTTTCAGGGTCATCCTATCACTGTGATCAGTTCTGCCCCCTTGGGGGATTTCATCCCAAATAGGGAAGCAACTGGCCGGGTTGCCAAATGGGCCATTGAGCTTGGATGATGAGGACATCAATACCATTGTTACACCCACAGCCCCTACTGTTACATATACTGGACCAATTACTAGAGCTCGCGCACGCCAATTAAATTACCAGGTACTTTCGTTTCTTGGTAATGATTCTAATGTTCATGAGATTATGATGCTGCCTAAATTGGATACATTTGTTTTGCTTACAAACGAAGGGCCTAGCTTGGAGAAGGATGAACATTGGAGCAAGAAC
Source organism: Triticum dicoccoides (assembly GCF_002162155.2). NCBI lineage: Eukaryota > Viridiplantae > Streptophyta > Magnoliopsida > Poales > Poaceae > Triticum > Triticum dicoccoides. The sequence continues at coordinate 352,385,491 of NC_041392.1, forward strand.
ACACATGGAGTTGATGGCATGCGCAAGGGGATCAAGAACGGAGTTACAAGTGATGATTTCAGGACTTTAAAGCCGCCATAAGGAGTGCATGAAGCCTTGGACGAAATATACAAGATGCCACTTCATAATATTCGTCCATAGGCTATTCTAGGTGCTGTGTCACCTTATTAATGGGCCATGCCCATGTAATTTCGAAATACTTAAGTATAGGCTATTTTTAGAGTCCGTATGTGTGGGGAAACAAGAGTTAGGGTTGGTTTCGGACCCCACCCTCAAGGGCCACGAAATTCCCCCCTCTTCCTCCATATATACAGCCCTTAGGGCATCGTTTAGACTTTGGGGTTTTGTTTAGATCAAAAGTTCGCCATAGCTGCAACTTCGCGTACTTCGTTTGTGTCCAACGACCAGACCAAGACGTCACAGAACCCCACCTTGATCAATAAAGCTTTCATCTTATATTCGCAATATCCAGATTGCAATCTCAGTTTCTTGCTTGTTCTTCGTTTGCTCGCAGGAAACAGACCCTCGTGGTCAGGTTGATCGTGCTCCGGCGTGGTCAATAACCCTCGGAAGTTGGTTTAGCGATTGCTAAGGCGCGATGTCTCGCACGTTCGTAGTCGGATCGTCAAAGTCGACTCCCACAGAAAACGATAGCCACCATCTCATCGAAACATCGGGACCCTCGCCTCTATCAAGTGGTATCAGATTTCCAGGTTGCTCGGTGAGATTTTACAGTTTTTCGTAGATTAGATCGAGTCTGTTCTTCATACCTACAGTCCACGAAAAAGCCACAAATTTTTTTTAGGGTTAGTTCATCATATCGGAACCAATCTGAGCCTTTGCATAATCTTTTTAGGGTTTTTGCTTTGTTGAATTTGCGGTTGCATCTCGTGTCAAGTTGCTGGTCTTAGAGTCTAGTCTTTTAGAGTTTCGAGTTCTGGTCATAAGTTGTCACGCCGCCGCCGCACCATCATCATCGCCCATCTACCACTTTTGCTTATCCGCCACCGCTCTGAATCCATATCCATATACCACCACCAATCCGTATCCATATACCACCACCAATCTGTATCCATATACCACCACCGCTACCATATACCACCACCGCTGCCATATACCACAACCATATATCCACCACCAATCCGAGTTCTTCTCATATTAGTTTGTTCTTGAGATCAATCTAAATTCTGATTCGTGTTTCCTTGCCTGCGTTGGTCTCGAAAAAAAAAAGAGTCTGGAGACCCCCGGGCAGTTTTTAGGCCAAAATTTTCATGGGCAATTTTTTTTCTCTATCCTATTGTTAGGCTTTTCTGAGTCTTTTGAGCCACGTGCCATCATAGTGATTTTTTGTCGCACTTTTTCGTCGTTGCTGCCCTGATTTCCGAAAAAAAAGTGAAAAAAAAATTCGTGCCCATCCTATCAGTTTGACGAGGGAAGAGTTTTGAGACACTCGCCATTATAGTGATTTTTTCACAAAAAAAAGAGGAGCGCAAAAAAAGGAGCGCAAAAAAAAGAGCGAAAAAAAAGTAGTTCCAGAGTGTGCTTTTCCCTTATTTACGTGCAGCGCCGTGATTTTGTTAGTGTTCTAGGCTCGCGTCTCTAGCACGGTCTAGCCTAGGACTAGCACAGTACCGTCGTTGAGCGTTTATTCAACTTTGCACCTCTGAATTGATTATTGCTGACCCTTTTTGCTACCATACTATAAGCCTTCCCAGCTCCACATACATCTACGTCGTGCGTTTGACTCTCCCTGGCAATCACTCTATCCAAGCTTTTGAGAGTTTTGACTATAACGATTGCCGATCACCGCCTGCTGCTAGGTAAGAACTGGTAAGAATTTGAGATTTGCTTGACGGATTTGTGACAACCGCCACCACCACCACTTGTTAGTAGTCTGTAGGATCATATTCTTGTGTGTTTCTATTGCTGCTAACCATGCCAGGATCACAATCCGATGAGACTGACTGGGAGAACTTGACGAACAAGGAGCTTCATGATACGTTTCAGCAAATGATGAGTGTACAGGTGCAAGATGTGATAAACAGATTTGAAGAGGCCATGGAGAAGATAGATGGCATGGAGAAGATGTTTGAAACAAAGCTCGATAACAAGTTTGCTGAATTGCTTTCGCGTTTTCCACCACCACCACCGGTTGCTCCTGCCGCATCTCTGCAACAACAGCAACAACACCGACTACCTCCACGTCGGGAAACAGCCCTCCGCCAAGCGAGCCGTGTCCCTCTTCAGTCGGGCCAAACTGCTGGTCCTGCTGTTGATACTTCTGTGGCTCCTACTGCTGATGTGGAGGAGGATGATTATGTGGGAGATTATGGGGATGAGGTTGATCAAAATCAGAACTACGTGCCACCACCAGCACAGCAACCACCAGGTCGTCCACATGCAAATAATGGCAATGGTAGGGCTCACCCTCAGGTACGAGATCATGACCATCTCCCTAAACTAAAATTGAATATTCCACCATTTGAGGGTAGATATGTTCCTGATATATATCTTACTTGGGAGTTAGAAACTGAACAACGATTTACATGTTTACAATATCCCGAGGAGAGACGTGTTCCTGCTGCTGTTTGTGCATTCACTAGTTTTGCATGTGTTTGGTGGTCTGAGCATTGTAGATTATTTCCTATTCCGGCTACTTGGGCTGCTTTGAAAACTGCTATGCGTACTCGTTGGGTTCCACCATATTATCAACGTGAATTACTTCAAAAATTGCAGCGCTTAAGACAGGGAAAAAATTCTGTAGAAGAATATTATCAGGAATTACAAACTGGCATGATTAGATGTGGTATTGTTGAGGAGAATGAAGCTATGCTTGCACGTTTTATGGGTGGATTAAATAGAGATATTCAGACGATTCTAGAGTATAAGGAGTATACTAATATCACTCGTTTATTCCATCTTGCTTGTAAAGCTGAATGTGAAGTTCTGGATCGACAGGCATTGGCGCGGACTAACTTTTCTGCAGGTCGACCTTCATCATGGACACCACGTGCATCATCTACTTCCACACGTTCTGCTACACCGGCGCCTCCGTCGGCTGCCACCTCCAACCGTGATACAATAAAGCAGGCACAATCACCACTATCTGCCAAGAGCACACCTTCTGGGCCTGCAAAGAGCTCTTCTTCATCAATGGCATCAACAGGGCAAACACATGATATTATTTATCGACGTTGCAAGGGTGGAGGTCATTATGCGAGAGAATGCCCATCTAAGCGTGTGATGATTGTTACTGAGGATGGTGGGTATGAGTCTGCTAGTGACTATGATGAGGAGACTTTGGGTCTTATTACACGTGACGAACACGGTGGAGACGATTCTGACCATGAGACGCAATACATGGCTCCTGAAGATGCTGACAGGTATGAATGTTTAGTTGCTCAACGTGTTTTGAGTGTGCAGGTTACACAAGCTGAGCAAAATCAGAGGCATAATTTGTTCCATACAAAGGGAGTTGTGAAGGAACGTTCTGTTCGCGTGATCATAGATGGAGGGAGCTGCAATAACTTGGCTAGCATGGAGATGGTGGAGAAGCTATCTCTCACCACAAGACCACATCCACATCCTTACTACATCCAATGGTTCAACAACAGCGGCAAGGTTAAGGTAACACGTACTGTTCGTGTGCATTTTAGTATCTCTACATATGCTGATTATGTTGATTGTGATGTGGTACCTATGCAAGCATGTTCCTTATTACTTGGTAGACCATGGCAATTTGATAAAAATTCTGTACACCATGGTAGAACCAATCAGTATACTCTTGTTCATAATGATAAAAATATTACTTTGCTTCCTATGACTCCTGATTCCATTTTGAAAGATGATATTAATAGAGCTAATAAAGCAAAACAGGAGACAAATAAGAGTGAAAATCAGATTGTGGCAAAACAATTTGAGCACCAAATGAAGTCTAATAATAAACCATCTACTGTTGTTTCTGAAATTAAATTGAAAAGTGCATGTTTACTTGCCACCAAATCTGATATTGATGAGCTAGATTTCAGCAAATCTGTTTGCTATGCCTTTGTGTGCAAAGAGGCATTATTTTCATTCGAGGACGTGCCTTCCTTTTTGCCCCTGCTGTCACTAACATTTTGCAGGAGTTCGCTGACGTCTTTCCACAAGACGTGCCACCGGGATTACCACCTATTCGAGGGATTGAGCATCAAATTGACTTAATTCCCGGTGCTTCGCTACCCAACCGTGCACCATACCGTACCAATCTAGAGGAGACGAAGGAGATTATGCATCAAGTACAAGAACTGCTCGACAAAGGTTATATACGCGAATCCCTTAGTCCTTGTGCTGTTCCTATCATTTTAGTGCCGAAAAAGGATGGTACGTCGCGTATGTGCGTTGATTGTAGAGGCATAAATAATATTACTATTCGTTATCGTCATCCTATTCCTAGGCTAGATGATATGCTTGATGAATTGAGTGGCTCTACAATATTCTCCAAAGTTGATTTGCGTAGTGGATACCATCAAATTCGTATGAAATTGGGAGATGAATGGAAAACAGCATTTAAAACTAAGTTTGGATTATATGAGTGGTTACTCATGCCTTTTGGGTTAACTAATGCACCAAGTACTTTCATGAGGTTAATGAACGAAGTTTTACGTGCTTTCATTGGACGATTTGTGGTAGTTTACTTTGATGACATATTGATTTATAGCAAATCTTTGGAGGAACATTTGGAACATTTACGTGCTGTTTTTATTGCTCTACGTGATGCACATTTGTTTGGAAACCTTGGAAAGTGCACCTTTTGCACCGACCGAGTATCTTTTCTTGGCTATGTTGTTACTCCACAGGGAATTGAAGTTGATAAAGCCAAGATTGAAGCTATTGAGAGTTGGCCGCAGCCCAAAACGGTCACACAAGTGAGGAGTTTCCTTGGCCTCGCTGGTTTCTATAGGCGTTTTGTGAGAGATTTCAGCACCATTGCTGCACCTCTCAACGAGCTTACAAAGAAGGATGTGCCTTTTGTTTGGGGTATCGCACAGGAAGAAGCCTTCACGGTATTGAAAGATAAGTTGACACGTGCTCCTTTAGTCCAACTTCCTAATTTCAATAAGACTTTTGAGCTTGAATGTGATGCTAGTGGAATTGGATTAGGAGGTGTGTTATTACAAGATGGAAAACCTGTTGCATACTTTTCTGAAAAATTGAGTGGGCCTAGTCTGAACTATTCTACTTATGATAAAGAATTATATGCTCTTGTTCGGACCTTAGAAACATGGCAACATTATTTATGGCCCAAGGAATTTGTTATACATTCTGATCATGAATCTTTGAAACACATTAAAAGTCAAGCAAAACTGAACCGTAGACATGCTAAATGGGTTGAATTCATTGAGACTTTCCCTTATGTCATTAAACACAAGAAGGGTAAAGAAAATGTTATTGCTGATTCCTTGTCTCGTCGTTATACTATGCTTTCGCAACTTGACTTTAAAATATTTGGTTTGGAGACCATCAAAGATCAATATGTTCATGATGCTGAATTTAAAGATGTATTGCAGAATTGTAAGGAAGGGAGAACTTGGAACAAGTTCGTTCTTAACGATGGATTTGTGTTTCGTGCTAATAAGCTATGCATTCCAGCTAGCTCCGTTCGTCTTTTGTTGTTGCAGGAGGCGCATGGAGGAGGATTAATGGGACACTTTGGCGTCAAGAAGATGGAGGATATACTTGCTACACATTTCTTTTGGCCAAAGATGAGACAGGATGTTGAGCGTTTTGTTGCTCGTTGCACTACATGTCAAAGAGCTAAGTCACGACTCAATCCTCATGGTTTATATATGCCTTTGCTTGTACCTAGTGTTCCTTGGGAGGATATATCTATGGACTTTGTTTTAGGTTTACCTCGAACAAATAAGGGGAGGGATAGCATATTTGTTGTCGTGGATAGGTTCTCGAAAATGGCACACTTTATACCATGTCATAAAAGCGATGATGTTGTTAATGTTGCTGATTTGTTCTTTCGTGAAATTATTCGCTTACATGGTGTGCCAAATACTATTGTTTCAGATCGTGATACTAAATTTCTTAGCCACTTTTGGAGATGTTTATGGGCTAAGTTGGGGACTAAGCTGCTTTTTAGTACTACTTGTCACCCCCAAATTGATGGACAAACTGAAGTAGTCAATAGAACATTGTCTACTATGCTTAGGGCTGTTTTGAAGAATAACAAGAAAATGTGGGAAGAATGCTTGCCTCATATTGAATTTGCTTATAATCATTCATTGCATTCTACTACTAAGATGTGCCCTTTTGAAATTGTGTATGGTTTCCTACCTCGTGCACCTATTGATTTGTTGCCTCTTCCATCTTCAGAGAAGGTTAATTTTGATGCTAAAGAACGTTCTGAATTGATTTTAAAAATGCATGAGTTAACTAAGGAAAACATTGAGCGTATGAATGCTAAATATAAACTTGCTGGAGATAAGGGTAGAAAACATGTTGTGTTTGCGCCTGAAGATCTTGTTTGGTTACATTTGCGTAAAGATAGATTTCCTAATCTGCGCAAATCAAAGCTAATACCACGTGTTGACGGTCCTTTTAAGGTGTTAGAGAAAATAAATGATAATGCATATAAACTTGAGCTACCTGTAGATTTTGGGGTTAGTCCCACTTTTAACATTGCAGATTTGAAGCCTTATTTGGGTGAGGAAGATGCGCTTCCGTCGAGGACAACTTCATTTCAAGAAGGGGAGGATGATGAGGTCATCAATACCATTGTTACACCCACAGCCCCTACTGTTACATATACTGGACCAATTACTAGAGCTCGCGCAAGCCAATTAAATTACCAGGTACTTTCGTTTCTTGGTAATGATTCTAATGTTCATGAGATTATGATGCTGCCTAAATTGGATACATTTGTTTTGCTTACAAATGAAGGGCCTAGCTTGGAGAAGGATGAACATTGGAGCAAGAACACACATGGAGTTGATGGCATGTGCAAGGGGATCAAGAACGGAGTTACAAGTGATGATTTCAGGACTTTAAAGCCGCCATAAGGAGTGCATGAAGCCTTGGACGAAATATACAAGATGCCACTTCATAATATTCGTCCATAGGCTATTCTAGGTGTTGCGTCACCTTATTAATGGGCCAGGCCCATGTAATTTCGAAATACTTAAGTACAGGCTATTTTTAGAGTCCGTATGTGTGGGGAAACAAGAGTTAGGGTTGGTTTCGGACCCCACCCTCAAGGGCCACGAAATTCCCCCCTCTTCCTCCATATATACAGCCCTTAGGGCGTCGTTTAGACTTTGGGGTTTTGTTTAGATCAAAAGTTCGCCATAGCTGCAACTTCGCGTACTTCGTTTGTGTCCAACGACCAGACCAAGACGTCACAGAACCCCACCTTGATCAATAAAGCTTTCATCTTATATTCGCAATATCCAGATTGCAATCTCAGTTTCTTGCTTGTTCTTCGTTTGCTTGCAGGAAACAGACCCTCGTGGTCAGGTTGATCGTGCTCCGGCGTGGTCAATAACCCTCGGAAGTTGGTTTAGCGATTGCTAAGGCGCGACGTCTCGCACGTTCGTAGTCGGATCGTCAAAGTCGACTCCCACAGAAAACGATAGCCACCATCTCATCGAAACATCGGGACCCTCACGGGTTAAAATATACGCCTCGCACAACAATCAAGTCCCAAGCACTTGTGGACTTCATCAATGACTGGACAGAGTTGCAGGTGTCGGAGGAAAAGCCAGATAGCACTTATTGGACTATTCATTTTGATGGGTCCAGACAATTGGAGGGCTCGGGGGCTAGAGTCGTATTAACTTCCCCATGAGGTGATAAATTTTGTTATGTTCTCCGTTTAATGTTCCCTTGCACTAACAATGCAGCTGAATACGAGGCCTTGCTCCATGGTCTTCGAATGGCTAAGGAGATGAATTTAAGCCGGGTTAAGTGCTTTTGTGACTCGGACCTGGTCGCTCAACAAGTGTCTGGCACTTGGGATTCCAAGGATCCACTCATGGCAGCATATCATCGAGAAGTAGATATTGTTGCAAGCCATTTCAAAGGTTATCAAGTCGATCATGTGGACTGGCGAAAGAATGAAGCGGCAGACGCTTTAAGTCATTTGGGTTACCAACGTAAACCGGTTCCACCCAATGTTTTCTGGATGTTTTGCATATCCCGTCAGTCAAGCTACCTACGGAGGAGGATTTGGTTGTTCCTGACCCGGAGGCTCAGTTAGTGGCAGCTCTTCATGTTATCCCGGATTGGACGGTCCCATACTTGGCGTATATGAACCGGGGCGAGTTACCAGAGGACGAAACTTTGGCCAGACAGATAACCCGGCGATCCAAGTCAATGACCATTATCAATGGGGAACTGCATCATTGCCGTGTAACAGGGGCATTTCAGCGTTGCGTGTCTCCTCAAGAAGGCCGTGAGATTTTGCGTGAGATCCACGAAGGAGATTGTGGTCACCACGCCGGTTCAAAATCCTTGGTAGCCAAAGCTTTTTGTCACGGCTTCTATTGGTTGATGGCTCATGCTGATGCTGAGGATTTGGTAAAGAGGTGTGATGGTTGTCAGAAGTTTGCACGCCACACTCATGTTCCGGCTCAAGAGTTAAGGATGATTCCAATCACTTGGCCGTTTGCAACTTGGGGGCTGGATATGGTTGGGCCCTTCAAGAGGACCAAGGACAAGAAGACCCATCTTCTTGTAGTGGTTGATAAGTTCACCAAGTGGGTGGAGGCAGAACCAGTCAGTAAGTGTGATGCAGCTATGGTGGTTCAATTCATCAAAAGGGTGATATTCCATTTTGGTTTTCCACACAGCATCATAACTAATAATGGTACTAATCTGTCCAAAGGTGCTATGGAAGAATTTTGTCAACGGGAGCACATCCGACTTGACGTGTCATCAGTGGCTCACCCCCAATCTAATGGTCAAGCAGAGAGAGCCAATCAAGAGATTTTGAGAGGCATCAAGCCCCGGCTTATGGTTCCTTTAAAGCGGATGTCGGGTTGTTGGGTGGAGGAGTTACCTTCTGTGTTATGGAGTATCAATACCACACCGAATAGATCTATGGGTTACACACCTTTCTTCATGGTTTATGGAGCAGAGGCGGTTCTCCCTAGTGACATCCGTCATGACTCGCCCCGTGTGGCGGCTTATGTGGAAGCTGATAATGAGAAAGCACGTCAGGATTCACTGGACCTGTTAGATGAGGAGCGTGATATTGCAGCGGCTCGTTCAGCGATTTACCAGCAAGACCTGTGTCATTATCACAGCCGCCGGGTTAAAACCAGAACTTTTCAGGAAGGCGATCTGGTGCTCCGGCTCATCCAGGATCAGACTGATATGCACAAGTTGTCCCCACCTTCAGAAGGACCTTTTTTGGTCAGCAAAAATCCGCACAACGGATCATACTACCTTATCGATGTTCGAGAGCACAAAGACTCACGTAAATCGAAGGAGGAGACCCAACGGCCATGGAATATAGCTCATCTTCGGCCTTACTATACTTGAGCCACAGGCTCTTCTTATGTACATATTTATGACAATGTATATATTATGATCAATATAATAAACCGGAGCCTCAGCTAAAGCGGGGTCTTTGTTGTTTTTCTTACATCATGTGCGGTTACATGGGGGCTTCTATTTATAAAGCGGAGTTCTGTTTCCCATTGATCCGGCTTATAAAGCCATATTTATAAAAAGTCACTTGGGGGTTTGGTCGTATTCGAACCATAGCTACACCTCTTGATCGGCATAAGGCCACCAGGAAAATCACTTGGGGGCTTGGTCGTATTTGAACCATAGCTACACCTCTTGACCGGCTTAAGGCCAAAAGGAAATCACGTGGGGCCAAAGGGAGTGTTGCAAAAGCACAACTCAAACATAGGCACCCATTGAGCACAACTCAAAATATTGCTCGGGGGCTCTTTGCTTCTCAAAGAACAAACAAGTCTACACCCTTGTAATAGGCTATCAAGCCAGGTTTGGAAGCCAGGTGTATTCACCTAAAACCCCGGGTTATCCTGCCTTTTTAAGTAAGCCACTCCGTCCAGGTAATCCTTGCATGACCCACCGAACGTTTGACAAGTCAATCTCATAGACCCTGAACTTGTCAAAGTTAAAACGACAATTGGTTAATGTGAGGTACATCTTAAAAGGCTTCGAAAAATGGTTTAACTCAGTGGCCTGTCAGCCCATGAAAAGCCTCGATTTTGGGCTTGGCAGCCCATGAAAAGCCTTGCATATTCTTTTTATATTTTTATTGGCCAAGTTTTTCTTCTTTGGTGAGATTCATAATATCTTATGATAAACCGGTGTTTATTGACCCGGGTTGGCTTTCAACGATAAGTTGTAAGTACATGATAAATTATAATCTGGTGTTTACTGACCCAGTATGGTTTCGACTACAAGTCACCAGCATTATATATGGATATACAGGTGTTTATTATAACCCGGTACGGTTTTATCATAAACCGGCAAAATGGAAATTCTCAATACTCAAGGTTGGGGTTATCACCCTGGCTATACAAAAAGTTGGTCAACTAACGATATGATTCAATACCACAGGTATCATCTTTTTCATCTTTGATTATTTTCAAAGCACAGCCTTGGTTATAAACCCTGGCTATATATTTGGGTATCATGACCCGTCCTGCGGTAAACCACCAGGACACTTTCAACTTCTTGTATGCAGCAACAGTTTTGAATAAACACCACTACGGATTATGAACATAATATATCCTAAAGCATGGTGGATTAACAGTATCAAGCAAAATAAATATGCGCGATGGCATAGCAAACCAAGTATTTTGAACTAGCCTATTACAAGGTGCTTTAATGCCCAAAAAGAATAATTGTTTTCAGCAAGTGTGGCAGTACGCAGAAGACTAAACCAGCCTCCGGATTATGACTCGTCACCAGGCTGACTTGAAGGCTGTGGATCATCTTGCGCCGGTGCATCTTCCTCCTCTCTACCCAGTGGCTGGAAGTCAATGGTTGCCCAATCGATTCCAGTTAAGGCTTGGAACACAACTTCATCGCTTATACAGTTGGAGGGGTCAACATCAGGGGCATAGGTGTGCTTACGGATTGGCGGAATAAGATCTTCTACATCATGTGTCGGCGCAGGAAGTCTTTTATGATTAGAATCATAAACCAGCTGATAGTGAGAGAGATCTGTTTCTTCAGCCAATTTGCTCGCTAAGGGGCGCATTTCCTTTGTCAACCTTTTAAGACCATCATTGTTAAACTCTGAACCATCCTCCTTTATGCTAGGATAGTCGTTGCCTATACCCGACGGGTCAAGATCTGGTATCCATGCCTTAGCCCAGATTAGAGCAATCAGCGCACCTGACCTTGCAGCTGATCTTTTTAAACATTGACAGCTTCTCAAGGGTTTCCTTCATCAAAGTCGAAGGCGGTTTGTTATGAGCAGCAGTGCAAATGGCCCGTTGGGCTCTGGAATATAACTGCTCTATAAGAGTATAGGCAGCCTTCAGCTTCATCCGCATGTCAGAGCCCAGATGGGTAATGCGAGTTCCTGTGTCATTGCGAGCGTCAGTAAATCGGTAACTGATGAGATAATGTATGTTGAAAACTTCAGGTGAGGATACTTACCAAAAACAGCAGCGGTCGTGGCATTTATCTGTCGCTTTAAACCGGTCAGCTCTTCGGCCACCGGTTTAAGGGTTGCTTCTGCATCCTCAGCTCTCTTTTGCAATGCGGTCTTCTCTATGCCCCAATCCGCCCGCTCCTTCTTAAAAGTTTCCTTCAGCTGCTCCATGGCTGCTAAGGCACTGGTCAGTTCCTCTTTGGCTTTGGAGGTTTCTGCTTGCTAGGATTTGATATTATCTTGAAGATCAGCGGTTTGGGCCTCCATTTTGCTCAGCTCAGCCTATACGAGAAGTACCAAGCACATAACAAGTTATACACTTGGCACTTGGGGGCTAATGCCTATACTGCTTGACTATCAGAATTTTTGTACAAGTCCCAAGCGCAATACAAGTATTATTCTTGGCACTTGGGGGCTAATGTACATTTTCTCAAAGTAACATTGGCTAAAGTCCCGGTTCAGCTTGGAAAGATAAACCGGCCCTTGGGGACTACATAGGCGAAAGTTAAAAGATTACAATTCTAAAGTACCGGTTTATCTTAAATAGATCAATCGGCCCTTGGAGGCTAAGCATCCAAAGTTGAGATATTACAAAGTCCCAGTTTAGATTGGCATCATAAATCGGCCCTTGGGGGCTACTAGAGTTAGTACTTGAAATTGGACATCAGAGAGAAACAGTTATGTAGTTACCTCATATCGCTCCTTCATCAGATTCACTAAATCGGCTTCGTAGTCGCGGTTTGTGTACAGACGGTTTAAAAAACCAGAATGAAGTTCTTGGGCATTGAGGTGGGCGTAGCTTGACAAGTCTGTGCTCCACTTTCCATTGCCCATAGCAGAAAGTTCTTCCTTGGCACTATGCTTTGATAACGCAACAGGATTGCCAGGGGTGGTGTGGCCAACGCCAGTAATTATAATGTCATCTTCCTTGTCACCAGCAGCTTTTACTGGAGTTGACGATTTATCAGCAGCCTTACCTGGACTTGATGGTTTATCATTAGTTCGGACCGGGCTTGCTGTTTTATCAGCATGGCCTGTTGCATCAACTTCTACTTGTTCAACAAATTCATTGTCTTGAGGGGGCGGATCATCAAGCATGGCGTTAGCATTTGTTCCTTCCGATTCTGGAGTGCTCTCCGGTTCAATAACCACATGGTCATCAGACGGTTTATTTACCCGAGCTTTCTTGCTGGGTCTGGCCTTAGCTCTGAAAGAAAAATATATAAAGGTCAGTATAACACGCAAGTATAAAGCGTCAAAAGAATTAAGTTTAAAGTGTTCACCCAGGAACAGTCTTAAGAGGAGGGAGCTGTGTGGCCATTGACTCACCAGATGATGAATGAGGCGTTCCCTGATAATTTGAATCGGACAGATTAAGAGGTTGTCGGAAATAACCTACCTTGGGATAAGAAGGATCGGAAGTGGGTGAGACCTCAGATTGACGTTTCCGAACCAGAGTGTTCGGTAAACCGGCCGAGGTGAGTACTTGAAAGTGCGTTATATCGACTAGAGGGGGTGAATAGGCGATTTTTATGAATTCTTCACTAAGGAATTTGCAGGTGAGGAAAGTCCTTAGCAAAGAACTACTAGCAGCGGAATAAGTACTCAAAAGTAAACATAACAGAACACAAGCATAGTCATCATGATGAAATGAAGACAAGCACAGAGTATAGAAAGCATAAACACAGGATAACACATGATGAAGACAAACAGACTGAAGAAATTGAACTGAGGAAATTAAGAAAGTCTTCAGTCAAAGTCTTCAAACACAGATACGAACAAGCACTCAACACAGTTATGAGGAAATGGAAGAGTTGAGGAAATAGAACCAGTGAGCTTGGTGAAGACAACGATTTGGTAGACCAGTTCCAACTGTTGTCTCAGTTGTACGTCTGGTTGGAGCGGCTAGGTATTTAAACCTGAGGACACACAGTCCCGGACACACAGTCCTGACCATATTCTCCTTGAGCCAAGGTCACACAGACCTTGCCCAATCACTTGTGGTAAGTCTCCAGGTGACTTCCGAACCTTCACAAACTTGGTCACTCGGCGATCCACAATTCCTCTTGGATGCTCTAGAACTTGACGCCTAACTGTCTGGAAGAAGCACAATCTTCAAAGGTAACAAGTGTCGGATCCACATAGGATCAATCTCTTCAATGATGCTCAATCACTTGGGGTTTGTAGGTGTTTGGGTTTGCGTTTTCCTCACTTGATGATTTTCGCTCAAAGTCCTCGGGGGATGGGATGCTCTCAAATGACAAGTGTCAGTTTCTCTCGGAGCAGCCAACCAGCTAGTGGTTGTAGGGGGCGGCTATTTATAGCCTAGGGAGCAGCCCGACATGATAAGACATAAATGCCCTTTAATGATATGACCGTTAGGTGGGTAGATATTTTTGGACAGCTGGCACAAGGCACAGCAACGGTCGGAAATTTGAGTATCATATCCCTCAGGGCTATCATGTTCCTCACTATGTAGGCAATCTGCACTGGCGAATTCCTAACTCCTCAGTCAGAACAAATTCCTTAGAGACCAGAAGAACTTCGTCTTTGTCACTGAAGAATATGACTGAACTGTATGAGATTTCCAATGGCTTCACTCGAAGGGATTGGTAGGTGTAGGATTTTGAGTTGAGCATCACATGGAAATTTTTCCTTAGTATTTCCTCGACCCCCTTTAACAGTACGGTGTTTCCTATGACTCAAGAAAGAGAAAATGAAACTACGTTAAGAAAAGTATTCACGCTTCATGTTCCTCGAATGAATACCAAGTCTTCAGGATTGCACCAATCTCTTCACTTTCAAAGTCTTCAGAAAGTCTTCAGAAATACAAAGTCTTCAGTTGAAGAACCTCATTTTTAGGGGTCGACTTTCTCTATAAATATCAAACTCCTCATATACTTATAGACCTATGTACACTCAAAAACACATTAGTCCCTTAACCTATAAGTCTTCAATACACCAAAATCACTAAGGGGCACTAGATGCACTTACAATCTCCCCCCTTTTTGGTGATTGATGACAATATAGGTTAATTTTTCAATGGGGATAAACATATGAAGTGTAGATACTGATATTAAGGAATTTGATTGCAAGATATAGAAGAACTCCCCCTGAAGATGTGCATGATGAGGAATTTGCTTTTGAAGCATTGCACACTTGAAGAGTAAAATCATGGAGATCTCCCCCTATATCTTGTAATTCATACACGCATTTGACATATCATAATGAGGAATTTGAAATGCATGATGAAATATGGTGACTGATGTAATTCAGCATTCGTGCATTAACATATATGGGGAATAAGCATGCATAAAAACACATCAAACGTATCAGAGCACCATCGGGTTTAAGTTTACAACTCGATCCAATAAAGTTTCAGAAGAACGAGAGTTGTAACTTAGCAAAAAAAACGCCCATATAGACAGACCCACTTGAACACTAACTCAAAATTTTCCCCCTTTGTCATCGAATGACCAAAAGGAAAGAAAATGAGGACTAACGCCCTGAAGAATATCAAGTTGATGAAGGAGCGCCAGCGTTGTTGGGGTCATTTTTCGTGGAAGGGTCCGCCGCAGTGTCGTCCAAGTCTTCGTACTCGTCGGTATCGCGTGATGAAGAATATGAGCTGGACACCAAAGAAGGAACCTTGACCTTCTTGATTTTCTTCGGTGGAGGTGCAGACCAGTCAAAATCTTCCTTGAGACCCATTTTCTTGAGATCTTTTTCACCATACAGATGTGATAGAATGGCACAGGTGCGACCGGAGACTTCATGGAGGTAGTAATGGTTTTTCTTCACTGCACTGTGTGTAGCAGTCATGTTGTGAAGAAATGAACCAAACTGACGCTTAACCCATTTATGGTTTCGATCCACCTTCTGGTCAAGACTAAGCAGAAGCTCACGGTCAGTCATCACACGAGGAGCAGTGGCTTGAGGAGTAGACTTAGGTGCATTGGCAGTAGAGTCATGTGTAGCAGAGTCATCATTGGTGGAATAAGATGCAGCTTTGCGAAACGGACCATCCAATGGACGAATGCCTTCGTCAATGACTGCAGGAGCCTTGCCCTTTTCATTAGTTGAAGTAAAAGCCTGCTTGAGGACTTCAATCGGGGGCAGATAGCTAAGGTGATTCTGAAAATCAGCCTTGTAGTTGAGTGAAGACCTTGTCCTGAGGAATCTCATAATCCAAGGTGCATACGGCTTCAGCTCAAACAGAGAAATTGCAGCATTTGCCAGAGTCCTCATGAAGAAATCGTGATAGTTGATAGGAATGCTATGAATGATGTTGACTAGCAGATTCTTCATGATGCCAACTATTTCCTCATCAGATGAGTCGTGGCCTTTGATGGGACTCATTGTCCTCGTCAGAATGCGATAGACGATTCTGGGCAGATAGAGTAAATCCTTCACGAGGAATTTGGTCCTTGGGGCTTGACCGGGCTTCAAAGGCTTCATTAACACTTGCATGTAATGAGCTATGAGTTCTGGTTCATGATACAGGCAGTGAGCTCCTTCACTGGGTGGACTGATGGGCAAGGCGTGAAGCAATTCAGAGGCCGGTGCCTTATAGTGAGTATTTTCGGTCATCCAGTCCAAGACCCAGGTGTTGATATCTTCAGGATCACCTGTGATATGCAATGTAGTTTAGAACTGAAGAATAAGCTCTTCATTCCAATCAAGAATGTCAGAGTAAAAGTTGAGGAGGCCTGCATCATGAAGAACACTGAACACAGGAGAGAAGCAAGGTAATGATTCAATGTCCACGTGAGGAATATGCTCATGGTAGAAGATTTTGTGTTTGTTGAAAAGCAGTGAAGAATAGAAGTTGGCCTGGCTTGCAGTCCAGAAACACTTCCTCCTTAGACGAGCAGAGTCATAAGGATTCTAGTTAGTGAAGAACATGTGCTCGCCGAAGAAATCATCAGCCTTGAATTTCTGCTTCTTTGAGAATGGATCCTTTGGCTTGGGGTGAGGAGTGTCAGTCAATTGCATCACAACCTCTGGGATCTCATTCTCAGGTTCCACAGGCTGAGGAATTTCAGGTGCTGCTTCAGTGGCAGCCTGGGACTTCAATTCTTCATTTACATGATCTTCAGCGCTAGTGGCTGGAATTTCTTCTTGGACAGACGGTGTGGCATGTGGTTCATCAGATCCCATTTGTACAGTAGTTACTGGGGACTGAGGAATTTGTTGCAATGGTGTGAAGAGTGGAGAGTTGGGGTGCTGACTTTCCCAAAATTCATCACTTAGCACAGGTGTGGTACAGCCAATGTCCACATCTTCCTCTTCCATTTCTTCAACCCCGGCCTCTTCAGCAGTAAACTGAGGCATAGGCGAGGAGACAACTGGTGTTGAAGGGATTGTATCCACTTCAATTTCTTCATCCATCTTCTCTGACGAAGCAGCAGAGGGATTCTCTTCATCGGATTCACTTGGAATCACATATTCTTCATCAAAAGGAACAAGGTCCTTTGATGGCATGGTTGAGATAGGAACAACATCAATTGGGTTTGTAGACGAGCTTGTCAGTGGCTTCATCTTCTTCGGGGCTGAAGAATCTGATGAAGTTGATGCCTTCCTTTTCTTCCCTGCTGCACACTCTGCAACCTTGGTCTTCTTCACATCTGATGCAGATGGAAGGATAGGAGTTGGTGTAGGTGCAGGAGGAGCAGAGGAATTGAGTTGAATTTCTTCAGGTGCAACTGATGCAGTTGCCCTGACTTCTTCATTTTCTTCGGGCACACCACTAGTGGATGCCCTGGCAATTTCTTCAGCGGCTGGAATGCAGTCATCAGCCCTGGAACTCATATTTTCTTCAGCAGCCTGATTTTCATCAGTGGTGCTGGCATGTTATTCAGTCAGCTTAGCAGATGCTTCAGCCTGAGGAATTTCCTATTGCATTGGGGCTGCAACATTTGAGGTGAAGTTATCAGCAAGTCTCACAAAATGAACCTTGGCTCCAAGCCAATTAGCGCGGTACGCGTCAAATTCATTACTGGGTTTCTTGATCTCAGTTTGAATAGTGACAAGTTCTTTAGTTTTCATAGAGATAACGTTTTTCTTCAGATAGCGCTCCTTCTTGTACTGCGCTTTCTTGATCCGCCTGGCCTTCTCAAACTTCCATTTCCCTTCTTGTATGAAGTGAGTCAACATATGACTTTGGCCAGGAGTCAGCTTGAAGTCAGGCATGGGAGTGTTGGGGTCCTTGTGCCAAACATCAATGTATTCGAGGATCAACTTTGGATCCAAAAGTAGAGGCACACTTGTGCCATTGGCTCTAGTGGCCCTGACTTGCCTATCTCTGATGATTTCGGCAAGTTCTTCATCATCAGCTTCATAATCATCAGAGGGCACTTGGAAAGCAACTTGTTTCTTGTGAGGACTTGGTCGAGGACCTCGTCCAGCAGTAGTCTTCTTCTTTAGAAGAGAGGGAGTAGCTGAGGAACTTGCAGAGGATCCTAAGGCAATAGATATGCCTGTGGTCCTTTGGCACGTGGCGAGATGCACATGTGCTGAGGATTTGGTCAGAGCAGCTGAAGATTTTGGCGGAGGAGCTGAAGATTTTGTAGGAGCATGAGCAGCGTGAGGAATTTGTCGTGAGGGCTTTGAGGAATCAGGCCGTGAGGGCATAGCTAAGGAACTCGGCCGTGAGGGCATTGCTGGTGAAGCACTGGGCTTGTGAGCAGGCTTCTTTGGCATGGCCTTCTTCGGCTTTACAGAGGCCTCAACAGCAGCAGCGGCAGCAGAGTCTTCATTGAATTTCCTCATTGCATCTTTTGCTTATTTGGCCAACTTGGCCTGGCGCTTGGCCCATTCGTCAGGATAGTCCTCACCGCGCTTGAGGCTGGTGGGATCAGCTATTTGGCCATGTGCCAACGGAGGTCTTGGGCATGGAGGATTTAGTGCAAATTTCTTCATATATTTGGGAGTGACATATCTGTACTCCCTCCACTCTCTTGCCCATCTCCTATGAATCTTTTGAATGCGCACCTTGTGCTGATTTTTATCTTCCTCAGGGGGTGTGCAGTACCCAGCATAGATGTCCTCAGGTATTTCAAAGGCAGTGTTGACTTCAGGCCTCTTTCCTCCTTTTTGTGGCTTCTTACCATCAACCATTTTCTTCAGTTGAGGAATTTGAACAATTGAATTCTCTGAAGAGGTATGCAACTTTTCTTTGAGGAACGCTGCAAATGAGTTAAGTTGATGAGAACCTAGTGATTCGGCAGCTGACATGAGTACCTGTGAACAGAGTATAGTTGCGAGGAATTTGGAGAGGTCATATGCGTTCTTAGAAGGTTTTTTATAAAGAACAAGTTTGAGGAATTTGACCAGATGAGTCTTGAAAAATTTCACTAAGCATTCTTTGTCTTATGTTCCAGAGATGTATAGATAAAAAATCCAGACATTTGAGGAATCTTGAAGAAAAACATAGCTTAGAGAAACGAATCAAGAACATATAACATGTGAGGTGTTTTAGTGTGTGAAGATATGAAGAAAAAACACCTTTGAGGATTTTGTAGAAATCATTTGAATCAAAGAGGGCAGTAAAAGTAACTTTCAATTACCCTGGACGAAGAACACGACGAACTGGTATGTGGAGATGTGAAGTTCGTCAGTGCAAATCTTCCACGCCCTAACTTGGCAGATGAAGACAACTAGGGCGGCGGCAGAGTGAAGATTTCCGCGGCCGGCGCGAGTACGACGGCGATGAGGTCGAGGCAGTGAAGCTTTTCCTCACCGGCGACGATGATGTAGCGGCGGCGCTAGGGTTTGAGAAGCTCGAGCTGGAGAGAGGTCGGGCGGAGTAAAGGAAGTGTGGAAGGGGAAGAGTGTATTTATAGCCACGGTGAAAAATTGTTCGCCCGAAGAATTTGGACGAACGTGCCCCTGACCCTTCTCATTCGCTTGACATGTGTCACCCACGTACTGAGAAGTGGAGATCGTGTGCGATTGTGGGTGAATGGATAAGTATATCGTGGGATGCAGAACGGTTTGAGCGGCAAAGCCGAAAATTTAGATAAGATAGGTTTTAAAGTTCCGTTTGCAATTTCTTCAGCTGACAAGGACACAGTGAAGATTTTGAACGAGTATCAAATAGAACGCACATGAAGAATTTGTTAACAGACTGGGTTGAGTATAGCATAGATGGGGAAGGGTCCGATCACATTCACTTAGCAGAAAAACCAACTTGAAGAAATAGCCATAAGTGAATGATGTAGAGGACATAAACTCATCTATATTTTATATATATATATATATATATATATATATATATATATAGCTAATGAAGAAAAACGACGAAAACAGTGAAGACAATGCAAAGTTGAAGAATTTGAACAACTGAGGAATTTCAACACAAAAAAACTCAAATTGAGGATTTTCAACTTTTGGTGGTGGCGTGACTCACCGTATAAGAATGATGATTCCAGACACCGCGTACAATTGTCGTAGGGTTCTGAGAATCAAATTCTTCGTTAATTTCTTCACACTTAGAGTGTTATTCTTCATTGATTGAAGAAAAACATTTCTTCATGTGTTGCACATCTAAGTCATCAATTTTGCATAAGTGTTAGGATGAGTGTCCTTTTCAAAGAACATTCGAAGATTCTAAGATATTTAGCTCACACCGCAACTTGCTAAATCTCTTCTCATCTAAGGGCTTTGTGAAGATATCGGCTAGCTGTTCTTCAGTCTTCACATGCTCAATAGAAATGTCGCCCTTCAACACATGATCACAAAGAAAATGATGATGAATCTGAATGTGCTCTGTCTTGGAGTGCTGAACTGGGTTGTGAGCAATCTTGATGGCACTCTCATTGTCACAAAAAAGAGGCACATTCTTCATGTTGACATCGTAGTCCTTGAGAGTTTGCTTCATCCATAGCAATTGAGCATAGCAAGAACCAGCGGCAATGTACTCAGCTTCAGCAGTAGATGGTGATACGCAGTTCTGTTTCTTCGAGGACCAACAGACCAAAGATCGTCCGAGGAAATGACATGTATCAGATGTTGACTTGCGGTCCACACGATCACCAGCATAGTCAGAGTCAAAAAATCCAATGAGATCAAAAGCCGAGCCCTTGGGGTACCATATTCCAAGTGTTGGTGTGTGAGCTAGATATCAAAGAATATGCTTCACAGCCTTATGGTGTGATTCCTTCAATGTAGCTTGAAATCGGGCACACATGCAAACACTAAGCATAATATCTGGCCTAGATGCACATAAGTACAATAAAGAACCAATCATGGAGCGGTATACCTTATGATCGAAGTCGATACCATTTTCATCAGTGCATAGATGGCCATTTGTGGGCATAGGAATTTTGACGCCTTTGCAATCTTGCATTCCGAATTTCCTCAGTACATCCTTGAGGTATTTCTCTTGAGATATGAATATGCCATTTCGTTGTTGACGAATTTGAAGACCTAAGAAGAATTTCAATTCTCCCATCATACACATTTCATATTCCTCCCTCATTATATAACCAAAATCATCAGTATAACGTTGGTCAGTACAGCCAAAGATAATATCATCAACATATATTTGGCACACAAACAATTCACCATCATAAGATTTAGTGAAAAGATTAGGGTCGAGTGAACCGGGTTTGAAGCCTTTCTTCATAAGGAATTCCTTCAAAGTATCATACCATGCCGGTGGGGCCTGCTTGAGGCCATAGAGGGCCTTATTGAGTCTGAAGACTTTGTTAGGATGCTTTGGATCTTCAAAACCTGGGGGTTGAGCAACATATACTTCTTCCTCAAGCTTACCATTGAGGAAAGCACTTTTCACATCCATTTGATATAGAGTGATATCATGATGGTTAGCATAAGCAAGTAATATGCGAATAACCTCAAGTCTAGCAACAGGTGCAAAAGTTTCATCAAAATCAATTCCTTCAACATGTGTATAGCCTTGAGCTACAAGTCGTGCCTTATTCCTTACCACAAGGCCATTTTCATCTTGCTTGTTGCGATAGATCCATTTTGTGTCAATGATATTGTGCTTGCAAGGATCTGGACGTTTGACCAGTTCCCAGACGTTGTTGAGCTCGAACTGATGTAATTCTTCTTGCATGGCCTGAATCCACTCAGGCTCCAGAAATGCTTCATCTACCTTAGTGGGCTCTGTGATAGAGACAAAAGCATAGTGCCCACAAAAGTTAGATAAATGTGAAGCTTTTGAGCGTGTGAGAGGACCTGGCGCTTTAATGTCATTGATGATCTTTTCAACTTGCACTTCTTTTGCAACGCGAGGATGAGCTGGTTGTCGTTGAGGAATTTGATCGGCATTTTCTTCAGCACCATTTTCTTTAGTATTTTCTTCAGGTGCATTAGCTCGACATTCTTCATGTTCTGGAATGAATTCTTCAGCAGATTCTTCAGTAGGAATGACATCCTCAGTAGCCTTGAACTTGATAGTTTCCTCAGGTGCTGGTTCATCTATCACAGAAGGTAGGTGCTCTATTGGGTTTCTTATCAGTGAGGAGTTCATAGGCAGTCTTCTTGAAGAATTTGTGAAGATATACTCTATTGATGATGTGGCACGCAGTATTAATTGCCTCAATCCAGAAACGACGAGGCGTTTTGTATTCATCAAGCATAGTGCGAGCCATCTCAGCAAGAGTCCTGTTCTTGCGCTCCACGATGCCATTCTGCTGAGGAGTATAAGGAGCAGATAACTCATGAGTAATACCAAGTTAATCAAGATAGTCATCAAGACCAGAATTCTTGAACTCAGTTCCATTGTCACTTCTGATGTGCTTGATCTTCACACCAAAGTTGGTTGAAGCCCTCGAGGAAAATCGTTTGAAGACTTCCTGCACTTCATGTTTGTAAGTAACAATGTGTACCCATGTGTATTAGGAGTAATCATAAACAATAACAAAGCCATATTGAGATGCATCATTTGAAACTGCAGAATAATGGTTAGGACCGAAGAGATCCATGTGAAGCAATTCAAATGGACGAGTGGTGGTCATGATAGTCTTCGCTGGATGCTTAGCCTTTGTCATCTTCCCAGCTTCAGAGGCTCTACATAAGTGATCCTTAAGGAATTTGACATTCTCGATGCCAATGACATGCTTCTTCTTCGCAAGCGTGTGCAAATTCCTCATGCCTGCATGACCAAGTCGTCGATGCCAGAGCGAGCCTTCTGAAGCTTTTGCAAGTAGACACACGGCTGGTTGCGGTCCTGTAGAGAAATCAACAATATACAGGGCTCCTCTCCTAAAGCCTTCGAAGACATTGGAATTGTCAGCTTCCATGATCACAACACAATGATACTTGCCAAATACAACTACCATATCAAGATCGCAAATCATTGAGACATACATGAGGTTGTATCCTAAAGACTCGACAAGCATGACTTTGTCCATGTGTCGATCCTTTGTGATCGTAACCTTACCTAGACCCAATACCTGACTTTTGCCTTTGTCAGCGAAGATGATATGCTTCAGATGCGATGGTGATAAGGGAGCATCCATCAATATATTCTTGTCACCCGTCATGTGATTTGTACATCCACTATCGAGGACCCACTCAGTGGCTTTGGGTTGATCATCCTGCGATGAATTAGTGCAACTTACGAACTCATATACTTCATCAGTGAAGAATAACACATCAATTCATCAGATCAATTTCATCAAGCAACAGAATAGATAAAGCAGTATGAGGACATGAGAAATGAAAGTTCATTTCTTCATGATTAGCATGCGTCCTTTCAGGCGCATTCAGGTCTCCAGAAAATTCTTCAGACGATTATGTACGTCTGGAGACCTGACCCTGCAGAAGAGATTAGTTATTTTTCTTCACCACCCACATCTGAAGGGGTGGCAAAGAGTTCATCACTCTGCGAGCTCCATACGAGAAAGGTGGCATAGAAGCCAGTCCATTTCGTTTCACATAAGAGGGGTTAGGATAAGCATATGAATAAGCAGAGAAATTCTTCGAGGACTTATGAACATAATGATTAGAAGAATAATGCTCATATTCATAGCCCTTACCTCTTCCCAGCGAAAGAGAGTTGTTAGCACGATGATATTCATATGAGGACTTTGATCCTTTTGAGGAATTTTGTCCATATGAACAATTTGATCTGGGGTTCCTATTCTTCACAGGTGGTGTCCTGAGGACATTCACCTGAAGACTTTCAAGGCACCTTTTGGGAACCCAGATTTTCTTCATAGGAGGACCATTCCTGCAGTTAGTGCCAACATATCTAGCAAATATTTCACCATTCTGATTTTTGAACAGTTTATAGTTGGAGTCAAATGACTCATCATCAGAACGAGGAGATTCACATGCAAAGCCAGATAAGTTAGATGGATCAACTGGAGGTACCTTTGTAGCAACCCATGAGGTTTTGGGGTACTACTCAGGCTTCCAATATGTACCATCAGCATTCAGTTTCCTCTCAAAGGCAATACCCTCTTTCCTAGGGTTCCTGTTGAGGATCTGCTTTTTAAGCACATCACAAAGAGTCTGATGCCCTTTGAGGCTTTTGTACATGCTTGTCATGTACAATTCCTTCAGCCCTGCATCTTCAGTGATACTAGCAATGTCCTCAGATGAGGAATTAGTGATAGCAGAGGCAGGTGAAGAATTTGAAACATTAGCAGCATTTGAACATTCAGGTGAAGAATTAGCAGATTCACGTTCAATGCACTTCAAGCATGGGGGAACAAATTCTTCCTGAGAAGCGCTGATTTGTTGAGCAAGTAATGAATCACGCTCCTTCTGAAGATCTTCATAACTCACTCTTAGCTTTTCAAGATCTTGCTTTCTTTGAAGAAATTCATATGAAAGCTTCTCATGATCAGATAAGAGAGTGTTATGATGACCTTGAAGGTTGTCAAACCTAGACTGAAGTCTCTGAAGATTTTCAGTCAAGGTTTTAGTGCGATCCATTTCTTCACCCAACATATCATCACTTTTGTCTAGCATGTTTTGAACCTTTTCGAAAGCCTTTTGTTGTTTTACAGCAATCTTAGCAAGTTTGGAGTAGTTGGGTTTGAGGTTTTCATCAGATTCATTCTCACTTGATTCAGAGGAGGGGTATTTGAGTACCTTGGACTTGCTGACGAAAGCAGTAGCGAGAGCCAGGCTCGCCACACCAGACTCAGACTCCTCAGATGCCTCCTCTTCCTCATGTTCCTCAAATTCAGCCTCAGAGTCCATTTCCTTGCCAATGAACACCCGAGCCTTCTTGGAGCTGCTCTTCTTGTAAGACGAAGACCTTGAGGATTTTGATGATGATGATTTTGAGGATTTCTTCTTTTTCTTCGCATCATCAGAACTGTAATCCTTGCATTCCTTCTTCTTTGATTCCTTTTCCCACTGAGGACAATCTTGAATATAGTGTCCAGGTTTCTTGCATTTGTGACAAAGCCTCTTCTTGTAGTCACTGGATGAGGAATCATCACTCCTTGAGGATTTTCCAAAGCGACCATGTCTTGAAAACTTCTGGAATTTCTTCACGAGCAATGCTAGCTCATGGCTCAGATCTTCAGGATCACCAAGGCTGCTACCAGAATCTTCATCTTCAGATTCAGACACTGCCTTGGCCTTCAGGGCACGTGATCTGCCATAGCTCGAACCATAGAGATCTCTCTTTTCAGCAAGCTGGAACTCATGAGTATTTAGCCTCTCGAGGATATCAGCGGGATCAAGTGACTTGTAATCAGCACATTCTTGTATCTGTTGGGGATCGTAGCAGAAATTTAAAATTTTCTACGCATCACCAAGATCAATCTATGGAGTAATCTAGCAACGAGGGAAGGGGAGTGCATCTACATACCCTTGTAGATCGCTAAGCGGAAGCGTTGCAAGAACGCGTATGAAGGAGTCGTACTCATAGCGATTCAGATTGCGGTTGACTCCAATCTAAGCGCCGAACCACGGCGCCTCCGTGTTCAACACACGTCCAGCCCGGTGACGTCTCCTACGCCTTGATCCAGCAAGGGGAGAAGGAGAGGTTGGGGAAGACTCCGTCCAACAGCAGCACGACGGCGTGGTGGTGGTGGTGGAGCGCGGGACACCAGCAGGGCTTCGCCAAGCACTACGAGAGACGAGGAGGGAGAGGGGTAGGGATGCGCCAACAGGGGAAGAACCTCGTGTGTTGGGCTGCCCCTTTGCCTCCACTATATATAGGGGAAGGGGAGGGGCTAGGCTCGTCAAGTCAACCTAAGTGTATTGCGTGTGTAAATCTGGCTTACACCCGTTGTATTCGAACGTTAGAATCTATCACACCCGATCATCACATGGAGCTTCGAAACAACGAACCTTCGCAACGGTGCACAGTTAGGGGGAACACTTTCTTGAAATTATTACGAGGGATCATCTTATTTAAGCTACCGTTGTTCTAAGCAAATAAGATGTAAAACATGATAAACATCACATGCAATCAAATAGTGACATGATATGGCCAATATCATTTGCTCCTTTTCATCTCCATCTTTGGGGCTCCATGATCATCGTTGTCACCGGCATGACACCATGATCTCCATCATCGTGTCTTCTTGAAGTTGTCTCATCATCTATTACTTCTACTACTATGGCTAACGCTTTAGCAATAAAGTAAAGTAATTACATGACGTTTAAGTTGACACGCAGGTCATAAATAAATTAAGACAACTCCTATGGCTCCTGCCGGTTGTCATACTCATCGACATGCAAGTCGTGAGTCCTATTACAAGAACATGATCAATCTCATACATCACATATATCATTCATCACATCCTTTTGGCCATATCACATCATAAGGCATATGCTGCAAAAACAAGTTAGACGTCCTCTAATTGTTGTTGCAAGTTTTTACGTGGCTGCTATAGGTTTCTAGCAAGAACGTTTCTTACCTACACGAAAACCACAACGTGATATGCCAATTTATATTTATCCTTCATAAGGACCCTTTTCATCGATTCCGATCCGACTAAAGTGGGAGAGACAGACACCCGCTAGCCACCTTATGCAACTAGTGCATGTCAGTCGGTGGAACCAGTCTCACGTAAGAGTACGTGTAAGGTCGGTCCGGGCCGCTTCATCCCACGATGCCGCCGAATCAAGATAAGACTAGTAACGGCAAGTAAATTGACAAAATCGACGCCCACAACAACTTGTGTTATACCCGTGCATAGAAACTACGCATAGAGCTAGCTCATGATGCCACTGTTGGGGATCGTAGCAGAAATTTAAAATTTTCTACGCATCACCAAGATCAATCTATGGAGCCTCTAGCAACGAGGGAAGGGGAGTGCATCTACATACCCTTGTAGATCGCTAAGCGGAAGCGTTGCAAGAACGCGGATGAAGGAGTCGTACTCGTAGTGATTCATATCGCGGTTGATTCCGATCTAAGCACCGAACCACGGCGCCTCCGCATTCAACACACGTGCAGCCCGGTGACGTCTCCTACGCCTTGATCCAGCAAGGGGAGAAGGAGAGGTTGGGGAAGACTCCGTCCAGCAGCAGCACGACGGCGTGGTGGTGGTGGAGGAGCGCGGGACTCCAGCAGGGCTTTGCCAAGCACTACGAGAGACGAGGAGGGAGAGGGGTAGGGCTGCGCCAACAGGGGAAGAACCTCGTGTGTTGGGCTGCCCCTTTGCCTCCACTATATATAGGGGAAGGGGAGGGGCTGCGCCCCCATCTAGGGTTCCCTCCCTAGGGGTGGAGGCAGCCCCAAAACCCATCTAGGGTTGCGGCCAAGGGAGGAGAGAGAGGAGGCGCACCTAGGGTGGGCCTTAAGGCCCATCTGCCCTAGGGTTTGCCCCCATCCCCTCTAGGAGGCGCCTTGGGCCTTGGTGGGAGGCGCCCCAGCCCACCTAGGGGCTGGTCCCTTCCCACTATTGGCCCATGTAGGCCTCCGGGGCTGGTGGCCCCACCTGGTGGACCCCCGGACCCCTCCGGTGGTCCCGGTACACTACCGGTGACGCCCGGAACACTTCCGGTGGCCAAAACCATACTTCCTATATATCAATCTTTACCTCCGGACCATTTCGGAACTCCTCGTGATGTCCGGGATCTCATCCGGGACTCTGAACAACATTCGGTGACCACGTACATACTTTCCCTATAACCCTAGCGTCATCGAACCTTAAGTGTGTAGACCCTACGGGTTCGGGAGTCATGCAGACATGGCCGAGACAACTCTCCAGTCAATAACCAACAGCGGTATCTGGATACCCATGTTGGCTCCCACATGCTCCACGATGATCTCATCGGATGAACCACAATGTCAAGGATTCAATCAATCCCGTATACAATTCCCTTTGTCTATCGGTACGATACTTGCCCGAGATTCGATCGTCGGTATCCCGATACCTTGTTCAATCTCGTTACCGGCAAGTCTCTTTACTCGTTCCGTAACACATCATCCCGTGATCAACTCCTTGATCACATTGTGCACATTATTATGATGTCCTACCGAGTGGGCCCAGAGATACCTCTCCGTTTACACGGAGTGACAAATCCCAGTCTCGATTCATGCCAACCCAACAGACACTTTCGGAGATACCTATAGTGTACCTTTATAGCCACCCAGTTACGTTGTGACGTTTGGCACACCCAAAGCACTCCTACGGTATCCGGGAGTTGCACAATCTCATGGTCTAAGGAAATGATACTTGACATTAGAAAAGCTTTAGCATACGAACTTCACGATCTTTGTGCTAGGCTTAGGATTGGGTCTTGTCCATCACATCATTCTCCTAATGATGTGATCCCGTTATCAATGACATCCAATGTCCATGGTCAGGAAACCGTAACCATCTATTGATCAACGAGCTAGTTAACTAGAGGCTTACTAGGGACATGGTGTTGTCTATTTATCCACACATGTATCTGAGTTTCCTATCAATATAATTCTAGCATAGATAATAAACGATTATCATGAACAATGAAATATGATATAATAATAACTAATTTATTATTGCCTCTAGGGCATATTTCCAACAGTATCATCAATGCCAGAGTATCAAATGAGGAATCAAGCGATCTCAGCGATTTCTTCACCACCTCATGGTCGGTGATGTCAGTGGTACCAAGTGCTTGAAGCTCATTTGAGATGTCAGTGAGGCGATCGAAGGTCTACTGAACATTTTCATTGTCGAGTCTTTTGAAGCGATTGAAGAGATTGCGAAGAACATCAACTCAAGAGTCACGCTGTGTTGAGACTCCTTCGTTGACTTTGGACAACTATCCCAGATAAGCTTAGCAGTTTCCAAAGCACTCACTCTTCCATACTGTACTTTGCTCAGATGGCCACATATGATATTCTTCGCTTTTGAGTCGAGTTGCTTAAATCTCTTCACATCAGCAGCATTCAGAGAAGGTGTGACTGAGGGAACACCATTTTCCACAACATACCAGAGATCGTTATCAATTGCCTCAAGATGCATTCGCATCTTATTTTTCCAGTAGGGGTAGTCTGTCCCATCAATGGTAGGACACCCAGCAGAGACCTTGATCATACCTGCAGTCGACATAACTAAAACTCCAGGCGGTTAAAACAAAATCACATAGAACAAGGGAGTACCTTGCTCTGATACCAACTGAAAGTGCATTATATCGACTAGAGGGGGTGAATAGGCGATTTTTATGAATTCTTCATTGAGGAATTTATAGGTGAGGACATTCCTTAGCGAAGAACAACTAGCAGCGGAATAAGTACTCAAAAGTAAACATAACAGAACACAAGCATAGTCATCATGATGAAATGAAGACAAGCATAGAGTACAGAAAGCATAAACACAGGATAACACAGGATGAAGACAAACAGACTGAAGAAATTGAACTGAGGAAAATGAGAAAGTCTTCAGTCAAAGTCCTCAAACACAGATACGAACAAGCACTCAACACAGTTATGAGGAAATGAAAGAGTTGAGGAAATAGAACCAGTGAGCTTAGTGAAGACAATGATTTGGTAGACCAGTTCCAACTGATGTCTCAGTTGTACGTCTGGTTGGAGCGGCTAGGTATTTAAACCCGAGGACACACAGTCCCGAACACACAGTCCTCACCGTATTCTCCTTGAGCTAAGGTCACACAGACCTCGCCCAATCACTCGTGGTAAGTCTTCAGGTGACTTCCGAACCTTCACAAAGTTGGTCACTCGGTGATCCACAATTCCTCTTGGATGCTCTAGACGTTGACGCCTAACTGTCTGGAAGAAGCACAATCTTCAAAGGTAACAAGCGTCGGATCCACGCATGATCAATCTCTTAAGTGATGCTCAATCACTTGGGGTTTGTAGGTGTTTGGGTTTGGGTTTTCCTCACTTGATGATTTTCGCTCAAAGTCCTCGGAGGATGGGATGCTCTCAAATGACAAGTGTCAGTTTCTCTTGGAGCAGCCAACCAGCTAGTGGTTGTAGGGGGCGGCTATTTATAGCCTAGGGAGCAGCCCGACTTGATAAGACATAAATGCCCTTCAATGATATGACCGTTAGGTTGGTAGATATTTTGGGACAGCTAGCACAAGGCACATCAATGGTCGGAAATTTGAGTATCAAATTCCTCAGGGCTATCATGTTCCTCACTATGTAGGCAATCCGCACTGGCGAATTCCTAACTCCTCAGTCAGAACAAATTCCTCAGAGACCAGAAGAACTTCATCTCTGTCACTGAAGAATATGACTGAACTGTATGAGATTTCCAATGGCTTCACTCGAAGGGATTGGTAGGTGTAGGATTTTGAGTTGAGCATCACATGGAAATTTTTGCTTAGTATTTCCTCGACCCCCTTTAACAGTAGGTGTTTCCTATGACTCAAGAAAGAGAAAATGAAACTACGAAAACAAAAGTCTTCACGCTTCATGTTCCTTGAATGAATACCAAGTCTTTAGGATTGCACCAATTTCTTCACTTTCAAAGTCTTCAGAAAGTCTTCAGAAATCCAAAGTCTTCAGTTGAAGAACCTCATTTTTAGGGGTCGACTTTCTCTGTAAATATCAAACTCGTCATAGACTTATAGACCTGTGTACACTCAAAAACACATTAGCCCCTTAACCTATAAGTCTTCAATACACCAAAATCACTAAGGGGCACTAGATGCACTTACACTACTTGGCCGCTGTGCCAGGTTGTGCGGCGAGCTTTGTGTTGCTGCTTCTTCAAAAGAAAGTGTGGTTCCAAGTGAGCTAGGGGTGACAAGATCTTACTTTCCGTATTGCTTGACGGATTTTTTCTGTTGGCAGAGGGTCTGAACAGGAGGAAAGGATAATTACCTCTGTGTCATCGGCTTGGCTGCCTTCAGCGTCATCCTGCTAATAATCATTGTCGATGAGGTGCATGAAAAATGAACCAAGAGAGTCAAGTTCTACCTCTGAGTCCGGATTATCCGGGTCATCATCAACGTTTGGTTCAGAGGGTTCAGTGCTTTTCTTCTAGGCGGGTCTTTTAGTAACCTTGGTCTTGGGGCGAGGTGTCTTGGCCGGTTTATCTTGAGGTTTCTTCTTCCAAAATGAGTCGTCACCCTGTTAAAAGATTTACAGAGGATATAAAAGATTACACTGTTAAGAATATCAAGTACAAGCAGGAGTGAGGCAATTCTTACAGCTGGCGGTTTATTCAACGTATAGAAGGGACTTAACCCGGTCCTGCTACAGACAGCCTCCGATTCATTCAGTATTTTCTTAACAGACCCAGTAACTTCAGCCTCTATTAGCTGAATATCAATATGTCGTTGAAGATCTTTCCAGTCCCCTGTGTACTCACACATTAAACCGGGGCGATGGCTTAACGATAAAATACTCCAAGATATCCAACAACGAGCAAAGTCAATTCTTGTTAAACCATTAGCCATAAAAGCTCTGAGCTTGGCGAGTTGTGGTGCATATGTGGCCCATTCCTTGGTAGTCAGCCGTTGCAGAAATGGATGTGTGTTGGTAAGCCGGTGAGCACGATAACCCGAGAGAGGGTTCTCATCATCAGGGGAGGTATCCTTACAGTAGAACCAAGTCTTTAGGATGACTATGAAGTTTGGCATGAGGAAAGCTGACGTCCTTCCTTTTCTGAATGGAAACGCCGCCAAGTTCAGTGTTGGGCCCATCTACAAATTCAGTACAACGGTTCAAGTAGAAAAAAAAATCCCTGAACAATTCAACGGTCGGCTCTTCTTGCAGATAGGCCTCACAAAACACTTGAAAGTGGCAAATATTGGACACAGAGTTAGGTCCAATATCTTGAGGGTGGATCTGGAAGCTGGCAAGCACATCATGAAAAAACTTAGATCCGGGCGGTTTAAAACCATGGCTCATATGATCAACAAATACCACCACCTCACCATCCTTGGAGGTAGGAGGATTTTCTGGACCGGGAACTCGCCAGCGGATTTCGCTTCGTTTTGGTAAAGCGCCAATTTTGACGCATCCATCTAGTTGCTCTTCAGTAACCTGGGAAGGGACCCAGTTACAAGCAAAAAATTGTTTGGCCATTTCAAATGAAAAGCTGGAAAAAGATCAAATGCCGGGTTAAGGTTTATGACAGATAAGCATAAAGCGATGCAAGATCAGAAGGGGAAGACAGAGGTGGATGCACATTGTTAAACCGGAGGTTGATGCTATTATAAATGGTGAAGCGATTGGCGGTTTACAAGGGGACTAATGGTATATGGGAGATTATTTTCTAAAGGATAAACCACCTACGCAGACAATGAAAGTACAGATCTGAAGCAAAAAAGATGACTAAGTGAGGAAAAACAAGTTTCACAGTTTCACATTGGAATTTTGGATCTACCACATGTCAGGAAAAGGAAAAGATTTAGACCTAAAAGTTGGTGCTTGGGCAGTTTGCGAAGTTCTAGATCGGTTTTTATAAACAAAGGGCATGGTTTGATAGGCAAAATAAGGACTGTCATTACTACCGCATGGAAGTACATCAAGTTTGAAGTCCGTCATATAGGATCTAATAAAGAACAATGGTAGAACACCATGAAGCTTCTATGAACTCGTGATAACCCTAGCGGATCTATAAAGGAAAAGAAGAGGAACTCACTGAAGCTGTTGAAGCAGCGGAGGCGCGTCGCGTTTATCTAGAACGTTCAGGTTGATGCAGTGGCCGGAGATGAAGACGAGGGCGGAGCTTGATGACGGCGGCTGCGCGTGAGGGTCGGGTCGGCTCAAGGAAGAAGAAGCGAGGAGGCAAGAGGGGGAAAATGAAAAGGACCCCCCGGTCTTATTTATAAGGTGAAGGGATAAGTGACAGGCGCGAAAATCGAGGAGCCCATATGTGACAGAGTTGTCGCCTCGATTGTCGAAGGCTCATTAATGAAGGTGAGATATATCCAATTTTTAATAACAGGTGACGTCATGGTGGTTTGTTACGAACTTGGAAGATGACATCATGGCGGTTTACAATATTTATGCAAAGGTGTTGAAGGAGGAATCTTTCTAAGTGTTGAAGATTGACATGACCAAGTTCAAATCAATCTGGGGCCTAATGTTGGGGATATTACTACTAAGTATAAACCGGCCATGAGGGGCCGGGTTATGCCCACAATGAGTTAGTCATGTCTGAAGCCCATGAAGACAAGAAGTATGGCGCTTTACAGAGGTGATCTGACATGAAGGCCCAGGGCTCAAAGGCGGATTAGGGCCCGTAGACATAAACCGCCATATGATATGTAACTTATGTTGTAAGGCAAGGAAAGGCAGAAACCGAGCCGGGCGCATTTATGAGCCGGCCTCGGGATTCTGTAAATTGCCGGGCGTCAACCTGTGTATATAAAGGGACGACTCGACAGTGGTTTAGGGACAACAAACAATAACTCGAGAGCCAGGCAAAGCAGATTCACTCCCTGGTCATCGAAACCCTAGCAATTCCATCACAACTGGAGTAGGCTTTTACCTTCATCGTAAGGGGCCGAACCAGTATAATTCCTTGCGTCCCTTGTCCGCTTTAACCCCTTTAAGCTAACCTGTCGCGATGGCTCCATGACTAAGTCCTTTCACTAGGACATCTTCCATGACAAAACCACGGCAACTGTCTCTGCTATCACTAATTCCTCATATGAGGATGCTGCTAGTGTCACTGACCATGCAGGGCTGGAGGAATTGTATGTGACAGGCATGTACAAAAACCTCAAAGGGCATCAGGCCCTTTGCGATGTGCTTAAGAAGCAGATCCTCAACAGGAACCCTAGGAAAGAGGGTATTGCCTTTGAGAGGAAACTCAATGCTGATGGGACCCACTGGAAGCCTGAGCAGTATCCCAAAACCTCATGGGTTGCCACAAAAGGATCCATCTACTTTATCTGGCTTTACATGTGAATCTTCATATTCTTCTGATGAGTCATTTGATTCCAACTATAAGATGTTGAAAAATCAGAATGGTGAAGTATTTGCTAGATGTGTTGGCACTAACTGGAGGAACGATTCTCCTATGAAGAAAATCTGGGTTCCCAAAAGGTGCCTTGAAAGTCTTCAGGTGAATGTCATCATGACACCACCTGTGAAGAATAGGAACCCCAGATCAAATTCTTCATATATACCAAAGTCCTCATACGGACCACATTCCTCACATGGATCAAAGTCCTCATATGAATATCATCGTGCTAACACTTCTGTTTTGCAGGGAAAGACTAAGGATTATGGATATGTGCATTATTCTTCAAATCATTATGTTCATAAATCCTCGAAGAATTTCTCTGCTTACTCATATTCTTACCCTAACCCCTCTTATGTGAAACAAAGTGGATTGGCATCTATGCCACCTTTCTCTTTTGGAGCTCGCCGAATGATGAACTCTTTACCACCCCTTAAGATGTGGGTGGTGAAGAAAAAGAACTAATATCTTATGCAGGGTCAGGTCTCCACACGAACCTAAACGTCTGAAGAATTTGCTGGAGACTTGAATATGCTTGAAAGGACGCAAGATAATCATGAAGAAATGAATTTTCATTTCTCACGTCCTCATGCTACTTTACCTGTTCTATCGCTTGATGAAACTGATCTGATGAATTTTTGATGCCATATTCTTCACTGATGAAGTATATGAGTCTGTAAGCTGCACTAGTTCATCTGCAGGATGATCAACCCAAAGCCACTAAGTGGATGTACAAATCACATGACTGGTGATAGGAGCTTATTGATGGACACTGCTTTATCTCCATCGCATCTGAAGCATATCACCTATGCTGACAAAGGCAAAAGCAAGGTATTGGGTCTAGGTAAGGTTGCAATCTCAAAGGATCGACATATGGACAAAGTCATGCTTGTCGAGTCCTTAGGGTTCAACCTCATGTCTATCTCGATGCTTTGTGATCTTGATATGGTTGTTTTCTTTGGCAAGTATCATTGTGTTGTGATCATGGAAGCTAACAATTCCAAAGTCTTCGAAGGCTTTAGGAGAGGAGATTTGTATATTGTTGATTTCACTATAGGACCACAACCTGCCACATGTCTACTTGCAAAAGCTTCAGAAGGCTGGCTATGGCATCGACTACTTGGTCATGCTGGCATGAGGAACTTGCACACGCTCACGAAGAAGAAGCATGTCATCGGCATCAAGGGTGTCAAATTCCTCAAGGACCATTTGTGTGGAGCTTGTGAAGCCCGAAAGATGACCAAGGCCAAGCATCCCTCAAAGACCATCATGACTACCACTCTTCCATTTGAATTACTTCACATGGATCTCTTTGGCCCTACTCATTATGCCACATTTACCAATGTTGCATCTTTATATGGCTTTGTCATTATTGATGACTATTCTCATTATACATGGGTGCATATCATCACTTACAAAACTGAAGTGCGGGAAGTCTTCAAACGATTTTCCTCGAGGGCTTCAACCAACTTTGGTGTGAAGATCAAGCACATCAGAAGTGACAATGGAACGGAGTTCAAGAATACTGGTCTTGATGACTATCTTGATGAACTTGGTATTACTCATGAGTTATCTGCTCCTTATACTCCTCGGCAGAATGGCGTCGTGGAGCGCAAGAATAGGACTTTTGTTGAGATGGCTCGCACTATGCTTGATGAGTACAAGATGCCTCCTCGCTTCTGGCCTAAGGCAATTGATACTACGTGCCACATCATCAACAGGGTATATCTTCACAAATTCTTCAGAAAGACCTCAGATGAACTCCTCATGGACAAGAAACCCAATGTGAGTTATTTCAAAGTCTTTCGGTGCTAAATGTTGGATTAGAGATCCTCATCACAATTCTAAATTTGCACCGAAAGCACATGAAGGTTTTATGCTTGGTTATGGTAAGGACTCTCACACCTACAGAGTCTTCAACACCTATCACCACAAGGTTGTTGAAACTGTAGATGTGCGGTTCGATGAAACTAATGGCTCGCAAAGAGAGCACCTACCTCATGTGCTAGATGAAATACCACCTGAGGAATCCATTAAGTTCAAGGCTACTGAGGATGTCATTCCTACCGAAGAATCTGCTGAAGAAGTCATTCTAGAACGTGAAGAACATCATGCTGGTGCACCTGAAGAAAATGGCTCTAAAGAAAATGCTGAGCAAATTCCTCATCATCAACCAGCTCATCCTCGCCATGCTAATGAAGTGCAGATTGAGAGAATCGTCAACGACATCAAAGCGCCAGGTCCTCTCACACGCTCAAAAGCTTCACATTTGTCTAAATTTTGTGGGCACTTTGCTTTCGTCTCTATCATAGAGCCCACTAAGGTGGATGAAGCATTTCTAGAGCCTGAGTGGATTCAATCTATGCTAGAAGAATTAGATCAGTTAGAGCTCAACAATGTTTGGGAACTTGTCAAGCGACCAGACCCTCGCAAGCACAATATCATCGGCACAAAATGGATTTACCGCAACAAGCAAGATGAAAATGGCCTTGTGGTGAGGAATAAGGCATGACTGGTAGCTCAAGGCTACACACAGGTTGAAGGAATTGATTTCGATGAAACTTTTGCACCTGTTGCTAGACTTGAGGCTACTCGCATAGTACTTGCTTATGCTAACTGTTGGGGATATAACTATTAGGTATGACCCGCCCAGGAGGGGCCCGGTTATCCCTATGACGATTCATCACAATGAAGCCCAAGATCATATGGCGGTTCATAGATAGGCTTGGTAGAGGGCCCAGACACGAAGACGGCTTAAGGCCCATAGATATAAACTGCCATGTATGTAAACTTGTATTGTAAGGCATGTAAGAAAGGTCACTGAGCCGGACACGTTGTATAAGCTGGCCGGGACTCTGTAGCCTGCAGGGCGTCAACCCGTGTATATAAGGGGACGACCTAGCGGCGGCTTAGGACAAGAAACAACA
This sequence comes from Triticum dicoccoides, assembly GCF_002162155.2. NCBI lineage: Eukaryota > Viridiplantae > Streptophyta > Magnoliopsida > Poales > Poaceae > Triticum > Triticum dicoccoides. The sequence goes on from NC_041392.1 coordinate 352,422,372, forward strand.
AATCGAGAGCCGGCTCAAGCGTATCCTCTCCCTGCTCATTGAAACCCTAGCAATACCATCTACAAACTGGACTAGGCTTTTACCTTCATCGTAAGGGGCCGAACCAGTATAAACTCCTCGTGTCCTTTGTCCTGATTAACCCCTTTAAGCTAACCTCATCGCGATGGCTCCACGAGTAAGTACTCACACTAGGACATCTGTTGTGAAAATTCCACGATAGTTGGCGCCCACCATGGGCTATCGCACGTTGGTTTCAAGTTCTTAGAGGGCAACTTCGAAGGGATCAAGGGATACGCTCTGGGCCGGATGACCAAGAGTCGTTGCGGCAAGCTCTACATTGACGATTGAGGATGGGGCCCCGAGGCCGGCTCAATTGAGTACGAGTACCGGGTCCCCTTCGGCGGAATTCACATCTTCATCGGCAAGATTGGCAAACCGGGCCCTGAGCCAGACATCTGCATCGACATCATCGGGACGACTCAGCATGCGAGACCCGCCCGGGTTCGGCCTGGCATGAAGCGTGCCTTCGTGGGATTTATCCATGGAGCGGAATCGGAGGACAGGCCGGCATCTGGTGGTGAGACCGTCGTTTACTCTGATGGCGAGTCATCCACAGGTGAGACAGAGTCAATGTATTAGTTGCCAGACGGCCGACTTGGGGGCTGTTCCGATGGCGACAGTATTCCGGACCCCTGTAAGCCGCCGAACCGGGTTGCAATTTTCATGGCTGGTACACAGCCTGTGTAGCACTCATCAACGGCGACAGAGCTGATCTCTGGTCAGCAACGGCAGCGGCTGCCGGGGTAGGAGGCCCTGAGCGCCCGCCGGCTCAGGTTTTAACTGACTTGCTAGACAAGCTGACAGCGCTGTTAACATCGGTGGTTAACCCGGCGGATCAGGATCAACATAATGCGGCGATCACGAAGGTGCGTGATGAGATAGCACAGGCCAAGGAGGGTATAAACGCAGAAAATACCAGGATGGCCGAGGAGCGGGCCGCTTTGGATGCTCAGGCACAACGGATTCAGTCACAATCTTACCGGCTCATGTTAGATCAGAACGCTTCGAATGAAGTTATGAGGAGGAGGCATCAGACTCGTCTGCCTTCGGTTTATGAGGCAAGGAATCTCTTTAACATGCCAGGAGCAGGAACCAGTAACCCGGCAATGGCAAACAGGGTCGAAGCACCTGGGATGGGTACGCCGGTTCAGCCGCGCACAATGGACCCGCCTCGCCAGAATAATAACCCGCCGCAGCATGTGCCGACGCCACCGGGTCATTATTCTACCCCCTTTGGATAACATGATCGTTGCGGTGTCACGATTGGCGGCTCTTCCGGTTGATGATGAGTCACCAACAGCGGTCAAGACACGGAGATCTAGAGAGATTCTTCAAACAGCACTGACCCAACAGCAGGCTTATTCTGACAGTCGTAATAGGATTCATTCCACTCCTCACCCGAGCCGAAGTTACAGCAGACATCTGGATGAGCCGGCGGTGTCGAGCAGTGGACGGAACCATAACCCGGCCCGTGGATATAACCCGGCGGGTGGTGGCGCTGATGCTCAGAATGTGGTGGATCAGGGAAGAGCCCGTCGAGAGGCCGAGTTAGCACCACAGTATGCGGCCCGTCAGCCCACTCGGTTCGTCCAACCACTTCTGTGGAGCCAAGTGTAACCTTTAGAAATTTGGGCATGCCATGCTTAGTGCCGGATTTGCGCAATGAGTGCTTGCCCAAGGATTTCAAAGGTCCTCGTAAGGTGCCTAACTATACCGCCGATTTAAGTCCTGAAGCGTGGGTTGAGAGTTATGAGATGGTTATGGAATTGCTGGATGTCAGTGAGGATGCATGTGCTAAATATTTCCCCCTGATGTTGGAAGGAATGGCCCTTACTTGGTTGAAGGGGCTCCCTGCTAATTCTATCGGGTCATGGGGCGAGTTAAAGGCCCGATTCATCCAGAACTTCAAAGATACATGTAAACAACCCATGTCAATTACGGATCTGGCCTCCTATGTTCAAGAAGAAGGTGAGTCAACAACCCATTGGGTGCGCCGGGTCTCAACAATTTTGCACTCATCGGATCGCATCAATGCCGACTCAGCAGTGTTGATGTTGGAGAACAATTGTCATTTCGCGGCCCTAAAGCAGAAGCTAGGGCGGCTCAAACGTCATTGCAATGACATGGTGACGCTCATGGAGGCTCTGGTTAAGTATGCTGACTCTGATAGTACTAAGGACCCCGAGTCTGATGATGAAAAGACGGGGAAGGGAAGGAAGAGCAGCAACGCTAAGGGGCAGCAACATAACCCGACGAACTAGGGAGGCAATGGTAAGCGCAAGGCTGATAATAGTTTTGACTTTGTGGCTAACACTAATGCACAGAATAATGGTCAGCGTCGCAAGAATAAACCGCCCCCATGGGCCGGAGGATCCGGTATCAATCTTGAATAGATGTTAAATCAGCCTTGCCCAAGACATGGTACGCGAGAAAGACCATTCGGGCACCTTTGGAAGGATTGTCACATTATGAAAGAGTACAAGAATTCCAATCTTTTTTATGACAGTCATGGGCCAGGTGGCGGCTCTGGCTCCGGCTCTCGCAGTCCGGGTTATGGAGGAGCCGTCTCTAATTCCCGATTCCAAGGAAATCACAGCAACCAGGGTGGTTACAACCAGCAGAATAGTCAGGGGGGTCAACAGCAGCAGTCTAGTTATCAGAGCAACCCCGAGCAGTTGAATAGTGGACAATATCATGTGTTCACCACTAGCTTATGTAAACGTGACCAGAAGCTTCATAAGAGAGCGGTCAACGCCGTTGAGCCGGCGGTTCCCCGTTACTTGCGCTGGTCTGAGCAGCCCATCATGTGGAGTCGGGAAGATCACCCGCCCCGGGTCAATAATCTGAGTCATTTGGCTTTGGTGGTCGCACCTCAGGTCGGAGGGTATAAGTTTACCAAGGTGCTCATGGATGGAGGGAGCAGCATCAATATCCTTTATTATGAAACTTTCCGTCACATGGGATTGACTGATAAGAATCTTAAGCCGTCAAACACTATTTTCCACGGTGTGGTGCCTGGTAAGTCGGCGTATCCAGTGGGTAAGATAGCTCTAGAAGTTGTTTTTGGAGATGATCATGACTCTAGGTCAGATACATTGACCTTTGAAGTGGTCAACATACATAGCCCATACCATGCTCTATTTGGGCGGCCGGCCTATGCCAAGTTCATGGCGCAGCCGTGTTACGTGTATCTGCAGCTCAAGATGACGGGTCACTGATACTTCTCCAATGTATCTATAATTTTTTATTGTTCCATGCTATTATATTACCTATTTTGGATGTTAATGGGCTCATTTTTACACTTTTATATTATTTTCGGGACTAACCTATTAACCGGAGGCCCATCCCAAATTGCTGTTTTTTTTGCCTATTTTAGAGTTTCGCCGAAAAGGAATATGAAACGGAGTCCAAATGGAATGAAACCTTCGAGAGCGTTATTTTTGGAACAAACATGATCCAGGGGACTTGGAGTGGACGTCAAGAAACAATCAAGGAGGCCACGAGGCAGGGGGCGCGCCTACCCCCTGGGCGCGCCCTCCACCCTCGTGGGCCATCGTTGCTCCACCGACCTACTTCTTCCTCCTATATATATCGATATACCTCGCAAACATCCAGGAGCACCACGAAAACCTAATTCCACCACCGCAACCTTCTGTACCCAAGAGATCCCATCTTGGGGCCTTTTCCGGAGCTCCGTCGGAGGGGGCATTGATCACGGAGGGCCTCCACATCAACTCCATGGCCTCTCCGATGATGTGTGAGTACTTTACTTCATACCTTCGGGTCCATAGCTAGTAGCTAGATGGCTTCTTCTCTCTCTCTGGATCTCAATACAAAGTTCTCCTCGATTCTCTTGGAGATCTACTTGATGTAATCTTCTTTTGCGGTGTGTTTGTCGATATTCGATGAATTGTGGGTTTACGATCAAGTTTATCTATGAACAATATTTGAATCTTCTCTGAATTCTTTTATGTATGATTGGTTTATCTTTGCAAGTCTCTTTGAATTATCAGTTTGGTTTGTCCTACTAGATTGATCTTTGTTGCAATGGGAGAAGTGCTTAGCTTTGGGTTCAATCTTGTGGTGCTTGATCCCAGTGACAGAAAGGGAAACGACACGTATTGTATTGTTGCCATCGAGGATAAAAAGATGGGATTTATATCATATTGCATGAGTTTATCCTTCTACATCATGTCATCTTGCTTAAGGCGTTACTCTGTTCTTATGAACTTAATACTCTAGATGCATGCTGGATAGCGGTCGATGTGTGGAGTAATAGTAGTAGATGCAGAATCGTTTCGGTCTACTTGTCACGGACGTGATGCCTATATACATGATCATGCCTAGGTATTCTCATAATTATTCGCTTTTCTATCATGCTTGACAGTAATTTGTTCACCCACCGTAATACTTATGCTATCTTGAGAGAAGCCACTAGTGAAACCTATGGCCCCCGGGTCTATTCTCCATCATACAAGTTTCCAATCTACTTTATTTTGCTATCTTTTTCTTTCAATCTATATAATAAAAATACCAAAAATATTTATCTTAGTATTATTATCTCTATCAGATCTCACTCTTGCAAGTGGCCGTGAAGGGATTGACAACCCCTTTATCGCGTTGGTTGCGAGGTTCTTATTTGTGTGTGTAGGTACGAGGTGACTCGCGCGTGGTCTCCTACTGGATTGATACCTTGGTTCTCAAAAACTGAGGGAAATACTTATGCTGCTCTACTGCATCACCCTTTCCTCTTCAAGGGAAAACCAACGCAGTGCTCAAGAGGTAGCAAGAAGGATTTCTGGCGCCGTTGCCGGGGAGATCTATGCGAAGTCAAGACATACCAAGTACCCATCACAACTCCTATCCTTCGCATTACATTATTTGCCATTTGCCTCTCGTTTTCCTCTCCCCCACTTCACCCTTGATGTTTTATTCGCCCTCTTTCCGTTCGCCTCTCCCCCACTTCACCCTTGTTGTTTCATTCGCCCTCTTTCCGTTCACCTCTTTTACGCTTGCTTCGTCGTTATGGCTAGTCCTTTATCTACTCCTTTGTCTCCCGAGAATGAAGTTCTTAATTTTAAACAAAGGGAGGGAGAAAATCTAAAAGATGCTTGGTACAGAATTTGCAATGCGCAAAATAGATCTTCTAGGAAGCAATCTAGTTCCATTCTTCTGCGCAATTTTTATGTAGGCATCACTCCTTGGAATAGATATATTCTTGATACCATTACCAGAGGAAATTTCTTGGGGAGCCATATTTTTGATTCTTATAATGCCATGATAGATTTGTTTAGCCCACCACCTATTTTGGTTAATGGAACTATTCTAACTTTGGATCACGTGATGCAACGGCTTGAAATTATTGAAAATAAAGTTGCCACCGTAGAGTTGATTGAAAATTTGGATAGAAAGATCCATAACCAAACTACCCAATACGGATCTAGGTAGGAGTTGCTCTTAATTTTTTAAAGAAAAGGAACCTATGGTTAATGAAAAGATAGATCAAGATCCCACTAGAATTGATAAAATTGAGGATATTATTACCAACCTAGGGTCTACCTTTTCTTCCGTTAAAAATACTCCTTCTGATGCTAAGATTGCCAAATTGATGTATGTTCCAAAAAATAAGGGTGAAACTAAATGCGGACCTCAAATCCATAAGTGTTCACCCCAACTTTCTCACTATCCTTAAGGAACCTTTTGCTATAAATGATTTTCTTGATTTCGTGCCTAGGAGTTTGATAATTAATAAAAATAAAGAAATTCATAGGAGTTACAGGTATCTTATTGAAGAATTGCCTACCAAAGATGGCAATACCTAGATCTATCCTCGCTTTTATGCCTAGCTAGGGGCGTTAAACGATAGCGCTTGTTGCGAGGCAACCCAATTTTATTTTTATTCCTTGCTTGTTGTTCCTGTTTAGTAATAAATAACTTTTCTAGCCTTTATTTTGGTTGTGTTTTTTGTGTTTAATTAGTGTTTGTGCCAAGTAGAACCGTTGGGAAGACTTGGGGAAAGTCTTTTTGATCTTGCTGTAAAAAAACAGAAACTTTAGCGCTCACGAGAATTGCTGCCATTTTTTACTGGAGAGTGATATTTAGTTAATTATTTTGCAGATGATTAATAGATAAATTAATCACGTCCAGAAGTTTATTTTAGAATTTTTGGGGTTCCAGAAGTTTGCGTTAGTTACAGATTACTACAGACTGTTCTGTTTTTGACAAATTCTATTTTTCGTGTGTTGTTTGCTTATTTTGATGAATCTATGGCTACTAATAGAGTTTATGAACCATAGAAAAGTTGGAATACAGTAGGTTTAACACCAATATAAATAAATAATGAGTTCATTACAGTACTTGAAGTGGTGGTTTGTTTTGTTTTACTAACGGAGCTCACGAAGATTTTCTTTTAAGTTTTGTGTTGTGAAGTTTTCAAGTTTTGGGTAAAGATTTGCTGGATTATGGAACAAGGAGTGGCAAGAGCCTAAGCTTGGGGATGCCCACGGCACCCCAAGGTAAAATACAAGGACACCAAAAAGCCTAATCTTGGGGATGCCCCAGAAGGCATCCCCTCTTTTGTCTTTGTTCATCGGTAACTTTACTTGAAGCTCTATTTTTATTCGCCACATGATATGTGTTTTGCTTGGAGCGTCTTGTATGATTTGAGTATTTGCTTTTTAGTTTTCCACAATCATCCTTTCTATACAAACCTTTTGAGAGAGACACACATGAATTGGAATTTATTAGAATACTCTATGTGCTTCACTTATATCTTTTGAGCAATATTTTTTTTGCTCTAGTGCTTCACTTATATCTTTTAGAGCACGGTGGTGGTTCTATTTTATAGAAATAATTGATATCTCATGATTCACTTATATTTTTTTGAGAGTCCTTTAGAACAACATGGAAATTTGCTTTTAGGCATAATAAAAACTTTCATACAAGTGCATTGAATACTAAGAGAAGTTTGATACTTGATGATTGTTTTGAGATATGCAGATGGTGATATTAGAGTCATGCTAGTTGAGTAGTTATGAATTTGAGAAATACTTGTGTTGAAGTTTGTGATTCCCGTAGCATGCACGTACGGTGAATCGTTATGTGATGAACTCGGAGCATGATTTATTTATTGATTGACTTCTTTATGAGTGGCGGTCGGGGACGAGCGATGGTCCTTTCCTACCAATCTATCCCCCTAGGAGCATGCACGTTGTACTTTGTTTCGATAACTAATAGGTTTTTGCAATAAGTATGTGAGTTCTTTATGACTAATGTTGAGTCCATGGATTATACTCACCCTCACCCTTCCACATTTGCTAGCCTCTCTAGTACCGCGCAACTTTCGCCGGTACCATAAACCCACCATATACCTTCCTCAAAACAGCCACCATACCTACCTATTATGGCATTTCCATAGCCATTTCGAGATATATTGCCATGCAACTTTCCACCGTTCCGCCTGTTATGACACGCTTCATCATTGTCATATTGCTTTGCATGATCATGTAGTTGGCATCGTATTTGTGGCAAAGCCACCGTTCATAATTTTTTCATACATGTCACTCTTGATTCATTGCATATCCCGGTACACCGCCGGAGGCATTCACATAGAGTCATATTTTGTTCTAAGTATTGAGTTGTAAGTAAAAAAGAAGTGTGATGATCATCATTATTAGAGCGTTGTCCCAAGGAGGAAAGGACGATGGAGACTATGATTCCCCCACAATTCGGGATGAGACTCCGGATGAAAAAAAGAAAAACAAAGGCCAAAAATAAAAAAAAAGAAGGCCCAAATAAAAAAATAAAAAAATGAAATGAGAGAAAAAGAGAGAAGGGATAATGTTACTATCCTTTTTCCACACTTGTGCTTCAAAGTAGCACCATGATCTTCATGATAGAGAGTCTCTTATGTTGTCACTTTCATAAACTAGTGGGAAGTTTACATTATAGAACTTGGCTTGTATATTCCAATGATGGGCTTCCTCAAATTTCCCTAGGTCTTTGTGAGCAAGCAAGTTGGATGCACACCCACTTAGTTTCTTTTATTGAGCTTTCATAAACTTATAGCTCTAGTGCATCCGTTGCATGGCAATCCCTACTCACTCGCATTGATATCTATTGATGGGCATCTCCATAGCCCGTTGATACGCCTAGTTGATGTGAGACTATCTTCTCCTTTTTGTCTTCTCCACAACCACCATTCTATTCCACCATAGTGCTATATCCATTGCTCACGCTCATATATTGCGTGAAGATTGAAAAAGTTTGAGAACATCAAAAGTATGAAACAATTGCTTGGATTATCATCGGGGTTGTGCATGATTTAATATTTTGTGCGATGAAGATAGAGCATAGCCAGACTATATGATTTTGTAGGGATAACTTTCTTTGGCCATGTTATTTTGAGAAGACATGATTGCTTAGTTAGTACAGTTGAAGTATTATTATTTCTATGTCAATATTAAACTCTTATCTTGAATCTTTCGGATCTGAACATTCATGCCACAATAAAGAAAAATTAGATTAAGAAATATGTTAGGAAGCATTCCACATCAAAAATTCTGTTTTTATCATTTACTTACTCGAGGATGAGCAGGAATTAAGCTTGGGGATACGTGATACGTCTCCAATGTATCTATAATTTTTGATTCTTCCACACTTTTATATTATTTTTGGGACTAACCTATTAACCGGAGGCCCAGCCCAAATTCCTGTTTTTTTTGCCAATTTTAGAGTTTCGCCGAAAAGGAATATCAAACGGAGTCCAAACGGAATGAAACCTTCGGGAGCATTATTTTTGGAACAAACGTGATCCAGTGGACTTGGAGTGGACGTCAAGAAACAATCGAGGAGGCCACGAGGTAGGGGGCTCGCCCTCCACCCTCATGGACCCCTCGTTGCTCCACCGACCTACTTCTTCCTCCTATATATATCCATATACCCCGCAAACATCTAGGAGCACCATGAAAACCTAATTCCACTGCCACAACCTTCTGTACCCAAGAAATCCCATCTTGGGGCCTTTTTCGGAGCTCCGCCAGAGAGGGCATTGATCACGGAGGGCCTCTACATCAACTCCATGGCCTCTCCGATGATGTGTGAGTAGTTTACTTCAGACCTTCGGGTCCATAGCTAGTGGCTAGATGGCTTCCTCTCTCTCTTTGGATCTCAATACAAAGTTCTCCTTGATTCTCTTGGAGATCTATTTAATGTAATCTTCTTTTGCGGTCTGTTTGTTGAGATCTGATGAATTGTGGGTTTATGATCAAGTCTATCTATGAACAATATTTGAATCTTCTCTGAATTCTTTTATGTATGATTGGTTTATCTTTGCAAGTCTCTTTGAATCATCAGTTTGGTTTGGCCTACTAGATTGATCTTTCTTGCAATGGGAGAAGTGCTTAGCTTTGGGTTCAATCTTGCGGTGCTCGATCCTAGTGACAGAAAGGGAAAGGACACGTATTGTATTGTTGCCATCGAGGATAAAAAGATGGGGTTTATATCATATTGCATGAGTTTATCCTTCTACATCATGTCATCTTGCTTAAGGCGTTACTCTGTTCTTATGAACTTAATACTCTAGATGCATGCTGGATAGCGGTCGATGTGTGGAGTAATAGTAGTAGATGTAGACTCATTTCGGTCTACTTGTCCCGGACGTGATGCCTATATACATGATCATGCCTAGATATTCTCATAATTATTCGCTTTTCTATCATGCTCGACAGTAATTTGTTCACCCATCGTAATTCTTATGCTATCTTGAGAGAAGCCACTAGTGAAACCTATGGCCCCCGGGTCTATTCTCCATCATACAAGTTTCCAATCTACTTTATTTTGCTATCTTTTTCTTTCAATCTATGTAATAAAAATACCAAAAATATTTATCTTATTATTATCATATCTATCAGATCTCACTCTTGCAAGTGGCCGTGAAGGGATTGACAACCCCTTTATCGCGTTGGTTGTGAGGTTCTTATTTGTGTGTGTAGGTACGAGGTGACTCGCGCGTGGTCTCCTACTAGATTGATACCTTGCTTCTCAAAAACTGAGGGAAATACTTATGCTGCTCTACTACATCACCCTTTCCTCTTCAAGGGAAAACCAACGCAATGCTCAAGAGGTAACAGTCACAAAGGAACCATTACAATGCATGGGAGCCGTAAGATATCTCTAGAATGTGAAGAAGGGGATGTGGCTTATGCTGAGTCGATTTGTGCAACAAAGGAGTTAAAAATTTACAAGGACAATGTTGACCCGGCAGATATGACGTCTTTGAAAAAGCCAACCACAGAGCATGATCCGGTTTTAAAGTTTAAATCAATAGATGATACCAAGATGGTTGATTTTGTTCCTAGCAATTCATCCAAGCAGTTCAGCATTAGTGCTAATATGGATCCGAAATAGGAAAGCACGCTCATCGAGTTCATCCATGAGAACCAGGACATCTTTTCATGGAAGCCTTCAGACATGCTGGGTGTACCGAGAGAACTCGCTGATTACACTCTTAATATTGATCCGAAGTTTAAGCCGGTCAAACAGTTTCTTTGCCGTTTTAATGAGGAGAGATGAAAGGCCATCGGAGAGGAAGTAGCCCGGGTCTTGGCAGCTGGGTTTATCATCGAAGTTTTCCATCCTGAGTGGTTGGCTAACCCGATGCTGGTGAAGAACGGCTGAGGGAGTCCTGGATTAGGGGGTCTTCGAACAGTCGGACTATATCCTTTGGCCAGACTGTTGGACTATGAAGATACAAGATTGAAGACTTCGTCTCGTGTCCGGATGGGACTTTACTTGGCATGGAAGGCAAGCTAGGCAATACGAATATGTATATCTCCTCCTTTGTAACCGACCTTGTGTAACCCTAGCCCCCTCCGGTGTCTATATAAACCGGAGGGGTTTTAGTCCGTAGGACAACGGACAATCATACCATAGGCTAGCTTCTAGGGTTTAGCCTCTTCGATCTCATGGTAGATCAACTCTTGTAATACTCATATCATCAAGAACAACCAAGCAGGACGTAGGGTATTACCTCCATCAAGAGGGCCCGAACCTGGGTAAACATTGTGTCCCCTGCCTCCTGTTACCATCCACCTTAGACGCATAGTTCGGGACCCCCTACCCGAGATCCGCCGGTTTTGACACCGACATTGGTGCTTTCATTGAGAGTTCCACTGTGTCGTCATCCTAAGGAAGATGGCTCGCCTCGTTGTCAAGGACAACATCACCTCTAGGGGAGCCCTGGCTGTAGGCCAAACTCTCTGACTAGGTGGCTTCGTCATGACCGCCCGCTCGGCCGCTGCGCCGATGATGACCTCTCGGGTCATCGAAAATAGCCTCCATATCGGCTCAAAATTCGCTGAGCAGATGGATCCAATGGAGCTCTTCTCTTTGAACGATCTCTTGGATCGCATTGCCGCTCTGGGAGTCACTATAGACTACGATCGGATCGGGCTTAAACCCGACCAAAGGGAGATTAACTCTCCACTGGTCACCCATCAGATAGCGGTGGTGGAGGAGCAATGCGGCGATTCTCCCTCTATCCTGAGGACGAACTATGTCCGGATTCCCGAGCCCTCCGAACAGGATACTCGCTCACGGGAGGACACCGCCCTAACCCTGAATCCAAAATCAGGCCGCATACCGAACCCACAGGGCAACATCCCGGAGCCCGAACTTCCAAGATCGGAAACTCCCCTGCCCCGGGATCAAAGATTGGGTCAAGGTCTGGACTTAAATCCACCCACCCACCCAGATACAAACGATCTTTCGCACATTAGGCAAGCGCCCCAAGAGACAGTACATCACTATTGGGCCAGATTCCTCCTTGTAATGAACAAGGTCAAGGACTATCATGAGGAAGATGTAATTTCATTCTTTTGCAACAATTGCACAGACAAGGGAGTCCTCAACGCCATAAGTCGCCGTCACGTTGCACACTTCGCTGACTTGGCGGCCATAGTACGGAAATACTGTGCGATGGAAAGTGCTTGGAAAACCCAAATGCAATTTTGGGATAATCCGGCTCTGACAAAATCCCCAGTCCGAACTAAAAGGGTGCACTCTCATAAGTTGCCCGACTCAATTACAAAGAAGCAAAAGCCCACTACAGGGCGTGGAACCGTAATGGAGGGATGGCTCAACGGCCCCTGCAAAATCCATAGTACAACGGGTACCATATCAACACACAACCTTAGAGCATGTTGGGTACTCCGGCAGGTCGCCAAAATCAGTGAGGATCTTCTCACCCAAAATACCTCAAAGCACCTTCCCATGGATAACAACACAGTATTGACGGTCTTCGAGACCTTCGCCTCAAATAATAGGCGTAAGCGAGCACTCCGCAGCCTTGCTGAAGTCTCCCACATGGCAACAACAAATCCATGGAGCGACACGGCTATCACCTTCAATGCCAGCGACGAACCTAAATTCCGAACAGCCTGAACACCAGCCGCTTTGGTCCTCAGTCCAATTGTGGACGGCTTTCGGCTCACTAAGGTGCTCATGGACGGCGGCAGCGGATTAAACCTCATTTATGAGGAAACTCTCCACAAAATGGAAATAGACAGCAACCGTATTGAACAAAGTAGTACGACCTTCCGAGGAATCATCCCTAGTTGGGAGGTCTGTTGCGCTAGGAAAATCACACTTGATGTGGTATTCGGCACTCCGGAGAATTACAGGTTCGAAGAAATTACATTCCAAGTGGCCTCGTTTAGTAGCGGATACCACGCCCTTCTAGGGCGGGAGGCATTCATGATTTTTCAAGCCATACCCCATTACGGGTACATGAAGCTCAAAATGCCCGGACCCAAGGGAATTATCACTCTAGCTAGTGATCCAGACATAGCACTCCGCACCACGAACAAAACAATCGCACTAGCCCTCGAGGCATTATTCGAAGCCCTTGTGGCAGAGGAGTTAACCGCGCTGCGCTCCACAGTGGACAGGGACGATGTGATACTAGACAAAAGATCCAAGCCCACCTCCTTTAAACCAGCAGACGAAATAGTTAAATTCCAAGTCCATCCAATGGACCCTGCAAAAACAGCATCCATTGGGGCACAGTTAGACCCCGCCGTAGACTCCGCACTACTGGAGTTTCTGCGCGAGAATTGGGATATATTCGCCTGGCATCCTTCAGACATGCCAGGAATCCCACGCAGATTGGCCGAGCATAGCCTTAATATTCTAAAAGGATTCAAGCTAGTCAAGCAGACTCTTCGGCATTTCTCTGAACCTTAGCGACAAGCCATGGGAGAGGAGCTGGCCAAGCTACTGGATGCCGGATTCATTAAAGAAATAAAACATCCGGATTGGCTAGCAAACCTGGTGATGGTACCAAAGAAGGACAAATCCTGGCGCCCATGTGTCGACTTCAAAGACCTTAATAAGGCTTGCCCAAAGGATCCCTTCCCACTCCCTCCCATCGATCAAATCATCGACGCTACCGCAGGACACGAATCATTGTGCTTCCTCGACACATACTCCGGTTACCACCAGATTAAGATGGCAGAGTCTGATCAAGCCGCAATGACATTTATAACGCCATACGGCCCCTTCTGCTTTAACACAATGCCCTTCGGGCTCAAAAACACCAGCGCAACATATCAGTGCATGATCCAGACATGTCTGGAAAAGCAGATCGGTAAGACTGTGGAGGCATATGTAGACAATGTGGTTATTAAAACTAGACACGTCGACTCTTTAATAGATGACTTGAGGCTCACGTTCACCAATCTCCAAACATACGACATTAAGCTCAATCCGGAAAAATGTGTTTTCGGCATTCCCGCCGGAAAGCTCCTGGGCTTCATCGTCTCAAGTAGAGGAACTGAAGCAAATCCGGCTAAAATCCGAGCTTTGTCACAGTTGGCTATCCCAACTGACCTCAAGAAAATCCATAAATTGACTGGATGCATGGCGGCTTTAAGCCGCTTTATCTCCCGATTAGGAGAAAAGGCACTTCCCCTTTATCGACTTCTTCAGCGCACCGAACACTTCGAGTGGACGGATGCAGCCACGGCCGGACTGGAAGAAATAAAAGCAATCCTGGCCACCAACCCAATCTTGGTCATGCCAACTATTGGCAAACCAATGCTATTATATATAGCGGCAACTCACCAAGTTGTAAGCGCAGTGCTTGTCGTTGAACAAGAGATGGACGGACATAAATTCCCACTTCAAAAGTCGGTATATTATGTATCCACCGTCCTCACTCCATGCAAATCACGGTACCCACATTACCAAAAGATAGCATATGCGGTATTTATGGCATCCTGGAAATTACAACACTACTTTCAAGAGTGTTCGATTACGGTGGCCTCCGAAGTACCACTCAATGACACAATAAACAACCGTGATGCCACGGGCTGGATTGTCAAATGGGCCATCAAGCTCCTCCCGTTCGACATAACATATAAGCCACGCCGAGCCATTAAGTCGCAAGTGCTGGCCGATTTCGTAGCCAAATGGACAGAAGCCGAACTCCCTAAAGAGTACGGCACATACTCCAATTGGATCATGCACTTCGACGACTCTAAAATGCTGGCTGGTCTGGGGGCTGGCGTCGTCCTGACATCCCCCACCGGAGATATGGTCCAATACGTGCTCCAAATACTATATACAGACTCCAACAACGCAATTGAATACAAGGCCCTACTACACGGCGTCCGGATGGCAGTCTCCATGGGCATCCAACGCCTAGAGGTGCGTGGGGACTCGAACCTTGCAATATCCTAAATAAATGGAGACTTTGATGCCAAGGATTCGAAAATGGCGGCATATCGCAACGCCATCCTCAAAATGTCAGCTCGGTTCGAGGGGCTTGAATTCCATCATGTGGCTCGGGAAAACAACCAGGCGGCGGGCATCCTAGCCCGTCTCGGTGCTAAACGCGACCCTGTCCCATTGAACATCTTCCTGGAAAGACTGTTTTAACCATCCATGGTATGGGAAGGGGGCACCGGCAAAAATAGTCCGGACCCGGCCACAACCCCAGATGCCGAACACTCTGACACTATCGGAGGCTCTGCCACCAAAATAACAACTTCAGCCCATGTGATAATGGACGTCATCGCCCTATGGACAGAACCATTCCTGGCCTACCTAACCAGACAGGAATTACCCAGGACCAAAACAAGGCCCGCTGCATAGTGCGGCGAGCTAAAGCCTACAAGGTCCATGAGGAAGAGCTTTATAAGAAAAGCACAACCGGAGTCCTTCAAAGGTGCATCTCCGAAGATGAAGGGCGGAAGCTTTTGGCAGAAATTCATGCTGGACTCGGCGGCGACCACGCCACAGCCCGGACCCTTGTAAGCAAGGCCTTCCGTACAGGTTTTTATTGGCCGACGGACCGGGCAGATGCACAACATCTAGTACAGCATTGTGTCGGTTGCCAGCTTTTTGCAAACCAAAGCCACATGCCACCTACCGCCCTCCAAACAATCCCCATTACTTGGCCCTTTGCGGTCTGGGGGCTCGATATGGTCGGATCCCTCAAAGGGGAACCCATAAGAGGAAATACTTACTGGTCATGGTGGATAAATTCACCAAATGGATAGAAGCCAAACCTGTCAAAACGGCTGAATCCGGACCGGTGATAGACTTCATATTCGGGGTTGTACACCATTATGGCATCCCCCACGGTATCATCACTGACAATGGCACGAACTTTACAGCCGACGAGGTGAAACTTTGGTGCAGCAACATGGGCATCAAGCTCGATTATGCTTCTGTCTATCATCCGTAAACTAACGGTCAAGTCGAACAAGCGAATGGTCTTATCATGAGCGGCATTAAACCCAGATTAGTTCGGTCTTTAAAGGAATTAGACACTCATTGGGTAGAGGAGCTCGACTCCATACTATGGGGGCTGCGGACCACGCCGAATCGCACTACCGGATACACGCCGTTTTTTATGGTGTATGGCGCTGAGGTGGTGCTGCCTTGCAACATAATTCATGACTCACCTCGAGTGCGCATGTACGAAGAAAGAGAGGCCGAGCTCGATCGGCAAGACAGTTTGGATGCCTTGGAGGAGGAGTGCGACGTGGGAAAAGCTCGTTCCGCATTCTATCAGCAACAGGCTCGAAGGTATCAAAGCAGAGAAGTGCGGGCCAAAACCTATAACGTTGGCGAACTAGTTCTATGCCTGCCGGAGAAGAAAAAGAACAAGCTCAAGCCCAAATGGGAAGGTCCCTTCATTATCGACCAGGTTCTGACCAGTGGAGCGTACCGTCTGCGGGATGCATCGAATAATCGACTCGAGCCAAACCCATGGAACGCAGCCAGACTCCGAAGATTCTACGCCTAGCGCCGGACTCTATGTTCGTCTCTACCTCCATGAATTTTTTGCACACCTGTTTTTTCTCTCTTTCTTTCCCTCTTTTCTCTTCAAGGCCCTAAGGGGCTACATTTGTGTCTTGGTTACACATTCTTGATGCACTAACCGCTCTCAATATACCTGGGGGCTTCCTATACAGAAGCTTAATCTAATTACCTTTCCGGGCTTTATGCCCCGCACATGTGTTATTCTTCCGCATGTACCTTTTTCGCCATTATATGCATCGATATGACTTCAGTTTTGGCCAAGCTGGGTTGCCTGGCTCTTGTATTTATGCCCTATGTTCCCGTTAATTCGGCTAGGGCATAAGGGGAGCACCTCTGCGATTGTTACTGCTGGGTCAGCCGGATGTGTACCTCAGACTGGGTGAAGCCGAAAGCTAGCGTTCTTAAGGATATATTCGGTCGGTGAATAAAAGATAACTTTCATTTAAATTACTACACGCCCCCAGATGTTTTTAACCTGTGTCTCATAGTTTGGACATGCACATTAGGGCATGCGTACCCAGGGAAAGGAACCCGTAACGGAACTATTCTCCCTGGAAGATGTTTCTTACTATCCATGTAATATAACATAGCTAGTTGGGTACTTGTCTGTTCAAGCACTTATGACCCCTACGCCTGGTTTCCATGCATACCCCGGTTTTTATATAACCGAGTAGGTATTCGGATACACTCCGGACTATCGGGTCCAGAGGTTGAAGTGAAAATGTCCGCCATGACAAATGATTTACAATCCGGCTAGGGACATTACATATGTCACTTGAAGTACACAGTCACTAAAACTGATTAAACTCTTCTTCTATACCCTCCAACAGGCCGTCTAGCATACAATCCTGTTGGGAATACTTTGCGGCTAATTCTACTTTATCATACAATAAACTGACGGGGATCTCTTTCCCATCGGGCCCACAAGTCCGACCTTGGCCATGTGGTTTGGGTCAGCCTTGGTATATCGTGTCTTCACCATAGCCCAGGCTTCCCTCGCACCTTGTCGGCAGGCTAATATTTTCCATAATCGGAAGCGCCGCCACGCTCCCTTGAGCTTCTCTATAAGCTCCCCCATGCCTCCTGGCGGGGACGTGGATGGCCACAAGGCTTGAGCAATACTCTGCAGCACATGTCAAACTTGTTCGTGCAGTTGTGAGAGCCCTGGTAGAAGATCACCCAAAGACCCGGGCATCTCTGTGGGATGACCCGTCAGCATACCTGCAGACATAACGCTGTTAGCAGGCTTCTCCGCCAAACTCCTTTAAAAAGTTCGTTCAAGCACTTACTAAAAATGTCGCGCCGAAGCCATTTATTCTCCTTCACGGAGTCCACAAGCTAGGCTCGGACATCCTTCAGTTCCACGCCCAACCGGATATTGGCATCTTGGAGATCATTTTTCTCCTGCCTGAATCGCGTCAGCACGCGCTCGCCAGCATTTCGCTGTCGATCATCATGTGCCGTATCCGCCTCCACGGCCTCCGGATTCACTCCGGGGCTAGCTGCAACATCTATTGTTAGGTGTGCATACATGCCGCATACTACTTGATACCGATATTCTTTGAAATAGACAAAAAAGTTACCAGGGGGCCCCTTTTTGGACTCCTTCAATGCGGCAACAGCGGCTTCCAGCTGGGCCTTGCATTCGTCCAGCTCTTGAGACAGTTGGGAATTCTTCTCCATAAGAACCTGCACAAATAATGATCTTTAAATCAGTTGCATCAACTGTTTCAAGTCTCAGGGGCTACTGATACATATAATCGTCAGATTTGCTTACCCGTATATCCCTTACATACTGATCCGTGGCTCTGGCTAGACCATTTTGAGCAGCACGGAGGTACGCGTCTCCCAAATTGAAGGCATCAAATGCCTCTGGTGAGAAGCAAGCGTCACGGAGTACGGCCCGGCGACGCCTATGATTCACGGCGCTCTCCACTTCTGAATTTGTAGTGGATAGTCTATCTGCATCCTCTGTAGGAGGAGCATCCGGCGTCCGCCCCATGTTGGCCTCCGCCTCTGTGTCCGGCCCTGGAGCCCGACTGGTGGAAGCGTGATCGGCAGCCTCTCCGAATATACTTCGGCGAGCGTTTTTTCTATTAAAGAAGCATGGACATCATTGCATTTTGAGAAAGACGACAACTACGGAGCGAGGTTTTGTCATACCTCTACGCTGGCGTCTTCGTCCTGACTGCCTTCCTTTTCGGCCTACCTGGCTTCGGTGCCTCTTATTGGCGAGTTGCTACGGGTTCGGCACAGCGTCCCGAATGCCTTCCCTGTAAAACACCGTTTTGTACGGTAGGTGAAGTGTCTAAAAGGGGATCCTATTTTTGGGAGTTGGGATTTTGGTTTTTCTTATGTGCGATCCAGGGAGCAGTCCGGGATAGTCGGTCATTATGGCCACCATGGCGTCATCACAGCTCAATTGATAGAACTGTCTGTCTATCAGCTCCATGAATATGTCCGGATCCTCTTCGAGTCCGGGACCGAGGGCCCGGCCAGGGTCCTCTGGTTGTGGAGATGGGCTATTGACCTCCCTTACAACTTTTCGCAGTTCCTGCCGTAAAATGGCAAGGTGAGTACCTACAACGAAGAATGCCGGAAGAATGGGAGTAAAGAGGTATAACTCACCCAACTTGGAGGGTTGTACATGGAGAATCCATCCCGTGGCTTGATACGCATGAACTCCTCTTCCTCTCCCTTGAACAACTCGAACAGAATTTTTGCTAAAGCAGGAACGGAGTCTGGTCCCTTACGCCCGCAACGGGTGGCCTCATCTTCCCCGTTAAAACACCACAGGGGTGCCCTCGATATTGAAGTGGCTGCACTCCCCGCGTTATGCATATTGACTTAACCTCGATTATTGTCAATCCTGATTGAGCCAGCGCTTTAATCTGGTTCATCAGGTAAAGGACTTCTCCGTTGTCTTCCTCCTAGTGGCTCTGTGGGCGCCAGATTTGGTGTTTCTTCAAAGGAGCATTGTTGAACTCAGGAAGACCCCGCCGAACAGGGTCTGGAAGGGGGACGTCCTCCATATAAAACCACTCCGAAGGCCAGTCTTCGGACGTCTTCTTCGGAGTACCGGACAGGTATCCGGTTTCGGTGATGCGCCATATTTCGGCTCCGCCCACTTGATAAAGTGACCCTTCTATGTGTGGGGCACAAAGCAAAATAACCTTTTCCACAGCTCGAAATGAGCCTCGCAGCCCAGAAATAGCTCGCAAAGGGCAACGTAGCCGGCGATGTGTAATATGGAAGCAGGGGTGAAATTATGCAGTCGAAGACCGTAAAACTCCAGGAGCCCGCGGAGGAATGGATGAATTGGAAATCCGAGTCCCCTTAGTAAGTAAGGAACAAGGCACACCCGCTCCCCCTTAGAGGGGCTGGGGAAGCTCTCTGCTTGCTCCCCGCCATTATAGGTGGCGAGGCCGGCTCGGACGGGGACCATATACGCTGGAGGGAGAAATCCCTGAGTCTGCAGCTCTACTAATCGATTGTGTGGGACTGAACACCTCTCCCAATCACCAGGCTTAGGGCTACAGGGGCAAGAGGAGGAGCTGCGGTGGTCAGCCATGTTGGAGTGGATTTTTTCCGAAGCGCGCTCCGATGGATTCTCGCCGTGGGAGGATGGTATGGACTGGATCTAAGAATCCCCATCCCTTTAATAGACAATTTATTTACCTAGCTAGGGGGGCGAATGTAAAAATGCCCTGGCTCCTCGTATTCGTTTGACGCGTGGAAGATAGCCCTTATTGAGCAGAGAAGCCAAGAAGTCCAACATTTATGGGGCCGGACACTACTTAACAGACATTCAAGATTTGGAGAAGAACCCGCCTTGCAATGCTGAAGATAATACTGCATGCCAGACTCAACGTCATTGAAGCCTGGTTCGGGGGCTACTGAGGGAGTCCTGGATTAGGGGGTCTCCGGACAGCCGGACTGTTGGACTATGAAGATACAAGATTGAAGACTTCATCTCGTGTCCGGATGGGACTTTACTTGGCGTGGAAGGCAAGCTAGGCAATATGGACATGTATATCTCCTCCTTTGTAACCGACCTTGTGTAACCCTAGTCCCCCTCCGATGTCTATATAAATCGAAGGGGTTTTAGTCTGTAGAAAAATGACAATCATACCATAGGCTAGCTTCTAGGGTTTAGCCTCTTCGATCTCGTGGTAGATCAACTCTTGTAATACTCATATCATCAAGAACAACCAAGCAGCACGTAGCGTATTACCTCCATCAAGAGGGCCCAAACCTGGGTAAACATCGTGTCCCCTGCCTCCTGTTACCATCCACCTTAGACGCACAGTTCGGGACCCCCCTACCCGAGATCCACCGGTTTTGACACCGACAAAGGCACTTGGCGCATGTGTGTGGACTACACAGACTTAAACAAGGCTTGTCCGGCTGATCCTTTTTCTCTCCCTCGTATTGATCAGATTATTGATGCTACGGCGGGTTGTGAGCGTTTAAGCTTTTTGGATGCTTATTTTGGTTATCATCAGATCAAGATGGTAGTTAAGGACCAGGAGAAGACAACTTTCATAACTCCCTTTGGAGCCTTCTGCTATGTGTCTATGCCTTTTGGACTCAAGAGTGCCCAGGCGACTTATCAAAGATGTGTGCAAAATTGCCTTCATAATCAAATTGGGCATAATGTTCATGCTTATGTGGATGATATTGTGGTGAAGTCCAGAGAGAAAGAGACATTGATAGATGATTTGAAGGAAACCTTTGATAATCTCCGGGTTTATAAGATGATGCTTAACCCGGCCAAGTGTGTTTTTCGTGTGCCGGCAGGCAAGATCTTGGGTTTTCTGGAGTCTAACAGGGGCATTGACGCTAATCCGGAGAAAATCAAGGCCATTACTTCTTTGGCTAAGCCGGTGTGTGTCAATGATGTGCAATGTCTGGCAGGCTATATTGCAGCGTTAAGCCGGTTCATAAGACAGTTAGGAGAGAAAGATATCCCTCTGTATCATATGATGAAAAAGACAGATGATTTTGTCTGGAGTGATGCTGCTAATGAAGCGTTTGAGGATTTGAAGAAACAGATGGCTGAGCCACCCGTGCTTGCTGCCCCTATTGACAAGGAGCCTTTGTTGTTATATGTGGCTGCTAATAGCCGGGCTGTTAGTGTAGCTATTGTGGTAGAAAGAAAGGAGGCAGGCAAGGAATATCCGGTTCAAAGGCCGGTTTACTATATCAGTGAGGTGCTCATTGAGTCCAAGCAGAGATATCCGCACTGGGAGAAGCTTGTATATGGTGTGTTCTTGGCCAGCCGGAACCTTAAGTACTATTTCCTGGGTCATCCCATCATTGTGGTTAGCTCTGCTCCTTTGGGATATATCATCCAAAACAGGGAGGCAACTGGCCGGGTTGCTAAGTGGGCTATTGAGCTTGGACCTCATGGGTTAAAATATGTGCCTCGCACGGCCATCAAGTCTCAGGCGCTAGTGGATTTCATCAATGATTGGACAAAGCTGCAGATGCCTGAGGAAAAGCCAGATAACACGTATTGGACTATTCACTTTGATGGGTCTAGACAGTTGGAAGGCTCGGGGGCTGGAGTTGTGCCTGCTTCCCCTCGAGGTGATAAATTTTGTTATGTTCCCCATTTGATGTTTCCTTGCACTAACAATGCAGCTGAGTACGAGGCCTTGCTCCACGGTCTTCGGATGGCTTAGGATATGAACTTAAACCGTGTTAGGTGCTTCGGCGACTCAGACTTGGTGGCTCAGCAAGTCTCTGGTACTTGGGATTCTAAGGATCCACTCATGGCGACTTATCAGCGAGAGGTGGATGTTATTGCTGGTCACTTCAAGGGTTATCAAGTTGAGCACGTTGATCGGAGGAAAAATGAAGTGGCGGATGCTTTAAGCCGATTGGGCTCTCAATGTAAGCCCGTGCCGCCTAATGTTTTTCTTGATGTTTTGCATAACCCGTCGGTCAAGTTACCTACAGAGGAGGATTTGGCTATCCCTGACCCGGAGGCTTAGCTGGTGGCAGCTCTTCATGTAATTCCGGATTGGACAGTTCCTTATTTGGCTTATATGACCCGGGGTGAGTTACCTGAGGATGAAACGTTAGCTAGGCAGATAACCCGGTGGTCTAAGTCAATGACAATCATTAATGGAGAGCTACATCATCGTAGTGTCACAGGAGCATTTCAACGTTGTGTCTCTCCAGAGGAGGACTGTGAGATCCTGCGTGAGAATCATGAAGGAGACTGTGGTCATCATGCCAGTTCAAAGTCCCTCGTGGCTAAGGATTTTCGTCATGGATTTTATTGGCTAAAGATCATGCTGATGTAGAGGACCTGGTTAGAAGATGTGATGGATGTTAGAAATTTGCACGAAGAGCTCATGTGCCGGCTCAAGAATTGAGGATGATTCCAATTACTTGGCCGTTTGCAGTTTGGGGGCTTGATATAGTTGGACCTTTCAAAATATCCAAGGATAAGAAGACCCACCTTTAGGTGCCGGTCGATAAATTTACTAAGTGGGTAGAGGCAGAGCCGGTTAGTAAGTGTGATGCGGCAACAGCGGTTCAGTTCATGAAGAAGGTGATCTTCCGTTTTGGCTTTCCACACAACATTATAACAGACAATGGCATTAATCTCTCTAAAGGTGCCATGGAAGAATTTGGTCAACGCGAGAACATCCGGCTTGATGTGTCGTCAGTGGCTCACCCCCAATCTAATGGACAAGCTGAGAGAGCAAATCAAGAGATCCTGAAGGGCATCAAGCCCCGGCTTACAGTTCCCCTACAGAGAATGTCGGGTTGTTGGGTGGAGGAGTTACCTTCCATGTTATGGAGCATCAATACCACCCCTAATAGATCTATGGGATACACGCCTTTCTTCATGGTTTACGGAGCAGAGGCGGTTCTCCCTAGTGACATCCGTCATGACTCACCTCGTGTGGCGGCTTATGTTGAAGTTGACAATGAAAAAGCACGTCATGAAGCACTTGACCTGTTGGATGAGGAGCGTGACATCGCAGCGGCTCGTTCAACAATTTACCAGCAAGATCTGCGATGTTACCACAACCGTCGGGTTAAAACTAGAACTCTCCAAGAAGGTGATCTGGTGCTCCGGCTTATCCAGGATCAGACTGATATGCACAACTTATCCCCACCTTGGGAAGGACCCTTTGTGGTCAGCATCTGAACAACGGGTCATATTACCTTATCAATGTTCGAGACCACAAGGACTCACGCACGTCGGAGGAAGAGACCCGCCGGCCGTGAAATATAGCTCATCTTTGGCCTTACTACACTTAAGCCACTGGCTCTTCCAATGTACATACTTTGACAATGTATATATTATGATGAATATAATAAAGCCAGCATCCCTGTTAAAGCAAGGCCTCTGTTGTTGTTTCTCTTTAAGTAATAAGTTTTTGGTCACATGGAGGCTTCTGCTTTATATAGCAAAGTTATTATTACCCTTTGATCCGGCTTATAAGCCGCATACAAAAAACTTGGGGGCTTGCTACCCAGGTTAAAGGGGCCAAAGAGAGTCTGTTGCAAAAGAACAACTCAAACATAGGTACCCCTTGAGCACAACTCAAAATATTGCTTGGGGGCTCCTTTGTTCTAAAGAACAAAGAGTCTATAACCTTGTGATAGGCTATAAAATACAGGCTTGGAAGCCAGGTGTATTCACCTAAAACCCCGGGGTATCCTGCCTTTTTAAGTAAGTCACTCTGCCCAGGTAATCCTGGAATGACCCGCCGAATGTTTGACAAGTCAATCTTATGCAGACCCTGAACTTGTCAAAGTTAAAACGACGATTGGTTAATGTGAGGTCCATCTTATAAGGTTTGTAAAATGGTTTAACTCAATGGCCTGGCAGCCCATGAAAAGCCTCGTTTTGGGCCTGGCAGCCATGAAAAGCCTCGCTTCTCGTTTGTTTTTAGCAGATTCTTTCTTTTGAGGTTTATTTGATAAAGTTTATAAAATTTTATGATTGCAATTCACCGGTGTTTATTGACCCGGCCTGGCTTTGACTATAAGTCGCCAGTATGAGATAAAATCTGGTGTTTATTGACCCGGCCTGGTTTTGACTATAAGTTGCCAGTATGAGATAATATCCGGTGTTTATTGACTCGGCCTGGTTTTGACTATTAGTCGCCAGTATGTGATAATATCGGTGTTTATTAACCCGGTCCGGCTTTGTTCATCAGCTGGCAATCTTTGATAATTACCAGTGCTCGAAGCTTTGGGCTATCACCCTTACTGCACTGACTTGATAAGCCAACAACACTACAAAAAAAAAGACACATCCGTGACATTTTGGGCCAAACAAAAAAAAATTATGTCATACATATGACACTTCTATGACGATAATTGTGACAAAACCCGGTATCATCATAGATGTGGTGGGATCCTACTTCTATGACAAAAACTCATGACAGAAAATGGGTTTTTCGTCCTGGGCGGGCCGGAGATGCAGCTGCATGACATTCTTTGGGCCATCCATGACGGAAAAAACCATGGTAGAAGCAAGGGCGAGGAAAATTTCAGGGAGTTCCTGGTTACGGTGGGAGGTCGGGGGCCGAGCGATGCGTGTTTCTCTCGTACACGTACATGTGTGTGTGTGAGGTGTTGGCTCTAACTGAACCCGAGCGAGGCATTGGGCTCTAACTGAACCCGAGCGATTGCACTGCAGGCTACGCGTTACTGAACCCGAGCGATCGATCGATGGCTGTTAACTGAACCCGATCGAGTGATTCCTTCGCTACTGCTGCTAACTGAAGCTGATCGATTGGATGAACAGTGAGCGTTGCCGGGGGGTGGATGAACAGTGAGCGGTGGCGTTGCCTCTGGATGAACAGGACCCCGTGGTGTGGAGGGCTGGATGAACAGTAGACGGTGGAGGGGTGCCCATGGAGGGGTGGTTGAACATGACCCCATGGTGTGGAGGGCTGGATGAACAGTAGACGATGGAGGGGTGGTTGAATAGTAGCCGGTGGAGTAGCGCGCGGTGGAGGCTGGATGAACAGGGGCCCGTGGAGGCTGGAGGAGGTCGACGGTAACCCGTGGAGGCTGGAGGAGGTCGACGGTGGAGATGAACAGTATCCCGTGGAGTCCTGTTTGCGGTATGCCACACCCCTCCCGATGAACAGGACCCCCGTTTCGACCGTAGAAGGTCCGTTTCGTCCGTTTTGCGGTACGACACACCCCTCCCGATCAACAGGACCCCCGTTTCGACCGTAGGAGGTCCATTTCCTCTGTTTTGCGGTACGCCACACCCCTCCCGATCAACAGGATCCCTGTTTTGACCGTAGGAGGTCCGTTACCTCCGTTCTGCGGTACGCCAGGCCCCGTTTACATCGCCTGTTCCGTCCAAGCCCTCCCGATGAACACGACCACGCATTCCATTTCGACCCAGCCGGTTGGCTCCCACGCATTCCGTTGCCTCCCGATGAACACGACGCATTCCGTTGCCTCCCGATGAACATGACGCATTCCGTTGCCTCCCGATGAACACGACGCATTCCGTGGCCTCTCCATGAACATGACGCATTCTGTTGCCTCCCCATGAACACGATGACGACACTGTTTCTCCGTTCCGACCCAGCCATGTACACGAGCGCTGGCCATACGTATGCGCGAGTAGGCGTTCGAGACCCCGCCCGTATGTACACATACGTGGCCGTATTTTCTTTCTTGCACCCTGGCCGCTGTACGTACGTGTACATGCTACGTGCGCGCCTCTACTACGACACGTGCGCGCCTCTACATCGACCTGTATGTACGTACACGTTCGCGACCAGAATGACAACGCTACGTACGCTTCGACCAGGTGGGTCCCGACTGTCAGGCACTTCCTTGCGTGAAGATGTAGCTGGTGGTTCCCAGTAGTCAGGGGGGCGAATCGTTTTGTTTTTTTGCCCGGACGCACATCCTTGCGTGCGAAGGTGTAGCTGGTGGGTCCCAGCAGGCAGGGGGAAATGTTTTTTTCGCCAAATACGGTGGCCCGTCCGGTGGTCCCCGCTATCAGGTGGAGGAATAATTATTTTGCACATAATAAGGAGGCACTACCTTGCTGCGACCGTGGACCCAGCTGTCAGCCTCTCCATGTACAGTCCATGTCCGATGGAAGCTGTTCCTTGACCACATTGACCACGCCGCGCCGAGAGGACCAGGGCGGTGGACGACGGCGAGGCCTAGGAAGGGGACAACGCGGATCTGGGGAAGACGCGGTAGTGGATGCCCACGCGTAGAGGATTACGAGGGTTCACTGGTTCACTGCGGTGTGAGGCTGCCATCGCCGCAGAATAACAGGGGGTGTGGGTGAGTAGAGGGATGGCCTGGCCAGCGGTGGGAGTAGTAGGGGGCGGTGAGGCCTCCGCTGCATCACAGCCGGCCAGAAGAGGCAGGAGCACGAGGCACGACCGGCGCTGGTTTGGGCGGCTGGAGCAAGAAGACCAGAGGTTGAAGAAGCACTATGGCCGTTGGATGGACATCGTACGATCACTGGAGCTAGAATCGTGCATATTGACTAAGTTGACAAAGCCCTCCGTCCCCGTCAACTTAGTAGGCCGACAAGTCAGCCTGCCACTATACTGGGTCCCAGCTAACAGGGGGAGTATTCATTTTTTTTGTAAGTAATAAGGAGGCACTTCCTTGCGTGCGAAGATATAGCTGGTGGGTTTGAGCTGTCAGCGGCGGTAACGTTTTTTTCGCGAAATACAGAGGCCCTTTCCGTGGGTCCCTGATGTCAGGTGGAGGAATCATTATTTTGCGCGTAATAAGGAGGCATTTCCTTGCGTGCGGCCGTGGACCCAGCTGTCGGCCTCTCCATGTACAGTCCACTTCAGATGCATGTCGGTCGTTGACCATGTTGACCAGGCTGCGCCGAGAGCACCAGGGCGGTGGACGACAGCGAGGCCTAGGAAGGGAACGAAACGGAGGCAGGGAAGACTCGGCAGTTGTTTCCCACCCGGAGGGGAGTATGACTGTACAAGGGTTTACTGGTTCGTCTGCCGTCGCCGGAGAATAACAGCAGGTGTGGGTGAGCAGAGGGATGGCGAGGCCAACGATGGGAGTACGGTGGGGCGGTGAGGCCTGCGCGGCAGCAGATCCGGCCGCGGGGAGGAGGGAGCAGGCAGTCTCGCCAGCGCTTGTTTGAGCGGCTGGAGCAGGAAGAGCAGAGATTGAAGAAGCTCGACGTCCGTTGGATGGCCATCCAACAGTCACTGCTTGTGCGTCAACCTTTTTTAGGAAAGTCTCAAATCTGTGGAAAATAGCATACAACCCATCTGCCATTATTTCTAATAATTTACAGCCCATTTGCTAATTATTAAGGTTTTTTTGGAGCCCATATTCTTTTTGTTAGCATTACAGCCCATATTGTGGCCACGGTTAAAAAATTATACGAAATTTTGCATATTTTGGTGCAGTCTGAACTGTTTTTAATCCCGAAATTTCGACTCACATTCAAACTGATTTTAAAAATAAATGTATATCAATATAAAATGAAGGGGAGCCTTGGCGCAGTGGTAAAGCTGCTGCCTTGTGACCATGAGGTCATGGGTTCAAGTCCTGGAAACAGCCTCTTACAGAAATGTAGGGAAAGGCTGCATACTATAGACCCAAAGTGGTCGGACCCTTCCCTGGACCCTGCGCAAGCGGGAGCTACATGCACCAGGTTGCCCTTTTTTTAATATAAAATCCAACAAATTCTCCACGCATAAAAAATAATGTAATTTAAAATCTCGAAATGAAAAAAAAAGATATTTGAAACTAATTGCCGGTTTGATGTGTTCTAAAAATGTACATCCCATTTCTCATTACTGATGGGCCATTTTCTCGGCCAGCCGAATGAAATCTCTCCTCGTCTTGAAAGATCTGCAGCCCAATAGGCCTGACAAAGCGACTTACTTGGCAAATCACAAAAAAACTGAGCTGTGGCCGTGGACCCAGCTGTTAGCCTCTCCACGTACAGTACTCTTCCGATGGAATGACGTTGACCATGTTGACCACGCCGCGCCGAGAGCACCAAGGCGGTGGACGACGGTGAGGCCTAGGAAGGGGACGACGCGGAGCCGGGGAAGACGCGGCATTGGATGCCCACGCGGAGAGGAGTATGAGGGTTCACTGGTTCGGCTGCGGTGTGAGGCTGCCGGCACCGCAGGGCCTGGCTAGCGGTGGGAGCAGTAGGGGGCTATGAGGCCTCAACGGCAGCACAGCCGTCCACTGGAGGCAGGAGCAGGCGGTCTCCCTGGCGCTGGTTTGGGCGGCTAGTGCAAGAAGAGCAGCGATTGAAGAAGCAACAGGACCGTTCGATTCAAATCCAACGTTAACTGCTGCTAGAATCGTTTGTTGACTAAGTTGACAAGCCCTGCGTATGCGTCAACTTAGTAGGCCCACAGGTTAGCCTCCCAACCGGTGCGCCCTAGATGTCAATGGGAGGAATTATTATTTTTCGCGTAATAAGGAGGCAGTTGATTGCGTGCGGCCAGGCCAGCAGAGGGAGTAGGGTGGGCCGGGGAAGCCTGCGCGGCATCACATTGGGCCACAAGAGGAGGGAGCAGGCAGCCCAGCCGGCGCTAGTTTAGGTAGCTAGAGTAGGAAGATCAGAGATTGAAGAAGCACATCGGCCGTTGGATGGACATCCAACAGTCACTGCTGCTAGAATCGTGTGTTCACTGACAAAGTCTTGCGTAAACAAGCCAGCCTCGAAATCTATGGTGTTTACAGCCCATTTGCTATTATTTTTATAATTTTTACTCATTTTCTAATTCATATGGAATTTATTGCAGCCCGTTTTCCATTTTTAGAATTACTGGCCATTTTCTGGTCAGTACCAGGGCCAAAAAATTAACTAAATATGTGGGAAATTTTGAAAATTCGCAAATTTTTGCTGGGGTATGAAATATTCTTAATCCAAAAATTAATAGCCATACTAAAATAAATTTAAAAATAAATTAGTACTATGTCATGTTAAATCCAATGAAATACGTATAAGATATTAGTGAAGAACAAAAACAAAAAAAAGAAACTTATATCCCATTTGTTATAATTTTTTTGGAATTTTCAACCCCTTTTGATATTACTTTTAACAGACATTGACCATACTCTTAAGCCAGGCCAAAATGCATCCCTCCTCGTCTTGAATGATTTGCAGCCCAGTAATTCGGAGAAAACAAATAGGCCTAGCTTGGGTATTCTTCAAAAGGAAGTACTGGGCTACCTATTTTCCCAAAGAACTGGTGCATGAGCATTTAGCTTTATTTATTTATTTATTTATTTATGTTTAGGGGACCATGAGCATGTACCTGGGCCGGATTCATGTGAGAGCCTCCCTTCCAGTTAATTATGGGCTTCTCTATTGGGCCTTCATCAGTGGGCTGCATGTTATCAACAAGTGGAAAATGTGTTCCGTACGAAAAATAGTATGCGCTACATATGGTACAGGGCACTAAAGGATCGAACCGTGCAACGACTTCCAAAACATTGTGTTTGTCGTTCTAACAACACATTTATTCAACCAATAGACGAAATATACTACTGATTGTACATTGAAAACAGCAGCAGCAGCAACCAGGGCTGGGGGTGCAACAGAAGCAGTAAGCAGGCCAGAAGAGTGAAGATGCAGCTCTCTCTTCCAAATCAAATATCAGCCATCATTACAAAAGGGCTACCAAAAAAGAACAAGTGTATGCATCAAACTAAATAAAGATCCTACTACACCAAGTGTACGCATCTAGCTAATTGGCTCAGTTAGACGTTACTATTTATTAAGCTGTGGAGATTGGCTGGCAGCTTGAACCAGATGGGTGCCTGATGGGGGAAACTCCAGCCAGCAGGTCGAAGTCTGATACTTGCGACCCTCTCTCCTACTTTGGGCTGCAGAGCGTGGCGGCACATATCAGGGTATGGTTCATGCAGAGACGCGTGGTACATTATGTACACACAGTTTTGCCTGATGAACGAAACCGCGCTGCCATCATGATCCTTGCCATCGGTTATCTCCTGGTTAATTGGATAATTCAGTCCGACAAATAGAGAGCGTGTACCAAGGCTACTTACCAGCCTCCAGTCAAAATTTCCTGAAGGCCCAGAGAAGCTGGGATCCTGCTCAAAGACCTTGCAGTGACTGTGATTGTATTCCACGAAACAACATGTCCGGTACGTGCGAACGATCATCAATCTTTCGCCATCGTCTGATCGAGCCAGGAACCACCTGCAACTGCCATGCCGCTTTTCTTTGAAAGGTTCTGGGATTAGGAAGGGTAGGGACACCAGGCGGCCTACAATATCATATCAAGTTGGAGTCAAATAAAAAAGGGCTCTTGATTTAGTCAATCTTAAGAACAACATGTTATGAGCATGAATATTTTTTTTCAGCAAATGTTGACAGTAATATAAGCAAGCCATCATGATATCATAGGAAAGTAACATACTGCTGTAACAACCGTTTGTAGCGATGACTGGAGTAGGCCAACAATACGTCCAGCCATAGAAGGAGTCGACAGCGTAAATGAAGCCCTTGTGTTCAATGGCATCAGAGAACCATGTAGGATGTATGATCCTGCGATGGATGTGCAGATTTATCCACTTACCGCAGTGACCTGTCAGATAGGCGAGACCGCAGTTGAAGAACGCAATTAGCCTGAAGTCTTTATAATTCGCAGATCTTGTGGGCACTTGGCAGATTACAACCTTGAGCAAATCAAACTTGGTATCATGTTGGCTACTGTAAGATTCCGAGTATTCTGGGCCGCGGTGCCAAAGTAGTGCAATGTTAATCGAAGGAAGGGGGATCAATCGCCGGGTGTAGACCTCCACGAGCATCCAGCTGCCATGACCTTCGACGAGCACCATCCAAGACGTGTTCATGCCGACCCAGTACATACCGTTAATGTAGTTGAGGCTGACGGGGATCGGATCGCAGTCAAGGGGGTTGATGCTCGCCACCCTAAGATCGTTATGCTACGTGACATGCCGTTTCTGAACATCAGGTGGCATCAGCAAGCAAGGAGCTGGCTTAAAAAGCTCCGTCCTGAGGGCTTTGAGTAAACGGTACAGCCCTGATGAGAACGCGGCGAGCGGCATGGTACTAAGATTGTCCACACACGAAACAATGAGCTTGATTACCTTTGTGGGGAGCGAATTCCAGCCACTCTTTTGGCGGACGCTGCTCGATTCTTCCATTGTTAGTGCTTGGGTTTCGGACGAGGGGGGAGGCGCCTTAGCAGGGATGGAAGATTGGACGAGATTATGTGCGGACAAAGATGGAGAAGCGAATATGTGCTGCGGGAAGTGGACAGGTGATGATGACTACAGCATGCCACTTGACTTACGAGACACATACCGGCAGCATAGGGTCATGTCGATGCCAGACAACTTGCTTGAGTGATCACAGTACTGGTACTCCCTACAGTGCTATGCCCTAACTTGCTTGAGTAGAGTAGTAGAGTAGGATTCTGCTCTACTACTAGCACCAGAGGAGTAGTATATTCTAATCTAAAATAGTTACAAACTTCAATGCCCAAGTGTGGAACGACTACGAACCGTGCTCAAAGACCGTGTCTACGTGGTGTTTGGACATGGGCGACAACCTCAACGCCAACGGTGCTGCTCCCATTGCACCGTATGTGTTTCTGTCCTTCCCGTTCGAAATCGTGGTAGAATTAATGATTTATTTTGTGCTTATTCGGATTAAATCTCATAGTAACTTGCTCGTATATTCAACTGGCGCAACGTCCCCTATAGCCACCCACGTTTCATGGACGGCCTGGTCGATGCCTCCAAGGAGCCCTTCGTCCACTGCTATGAGTGACCAATGCCGTTTTGTGGCTCGCCGGTGGACATGGTGCATCACCTCACAGATGCGTGCAGCGGTCACTGCTAGCCCTTCGCGGAGAACATCAAGTACGAGACGTGCTACCCGTTCACCATGCCGGAGTCGCTAGAGGATCGACGTGAGAGAGAGGGGGAGGAGATAGCAATGAACGTGAACATGAGGGGGAGGAGATAGCGATGTCGTGGGAGGCGCAGTATTTATAGCGAGCAATGGCACACCTACGTAAGATATAGACTGAGCTGCACTGACTTAACTGCAGCTCCAGTTGCGTCACTGACATGTGGGCTAGACCCCTGTTGGGCCCATATGTCAGTGACCCAATGCACCTGCAGTTAAGTAACAACTACGTGGGCATATTTGTTGGAGTAAATTACGGGGGAGCGAAGGGGTGGAAATATTACTGGTCATAACGGATTGGACGACCGTGGGGGAGGAGAGTCATGCATGCAGATTTTTTCACACGGGGTGGAGTGGTGGGACCGCCGGAGGGAGAAGGAGAGTTTGGCAGGCCTATTGTTTCCACACATGGAGAGGTAAAGATTTGGAGACGAACGAGCTTCCTGGAGGTATGGGGAACGGTGCATAATAAGTCATCTTGCATGCCAGGCTAGGTATAGTCTCAAGTCATTAAAAACATACACGCCCACACATGTTCATATTTCAAGGTGCACTAAATTATTGCATGCGATGATTAAGGCTGGCCATAATGGTGGTATCTTAGCTGGTATCATGCACACGGGAATAGCAAACATGCTGATGTGGCAAAGAATTAAATAAGAGAGGGGGGTTAGAGTAACTAGTGTTCATGCATGCATTGGTAAACACATTTTTTGTGAAGAACGACATCACTAGTTGAGTACTTTTGCAGACTTCAAAAACTATTCCACTGCCTCTACTATCTTGCTAAGAGTAAGTGAATTTTTTGAATCGAGCCCTTTAAACTAGAAGGGAGGTAGTGGTACTCTAATAGCTAACCTTGTTGTGATGACAAGATAGGACATGGCACGCACCTGGACGGAGGAACTAGTCTGCATTGTGCATTTCAGTTTTGTCTGAAGTCAATGTACCTCTACTTTCACCAGACTTATAGAAAAATGTGTCAACATTCACAATGTCAAATCAATATTTTTACACTCATTATAAAACGTAGTTCTTATACTCATTATAATCAGTATTGTAGATATTGATATTTTTAGTATAAATTTGGTCGTGGGATTTCATTGATGCCTGTCAAAGCGTGGAGGAAGCGGAGCTTAGGGCTTGCATTGCCGGTCTCTACATAGGTATTTCTCTTCATAATCCTGTAATTTTAGAGACTGGTTGCGCTTTTGTGGTAGCATCTCTTGCATCGGGGACTATGACAGGTCTGCTATGCGTGACCTGAAGATGAAAGCGTTGAGCATCTCGAAGTTGATCAACAATCTTCAATTGTCAAAGGTTAGCCGTTCAGCCAATAAGGTGGCACACTTAATCGCTAAGTATAGCTTTGACAATAGATTAGATGGTATTCTTGTAAATAATGTACCACCCTGTGTGGTGAATATTGTATCGAATGAGTGTACTGGTGTGGCTGGTTAATTAATATAAGGTGGTGTTCAAAAAAAGTATAAATTTGGTCAAACACTTTGCAAATGGTTGACGGGAGTAAAAAGGACCAGAGGGAGTATCATGCATGCGGAGTAGGCAAAAAAATTGCTTGTCTAAACAAAAGGCAAAAAAATTGCTCATTTATAGCCGGTCGAAGTCTCAAAGGGCGTGACCGCGCGAGGGAGGCGAAGGACGTGGGAGGCGCGACATTTGACAGAATTAAGTGAAGTTACATCCACGCGTCGGCATGCGTGCGAACAGGCAGAAGTTATACCATCAGGCCTACGATATGGGTCTAGTAGACATGACATCTAGTGGGTCCCGCATAGTTCTCGAGAACTCTTTCAGGGCTTGCAGCCGTTTATCCACCGGGCAAGCCAGCAACCCCACGCCGTTCGCACGCCCTACTCGTCCCCATCTTCTACCTTACAACAGTTCGCTCCTAGTCGTCCCGTCCTTTCACATTAGTTCGCTCCTAGTTTTTTTTGCGGGGTACAACAGTTCAACTTCTCCTAACCCTCCTCCAAAATCCATGGCCTCCCAAATCTCCATGGTCACCGCTGAGTACCAGGTTAGAGCCATCACCGGCGATCAGTTCATCATCATCTACACACGTGGATCCGAGACGGTGAAAGCATGGCTTGCTCGCTTCCTACGCATGTTCAACAGTTCAACGGATGAGTGGGTCGCTGGGCCAGATGTTGAGTACACCACAGTCCTGGGACGAGAGAAGGATCTAAAGGACGAAGAGAGGAAGAAGCCCGCCGTGATCCAGGTTTGCGTACATAACGTTTGCTTGGTCTACCGCATATGCCATGCCGACGTTGAGTGCCAGGATTTTAAGAACTTCCTTAAGGACAAAAGAGTGAAATTCATTACTGTAGGCTTTAAGAACGACAGGGATGTCCTGCATCGGATAGGTCTCGTTGTAGGCCAGCCCTTCGATCTCTAGAAGGCAAGCCATGGTGTACTCCTCTCAACCTTCAATGCTGACCCTGGCAGCAGCCATGGTTGATCCTTCATACGCTAAACTGAAGAAACCTCATCACGAGTTTCATCATGCATGGGAGTCGAAGACATTAGATGAAGATCACATCCTGTACGCAGCAATGGATGCCTACCTTTGTTTAAATATCTACAAGGGTCAGATGAAGAAGCAGAGCCCAGTGTCGGTTCAAGCAAAGAAGCGTTGGTGAAGAGGAAGAGGAAGAGGGACGAGGACGAAGTCGAGGACGTGGACTCGGACTCCGAGTAGGTGGCAGTGCCTTCGCTCATGCTGGTTCTACTGCAGTGTCAAGCGGACTAGTTGCTTAGTTTATTTTCAAGGGTGTGTTGTGCTAAGGCCCCAGCAGAACTATGTTTATGTTCTTTCTCGTTATTTGAACTCTTTAGTACGTACAGTATTACTAGTACTATGTCTTACTACTGTTCTTCTTGTAGTTGGTAATACTGCTCATATCTTCATGTTCCTACTGTACTAAATACATTCGTACTAGTAGTATAATTTGGGTCAGTCGATTTGTGAAAGAAGTTCGACGGAGTGAAGGAAGAAGATGGCAGAAGAGGTGGAAGAAGCCCTTCTAGCCATTCATGTTGCATCAAACAGCTCACATGAGTCGATAGACCCAAATTGCTCCTTCAGATTGCAGGATCCACGTGGCATTCAAGGTCTCGAAGGTAGCTTCCGCGTCCGCACCCGGTTCACGGGCTCGACGCGCGCGCGACGGGCTTCCGCCGCGACAGCCACCATGCGCGCCTCCTCCGCGCGGCCGGAGACGACAATGACACGGTAGTTCCTCCTTGCCGGCGTGCTGGAGCATGCGCTCGTCCTCCTCTTCGTACGCTGCATGCATAGACGCGGCTCCACCAGCTTCTCGCGTGCTTGGCAGTGCGGCAGCATAGCGAGGAGGGACTGCAGACGACGTGAGCGGGCGAGCCTTCAGCTTCATGGCACAGGGATGGCGGCGACACGGCGGTGATGGGTGAGAAATTGTTGGCCGGAGCAGGCGGGCGCCGGCATGCGCAACGGCGGCGGCGGCATATTGATGAGTGCGTGTGTGGGAGCTTACTTTAGTTTTATATATGTAAGGTTGGTCAAACTTAAAAGAAAACCATACCAGTACACGTAAACATTAGACTTAGGCCACGCTTTTATTAGTTAGTACCACAGCCACGATACGGAATCCTGTGCAAGCGCGTGAACCGCGGCCGCGCGGTCGATCGAATGGTGCGTCACCGTGTCACGCTCGAAGGACATCCACCGAACCTTTTTGTGTGTGTGAAAACAATCCTCGAATATTACTCAACTTTTTTTCCTGTGAAAGTTCTTGACACTGCAATATTTCCATATATTTGAATTTAGCTCCAGTTCATTTTATTTAGATTTGGACGTTTTAGGTGCGCCCTAGTTTTTTTAATACTGATTTTGTGTGTGTGACTAAGAGAGAACGTGTGTATGTGTCCATATGTGTGTTGTGGCAGAAGGGCAATGTGGAGACGGTGTGCGTGTGATACAGACATAGAGAGGTGTGAATGTGCAAATGATCATGCATGAGTGAGACATAGACAGATGCCGATACGTTGTGTATACATGAGAGAACGGTCTTCTAGTTTAGGGCCTGTTTGGTTCCAATAAGTCACCTGACTTATAAGTCAGGTGTCTTAAAATCAGTAACTTATAAGTCACACCTGTTTGGCTGTCATCTGACTTATAAGTCACCTGACCACACCTTCCCACCTTATTTTTTTAATGTAAAGGTGATGGGACCCACGTAAAAAGGAGTGACTTATAAGTTTTAAGTTGGGGTGGAGCAACTTATGACTTATAAGTTGGGGTGACTTATAAGTTGGGTCCGTTTGGCAAAATAAGTCACTTTTTGCACTTTTCGACTTATAAGTTGGTGACTTATTTGGGCCCAAACAGGGCCTTACTTGTGTGTGTGTGTGAGAGAGAGAGAGAGAGAGAGAGAGTGAGGGAGAGAGAGAGAGACAGAGGGAGGAGCATCCGTAACACAACAACCATCTCTCTCGATTCGTCCGTCCCTCGCACGGTCGCATGCAACACATGCATCAACGCGCACATTTTGACACCCTCACCCGGCCCCTGCCCACCTCAAGGCCCGCACAATCTCTTCATGAATACCCATTTATCTCCTTAGGTTTGTTTTCTCTCAATATCTGACACACACACCCACCCACACACACAGAGAGACACACGCAGCACAACACACACACACTCCCCCGAGCACACAATTCATCCCCATCCAAGGTTATACGACAACCACTCTCGCTTGTGCTTCTTTGCACCCCAACATGCACGACACCTCAATCTTCAAAGAGGGCATCGAGCAGATCAAAGACGACGACCACACCGTGCTAGAGAATGCGGGGTCATTTGGAAGCAGGGTGATGTGACAACGGCTGACTGACTCCTCCCCCACCCTCTCTCTCTCTCGCACAAAATTACCAATCCCTCTCTCCCCGCACAAAATTGTCAATCCCTCAACCCACGAGATCCTTCCCCTCTCTTCCATATTTTTCCAGCTCTCTCATCAAACATGTTGTCTCTTCTCCTTCCACGTATACAGAATCTAGATGCACACGCATCTCATGTATATTACATGTATCCATCTTTCTCATAGACCTAACTTCTTCCTCTCTCTTTCTCTCTCTATCTCTCACTGTCTCGTTAGGTTTGTCTCCTACTCTCTCGTCCACATACATACAATCTTTCCCGCCCTATCTGCTCCATCTTCAAAAGCTCTCTCTGCACGTTTCATTCACACATTGGGATATGTCAAAATGTTGCTTCTATAATGGCTGATGTAGAGTTATGATTGTTTTTGTTGCATCCTACAAAGTAATAACTATGAAATGCATTTAGATTCTCATTTGACTGGGATTATGTGAGTTTGAGCATGTTGTGAAGTACTGTAGACCTTGTATACATCTTGGGATTCGACAATGATTGTAATTGATGATGAAATCTTTCAAAGTGTCCTCAGTGATTGTGGAAGGAACCCAGTTGCAGGTCATGATTGTTTTGGGCGGCATGGTGAAAAGACGACCTAAAAGACATGAAATAATTTGCCGGCTCAAGATGATTGATTGCAAGTTAACAAGTATAGTGCATGTTCACAATGGCGGCTTAAGCAAGGGCTAATGATATATGAAGTAATAATAAACCGGCGGAATAAGTCGCCATGACTAAAGGCATTCAAGATCTACCAAGGCTATAATTAGCTAAGTGTTAGGACAAACAGATTCCACAGGTTGTGGATAGAAATTTGGATCTATCGCTATTCAGAAAAAGGAAATAAAATGAAAAAATTAGAGATGACAGTGGAAAAGCAGAGGTGCCCTAGAGGAGATCTGTCGCGGTGGGGATATATTTCTAGTGTCAAGAAAGAGTGCTAAAACTACTATCGTACAAGACACATATGGTTTTTGGATCTAACCCATGGAACTAAATAAGGAGAAAGAAGGGCAGCGATGAACACTGACGAACACTGATGAATACCAACAAAACCAAATGACAGATCTATGATGAAGAAAAAAAGGACTTACTGATGCTGTTAGATGATACGTCTCCAACGTATTAATTTTTTATTGTTCCATGCTATTATATTATCTGTTTTGGATGTTTATGGGCTTTATTATACACTTTTATATTATTTTGGGACTAACCTATTAAGCGGAGGCCTAGCCCAAATTGTTGTTTTCTTGCCTATTTCAGTGTTTCGAAGAAAAGTAATATCAAACGGACTCCAAACGGAATGAAACCTTCGGGAGAGTTATTTTTGGAACGGAAGAAATCCATGAGACTTGGAGTAGACGTCAGGGAAGCTTCGAGGTGGCCACGAGGCAGGGAGGCGCGCCTGCCCCCCTGGGCATGCCCCCACCCTCGTGGGCCCCTCATGGCTCCCCTGACCGACTTCTTTCGCATATATATGTCCATGTACCCTAAAAACATCAGAGCGGAGAATAGATCGGGAGTTCCGCCGCCAGAAGCATCCGTAGCCACCGAAAACCAATCTAGACCTATTCCGGCACCCTGCTGGAGGGAGGGAATCCCTCTCTAGTGGCCATCTTCATCATCTCAGTACTCTCCATGACGAGGAGGGAGTAGTTCTCCCTCGGGGCTAAGGGTATGTACCAGTAGCTATGTGTTTAATCCCTCTCTCTCGTGTTCTTGAGGTGGCACGATCTTGATGTATCACGAGATTTGCTATTATATTTGGATCTTATGATGTTTCTCCCCCTCTACTCTCTTGTAATGGATTGAGTTTTCCCTTTGAAGTTATCTTATCAGATTGAGTCTTTAAGGATTTGAGAACACTTGATGTATGTCTTGCACGTGCTTATCTGTGGTGACAATGGGATATCATGTGATCCACTTGATGTATGTTTTGGTGATCAACTTGCGAGTTCTGTGACCTCGTGAACTTATGCACAGGGGTTGGCACACATTTTCGTCTTGATCTCTGGTAGAAACTTTGGGTCACTCTTTGAAATTCTTTGTGTTGGTTGAATAGATGAATCTGAGATTGTGTGATGCATATCGTATAATCATACCCACAGATACTTGAGGTGACATTGGAGTATCTAGGTGACATTAGGGTTTTGGTTGATTTGTGTCTTAAGGTGTTATTCTAGTACGAACTCTATGATAGATTGAACGGAAAGAATAGCTTCGTGTTAGTTCACTACGGCCTCTTGAATAGATCGATCAGAAAGGATAACTTTGAGGTGGTTTCGTACCCTATCATAATCTCTTTGTTTCTTCTCCACTATTAGTGAATTTGGAGTGACTCTTTGTTTCATGTTGAGGGATAGTTATATGATCCAATTATGTTATTATTGTTGAGAGAACTTGCACTAGTGAAAGTATGAACCCTAGGCCTTGTTTCAACACATTGCAATACCGTTTATGCTCACTTTTATCATTAGTTACCTTGCTGTTTTTATATTTTTCAGATTACAAAAACCTATATCTACCATCTATATTGCACTTGTATCACCATCTCTTCGCCGAACTAGGGCACCTATACAATTTACCATTGTATTGGGTGTGTTGGGGACACAAGAGACTCTTTATTATTTGGTTGCAGGGTTGCTTGAGAGATACCATCTTCATCCTACGCCTCCTATGGATTGATAAACCTTAGGTCATCCACTTGAGGGAAATTTGCTACTGTCCTACAAACCTCTGCACTTGGAGGCCCAACAACGTCTACAAGAAGAAGGTTGTGTTCTAGACATCAATCTCTTTTCTGGCGCCGTTGCCGGGGAGGTTAGCGCTTGAAGGTATATCTTTAGATCTTGCAGCCGAATCTTTTTGTTTCTTGTTTTATCACTAGTTTAGTCTATAAAAGAAAATTACAAAAAATGGAATTAAGAGTACCTTATATGCTTCATCTTTTTAATATCTTTCATGAAAATAAGGATTCCGATAATTGTGCCAAAGTGTTAGAAGAAGAATGCATTAGAATGTTTGGCACTAAGTCTTTAAATGATGAGCATGATTGCAATGTTGTTAGTATGAATTCCTTGAATATCCATGATGCTAATGATATGCAAAGCCACAAGCTTGGGGAAGCTATGTTTGATGAAGATGATATTTTTTGTCCCCCAAGTTCTGAGCAAATTTATTATGATGATAGCATGCCTCGTATTTATGGTGATTATATTGATGTAAGTGGATTTGGAGAGGTCATGACTTTATTTAGTAATGATTCGACTATTTCGGAAGAGGATCCAATTGATTATGAGAACAAAGTTGATATCTATGATGATTATTGTATGCTATAAAGAATAATGATATCCATGAAACTTGTCATCATGATTTTAGTTTTCAATTGGATTATGCCTCACATGATAATTATTTTGTTGAGTTTGCTCCCACTATTATTCATGAGAAGAATTTTGCTTGTATGGAGAGTAATAAAATTTATATGCTTGTAGATCATGAAAAGAATGCTTTAGGTGCTGGTTATATTGTTGAATTCATTCATGATGCTACTGAAAATTATTATTAGGGAGGAACATATTCTTGCAGGAATTGCAATAATATCAAGTTTCCCCTCTATGTGCTTAAAATATTGGAGTTATGCTTGTTTTACCTTCCTATGCAAGTTGATTCTTGTTCCCACAAGTTGTTTGCTCACAAAATCCCTATGCATAGGAAGTGGGTTAGGCTTAAATGTGCTAGTCATATTCTTCATTATGCTCTCTTTACGTTTCAATTCTTATCTTTTATGTGAGCATCATTGAAATCATCATGCCTAGCTAGGAGCATTAAATGATAGCGCTTATTGGGAGGCAACCCAATTTTATTTTTGCTCCTTGATTTTTGTTCCTGTTTAGTAATAAATTAGTTATCTATCCTCTATTATGATTGTGTTTTTTATGTTTTAATTAGTGTTTGTGTCTATTAAAGCCTTTAGGATCTTCATGGGTGATTGCTATTTGTTCTTGCTGTAAAAAACAGAAAGTATGCGCTCATGAGAATAATTTTCATTTTTTACCAGAGAGCGATATAATACCAATTCCACTTTCAGTAGATTAATAAAAAATTGCCTAGGACTTCCTAATTTCTCGGGATTTTTGGAGCTATAGAAGTATTCGAAACCTACAGATTACTACGGACTGTTCTGTTTTTGTCAGATTCTGTTCTCTTTGTGTTGTTTGCTTATTGTGATGAATCTATGAGTAGTATCAGAGGGTATAAACCATAGAGAAGTTTGAATACAATAGATATTACACCAATACGAATTTAGAATGATTTCACAACAGTACTTAAGTGGTGATTTATTTTCTTATACTAACGGAGCTTACGAGTTTTTTGTTAAGTTTTGTGTTGTGAAGTTTTCAAGTTTTGGGTAAAGATTCGATGGACTATGGAATAAGGAGTGGCAAGAGCCTAAGCTTGGGGATGCCCAAGGCACCCCAAGGTAATATTCAAGGACAAGCAAAAGCCTAAGCTTGGGGATGCCCCGGAAGGCATCCCCTCTTTCGTCTTTGTTCATCGGTAACTTTACTTGGAGCTATATTTTTATTCACCATATGATATGTGTTTTGCTTGGAGTGTCATTTTATTTTCTTTTGTTTTGCTTGCTGTTTGAATAAAATACCAAGATATGAAATTATTAAATGTTAGAGAGTCTTCACATAGTTGCATAATTATTCGACTACTCATTGATCTTCACTTATATCTTTCGGAGTAGTTTGTCATTTGCTCTAGTGCTTCACTTATATCTTTTAGAGCACGGCGGTGGTTTTATTTTATAGAAATTATTGATCTCTCATGCTTCACTTATATTATTTTGGGAGTCCTTTAGAACAACATGGCATTACAAAAACTTTCATATAAGTGCATTGAATACTAAGAGAAGTTTGATACTTGATGATTGCTTTGAGGTATGGAGATGGTGATATTAGAGTCATGCTAGTTTAGTAGTTGTGAATTTGAGAAATACCTGTGTTGAAGTTTGTGATTCCCGTAGCATGCACGTATGTTGAACCGTTATGTGATGAAGTCGGAGCATGAGGTATTTATTGATTGTCTTCCTTATGAGTGGCGGTTGGGGACGAGCGATGGTCTTTTCCTACCAATCTATCCCCCTAGAAGCATGCGCGTAGTACTTTGTTTTGATGACTAATAGATTTTTGCAATAAGTATGTGAGTTCTTTATGACTAATGTTGAGTCCATGGATTATACGCACTCTCACCCTTCCATCATTGCTAGCCTCTTCGGTACCGTGCATTGCCCTTTCTCACCTCGAGAGTTGGTGCAAACTTCGCCGGTGCATCCAAACCCCGTGATACGATACGCTCTATCACACATAATCCTCCTTATATCTTCCTCAAAATAGCCACCATACCTACCTATCATGGCATTTCCATAGCCATTCCGAGATATATTGCCATGCAACTTCCATCATCATCATATACATGACTTGAGCATTCATTGTCATATTGCTATGCATGATCATAAGATAGCTAGCACGATGTTTTCATGGCTTGTCCCTTTTTTGATGTCGTTGCTATGCTAGATCATTGCACATCCCGGTACACTGCCGGAGGCATTCATATAGAGTCATATTTTGTTCTAAGTATCGGGTTGTAATTCTTGAGTTGTAAGTAAATAAAAGTGTGATGATCATCATTATTAGAGCATTGTCCCATGTGAGGAAAGGATGATGGAGACTATGATTCCCCCACAAGTCGGGATGAGACTTCGGACGAAAAAGAAAAAATAAAAAAAGGGGCCATATAAAAAGAAAGAGAAGGCCCAAAAACAAAACAAAAAAGGAAAAAAATGAGAGAAAAAGAGAGAAGGGGCAATGCTACTATCCTTTTACCACACTTGTGCTTCAAAGTAGCACCATGATCTTCATGATAGAGAGTCTCCTATGTTGTCACTTTCATATACTAGTGGGAATCTTTCATTATAGAACTTGGCTTGTATATTCCAATGATGAGCTTCCTCAAAATGCCCTAGGTCTTCGTGAGCAAGCGAGTTGGATGCACACCCACTTAGTTTCTTTTTGAGCTTTCATACACTTATAGCTCTAGTGCATCCGTTGCATGGCAATCCCTACTCACTCACATTGATATATATTGATGGGCACCTCCATAGCCCATTGATACGCCTAGTTGATGTGAGACTATCTTCCTCCTTTTTGTCTTTTCCACAACCACCATTCTATTCCACCTATAGTGTTATGTCCATGGCTCACGCTCATGTATTGCGTGAAGATTGAAAAAGTTTGAGAACATCAAAAGTATGAAACAATTGTTTGGCTTGTCATCGGGGTTGTGCGTGATTTAAATATTTTGTGTGATGAAGATAGAGCAAAGCCAGACTATATGATTTTGTAGGGATAGCTTTCTTTGGCCATGTTATTTTGAGAAGACATGATTACTTTGTTAGTATGCTTGAAGTATTATTATTTTTATGTCAATATTAAACTTTTGTCTTGAATCTTTTGGATCTGAATATTCTTGCCACAATAAAGAAGATTACTTTGATAAATATGTTAGCTAGCATTCCACATCAAAAATTCTGTTTTTATCATTTACCTACTCGAGGACGAGCAGGAATTAAGCTTGGGGATGCTTGATACGTCTCCAACGTATCTATAATTCTTGATTGCTCCATGCTATTATATTATCTGTTTTAGATGTTTATGTGCTTTATTATACACTTTTATATTATTTTTGGGACTAACCTATTAACCGGAGGCCCAGCCCAAATTGTTGTTTTCTTGCCTATTTCAGTATTTCGAAGAAAAGGAATATCAAACGGAGTCCAAACGGAATGAAACCTTCGGGAGAGTTATTTTTTGAACGGAAGCAATCCAGGAGACTTGGAGTAGACGTTAGGGAAGATTCAAGGTGGCCACGAGGCAGGGAGGCGCGTCTGCCCCCTGGCACGCCCCCCACCCTCGTGGGCCCCTCGTGGCTCCCCTGACCGACTTCTTTCGCCTATATATGTACATATACCCTAAAAACATCAGAGAGGACAATAGATTGGGAGTTCCACTGCCAGAAGCCTCCGTAGCCACCGAAAACCAATCTAGACCAGTTTCGGCACCCTGACGGAGGGGGGAATTCCTCTCCGGTGGCCATCTTCATCATCCCAGCGCTCTCCATGATGAGGAGGGAGTAGTTCTCCCTCGGGGCTAAGGGTATGTACCAGTAGCTATGTGTTTGATCTCTCTCTCTCTCTCTCTCTCTCTCTCTCGTGTTCTTGAGGTGGCACGATCTTGATGTATCGTGAGCTTTGCTATTATATTTGGATCTTATGATGTTTCTCCCCCTCTACTCTCTTGTAATGTATTACATTTTCCC
Organism: Triticum dicoccoides; assembly: GCF_002162155.2. Classification (NCBI taxonomy): domain Eukaryota; kingdom Viridiplantae; phylum Streptophyta; class Magnoliopsida; order Poales; family Poaceae; genus Triticum; species Triticum dicoccoides. Next base: position 352,467,023 of record NC_041392.1, read on the forward strand.
TTTGAAGTTATCTTATCGGATTGAGTCTTTAAGGATTTGAGGACACTTGATGTATGTCTTGCACGTGCTTATCTGTGGTGACAATGGGATATCATGTGATCCACTTGATGTATGTTTTGGCGATCAACTTGTGAGTTTCGTGACCTCGTGAACTTATGCATAGGGGTTGGCACATGTTTTCGTCTTAACTCTCCGGTAGAAACTTTGGGGCACTCTTTGAAGTTCTTTGTGTTGGTTGAATAGATGAATCCGAGATTGTGTGATGCATATCGTATAATCGTACCCACGGATACTTGAGGTGACATTGGAGTATCTAGGTGACATTAGGGTTTTGGTTGATTTGTGTCTTAAGGTGTTATTCTAGTACGAACTCTATGATAGATTGAACGGAAAGAATAGCTTCGTGTTATTTTACTATGGACTCTTGAATAGATCGATCAGAAAGGATAACTTTGAGGTGGTTTCGTACCCTACCAGAATCTCTTCGTTTGTTCTCCGCTATTAGTGAATTTGGAGTGACTCTTTGTTGCATGTTGAGGGATATTTGTATGATCCAATTATGTTATTATTGTTGAGAGAACTTGCACTAGTGAAAGTATGAATCCTAGGCCTTGTTTCAACACATTGCAATACCGTTTATGCTCACTTTTATCATTAGTTACCTTGCTGTTTTTATATTTTAAGATGACAAAAACCTATATCTACCATCCATATTGCACTTGTATCACCATCTCTTCGCCGAACTAGTGCACCTATACAATTTACCATTGTATTGGGTGTGTTGGGGACACAAGAGACTCTTTGTTATTTGGTTGCAGGGTTGCTTGAGAGAGACCATCTTCATCCTACGCCTCCTACGGATTGATAAACCTTAGCTCATCCACTTGAGGGAAATTTGCTACTATCCTACAAACCTCTGCACTTGGAGGCCCAACAACGTCTACAAGAAGAAGGTTGTGTAGTAGACATCATTAGACAACGGGGTGGTGCCGCAGTTTTCTGGTCTACTCAGGGTGATGCAGCGGCCGGAGTTGAGGTCGGAAACGGAGTTTGACGTCAGCAAGGCTCGTACGGGTCAGTGCGTCGCGAGGAGGAAGAAAGGAGAAGGGGAAGAATGAAAGATGACTCTATGGTTCTATTTATAAGGAAACAGAAAAACAGGCAGGCGCGAAAGACGAGGAGGCCAAATGATGGTTATCCAGCTAATTGGACGCCTCGATTTTTGGAAAAACATTAAGATAAAGATCCGTTAATGATGACATCATGGCGGGTTATAAGGTTTGCGCAGTAGATGAGGAAGGATTTTTCTAAGTGTTGAAGATTGACATGAACATGTTCAAATCAACCTGGGGCCTAATTTTGGGGATATAACTATTAGGTATGACCCACCCAGGAGGGGTCGGGTTATCCCTATGACGATTCATCACAATGAAGCCCGAGATCATATGGCGGTTCATAGATACGCTTGGTAGAGGGCCCAGACCCGAAGACGGCTTAAGGCCCATAGATATAAACCGCGATGTATGTAAACTTGTATTATAAGGCATGTAAGAAAGGTCACTGAGCCGGACACGTTGTATAAGCCGGCCGAGACTCTGTAGCCTGCAGGGCGTCAACCCGTGTATATAAGGGGACGACCTAGCGGTGGCTTAGGACAAGAAAAAATAGCTCGAGAGCCGGGTCAAGCGTATCCGCTCCCTGCTCATCAAAACCCTAGCAATACCATCTACAAACTGGACTAGGATTTTACCTTCATCGTAAGGGGATGAACCAGTATAAACTTCTCATGTCCTTTGTCTTGATTAACCCCTTTAAGCTAACCTCATCGCGATGGCTCCACGTCCAAGTCCTCACACTAGGACATCTACCGTTACTATTCCACGACACTAACCAGCATAATATTATCTTATATCAAATGGATGTGAAAAGTGCTTTCCTCAATGGTAAGCTTGAGGAAGAAGTATTTGTTTCTCAACCCCCAGGTTTTGAGGATCCAAAGCATCCTGACAAAGTCTTCAGACTCAATAAGGCCCTCTATGGCCTCAAGCAGGCTCCTCGGGCGTGGTATGATACTTTGAAGGAATTCCTCATGAAGAAAGGCTTCAAACACGGTTCACTTGACCCAACTCTCTTCACCAAAACCTATGATGATGAATTATTCGTGTGCCCAATATATGTTGATGATATCATCTTTGGCTGTACTGACCAATGTTACAGAGATGAATTTGCCTATATGATAAGTAAATAATATCAAATGTCTGTGATGGGAGAATTGAAATTCTTCTTAGGTCTTCAAATTCGTCAACAACGAAACGACATCTTCATATCTTAGGAGAAATACCCCAAGGATGTATTGAGGAAATTTGGCATGCAAGATTGCAAAGGAGTCAAAATCCCTATGCCCACTGTCGGTGTCAAAACCGGTGGATCTCGGGTAGGGGGTCCCGAACTGTGCGTCTAAGGCGGATGGTAACAGGAGGCGGGGGACACGATATTTACCCAGGTTTGGGCCCTCTCGATGGAGGTAATACCCTACTTCCTGCTTGATTGATCTTGATGATATGAGTATTACAAGAGTTGATCTACCACGAGATCGTAGAGGCTAAACCCTAGAAGCTAGCCTATCGTATGATTGTTGTTGTCCTATGGACTAAACCCTCCGGTTTATATAGACATCGGAGGGGGCTAGGGTTACACAGAGTCGGTTACAAGGAACGAGATCTACATATCCGTATTGCCAAGCTTGCCTTCCACGCCAAGGAGAGTCCCATCCGGACACGGGAAAAAGTCTTCAATCTTGTATCTTCATAGTCCAACAGTCCGGCCAAAGGATATTGTCCGGCTGTCCGGAGACCCCCTAATCCAGGACTCCCTCACCCACAAATGGCCATCTATCCACTGATGAAAATGGCATTGACTTCGATCAAAAGGTATACCGCTCCATGATTGGCTCTTTATTGTACTTATGTGCATCTAGGTCAGATATTATGCTTAGTGTTTGCATGTGTGCCCATTTTCAAGCTACACCAAAGGAATCACACCATAAGGTTGTGAAGCATATTCTTCGATATCTAGCTCACACTCCAACACTTGGATTATGGTATCCCAAGGGCTCGGCTTTTGATCTCATTGGATATTCAGATTCTAACTATGTTGGTGATCGTGTGGACCCCAAGTCAACATCAGGCACATGCCATTTCCTCAAACGATCCTTGGTATGTTGGTCTTCAAAGAAATAGAACTGTGTATCACTTTATACTGCTGAAGCTGATTACATTGCTGCCGGTTCGTACTGTGCTCAATTGCTATGGATGAAGCAAACTCTCAAGGACTACGGCATCTTTGTGAAGAATGTGCCACTCTATTGTGACAATGAGAGTTCCATCAAGATTGCTCATAACCCAGTTCAGCACTCGAAGACAAAGCACATTCAGATTCATCATCATTTTCTTCGTGATCATGTGTTGAAGGGCGATATCTCCATCGAGCATGTGAAGACTGAAGAACAGCTAGCCGATATCTTCACAAAGCCCTTGGATGAGAAGAGATTTATCAAGTTGCGGTGTGAGCTAAATATCTCTGAATGTCCTTTGAAAAGGACACACATCCTAACACTTATGCAAATTGATGACTTAGATGTGCAACACACGAAGTAACATTTTTTCTTCAATCAATGAAGACTAACCCTCTAAGTGTGAAGAAATTAATGAAGAAATTGATTCTCAGAGCCCTATGACAATTGTACGCGGCGCCTGAAATCAGCATTCTTATACAGTGGGTCACGCAACCAACAAAAGTTGAAAATATTCAATTTGAGTTTTTCTTCAGTCTTGAAATTCCTCAGTTGATTTCTTCAACTTTGAAATGTCTTCACTCTCTCCATCGTTTTTGTTCATTGACTTCACATATTATATATGAGTTTATGTCCTCTACAGCATTCACTTATAGCTATTTCTTCAAGTTGCATTTTCTTGCTAAGTGAATGTGATCGGACCCTTCCCCCTCTATGCTATAATCAATCCAGCCTGTTCACAAATTCTTCATGTGTGTTCTATTTGAAACCCGTTCAAAATCTTCACTGTGTCCTTGTCAGCTGAAGAATTTGCAAACGAAACTTTAAAATATTCTAATCTGAATTTTTGGTTGTTGCCGCCTAAACCATTCCACATCCCATGATAATACTTATCTATTCACCCATGATCTCCACCTCTCTGTACGTGGGTGACACATGTCACAAGGATGAGAAAGGTCAGGGGCACGTTCATCCATTTTCTTCGGATGGCCCATTTTTCACCATCGCTATATATACCCCTTCCCTTCCTCAGTATGTTTTTACCCCGCTCGACCTCACCCACTTGCTCGAGCTCTCAAAACCTAGCGCTGCCTCTACTTCCATCATCGCTGGTGAGGAAGAGCTTCACTGCCTCGACCTCGTCGCCGTCGTACTCGCGCCAGCCACGGATTTCTTCACTCTGTCGCCGCCGTAGATGTCTTCCTCTACCAAGTTAGGGCGTGGAAGATCTGGACTGACGAACTTCCAATCTACATTCCTCGTTCGCCGTGTTCTTTGTCAAGGGTAATTAAAAGCTACTTTTACTGCCCTTATTGATTCCAGTGATTTCTTCAAAATCTTCAAAAGGTGTTTATTCTTCAATCTTCACACTCTAAACACCTCACACAAACATCTATTCATGATCTGTTTCCCTAAGCCATGTTTTTCTTTAAGAATCCTCAATTGTGTGGATTTTCAATCTATACAACTCTAGAACCTAAGACAAAGAACACTTAGTGAAATTCCTCAAGACTCATCTGGTCAAATTCCTCAAACTTGTTCTTATTTGCAAAAACTTCTGAGAACGCATATGACCTCTCCAAATTCTTCGCACCTATACTCTGTTCACAGGTACTCATGTCCATTGCTGAATCACTAGGTTCTCATCAACTTAACTCATCTGCAGTGTTCCTCGAAGAAAAACTGCATACCTCTTGAGAGAACTCAATAGTTCAAAATGCTCAAGTGAAGAAAATGGCAGATGGCAAGAAACCTCAGAAGGAAGGCAAGAGACTGGAAGTCAACACAGCTTTTGAAATCCCTAGAGATATCTATGATGGGTACTGAACACCCCCTCAAGAAACCAAGAATGAGCGCAAAATGCGCATTCGGAAAATTGAGAGGAGATGGGCCAGAGAATGGAGGGACTACCGATATGTCACTCCAAACTACATGAAGAAATTCGCTCTTCACCCTCCTTTTCCAAGACCTCCATTGGCACCTGGCCAAATTGCAGATCCCACCAGCCTCAAGCGCGGTGAGGATTATCCTGATGAATGGGCAAAGTGTCAAGCTCAACTGGCCAAGATAGTGTTGACGCCAGATTTTGGCATGGTCAAAAACACAATTAAAATGGCCTCAAATAAAAAGTGTTCAAAATGAGGAAGTTATGTATCTTCAAAAGGAGAAACTTTGATATTTGGGCCATAGCCATCCGATCTCATCTCTAAGGCTGAAGTTGTGTTCAAAGTACTGAGATTTTGTATTCAGAACACTATTCGGTTGTTTACGCCCCCAAGACGGCCTCATATGGAAAAATGATCTACACGAATTGTCTTCATCTCGTCGAGACGATTAATTTTGATATACAAAATTGTCCCAATCCGAGTTCGTATGCAAAAGTTAGAGGCAATACTTTGCTGGCTGGCCATGAGTAAATAAGTGACGTGAGGGACCAGACACCCACCTGGGTGGTGTCTGATGGGTCGCGTGAGTTGTTTGGCCTTTGCCGACTGAATGAAAATCTTGCCGGGGTGGAAACCTTGCCGGGCTAGAAGCTTGCCAGGGTAGATACCTTGCCGGCTAGAAGCTTGCCGGGGTAGATACCTTGCCAGGGTGAAAACCTTGTCGGATGAAAACCTTGCCGGTGTGAAAGCTTGCCGGGGTGAAAAGCTTGTCAGGGTCAACCCGACCGGAAGTTGGAGATGGGCTCAAAAGGTTATTCAGTTGACCTTGGATATAAAAGTGTTCTACACAGAAGTTGTGCGTATCATCGAAACGGTCAATTTTACTTTTGGAGTCATCATCATCTGAGATAGTATGCAGCCTGTAGAGTTGCTAAAAGACTCGGACAGCCAAGAAAACTGCATGACCAAGTCTGACTAGAAGTTAAAGATGACCTCATAAAGTATTGAAGATGACCTTATTTGGAAAAATGATCAACAGGGAAGTTGTTCGTCTCGTCGAGGCGCATGAATTAGGTATTTTGATATTCTCAATCGAAGGTCATATGAAAATTCCACGGCCTATACAAGGAACAAGACAGAAGTTTGGGCCAGATTCGGGCTGAATCCGACTTGGATTGGAATTAGAACTGGAGGACGTGAATTAATGTAATTTTCTTGTAAGGAAAGCCTAGATGAATCCTTTGCTTGTACGAGAAGTCCAGCCGCCTCTTATATATGTTGGGGGCGACGGCCGATTGAAACAACACACAATCGAACAAATCAATATACTACTTTTTTAGCCTACGTTTTATCTCTCCACCGTTTTTCTCTCTCGTTCTTCGCTGTTCTTCATGTTTGAGAGCTGCGAATCTCAAGGCTCTAGGGGCGAGCGAATAGACCAAGGGCAGCCCATAGCCGCGGCACTCCCTGACGGGTTCCCCCCGGGGGTGTGGGGTTTTCGGGTCTGCAAAAGCGCCCGCCGACTGTCTTGCGTATCACGCTGTCGGTCGGGTCTCCTTCGACGTGAGCTGCGGTGCATCACCCCCGGCGTCGAGGGTACACATGACCTGTTCGTGTGTCAATAGATAGCAAAAGATATAGTGAAGAAATTCAATGAAGACTCTACTGCTGCTGCCACTGCTGAGGCCTCTACTAGCAAGCCCAAGAAGGTCATGCCAAAGAAGCCCGCACATAAGCCAAGTGCTTCTTCTTCAATGCCCTCATGGCCGAGCTCCTCAGCAATGCCCTCACGGCCCAGTTCTTCAAAGGCATCACCAAAAATTCCTCAAGCTGCCCCAGTTCCTCAAGTTCCAAAGTCCTCGGCTCCTCCAGCAAAGTCCTCAGCACATGTGCATCTTGCCTCGTGTCAAAGGACCACAGGCAAATCAATTGCCTCAGGAGCCTCTGCAAGTTCTTTAGCTCCTCCGCAACCCTCAACAGGCCCCACTCTTCTAAAGACTAAGGCCACTGCTGGACGAGGCACTAGACCAAGTCCTCATAAGAAGCAAGTCACCTTCCAAGTACCGTCCACCGATAACGAAGCTGATGATGAAGAACTTGAAGAAATCATCAAAGACAGACAACAAAGGGCATTGAAGAAAGCTGATGACTTTGTTGTCTGCCTGGCCTTCTCGAATTTCCATTTTTCTTCACTAGTAAAGGCAGCTGAAGAAAGCTCAGTACAAGAAAGAGTGTTTACTGAAGAAGAACGTTGTCAAAATGACAACTAATGAACTTGTGGCCATGCAAGCTGAGATCAAAGCACCCAGTGATGAATTTGATGCTTATCATGCTGAATGGCTAGGAGCCAAGGTCAGATTCGTAAAGATGGCGAAAGGATTCACTTCAAATGATGAATCTCTTCAGGGTGAAGCATCTACTCAGCCCACTGAAGAACATGCCAGCACCGCTGATGAAAATGAGGCTGCTGATGAAACTGCTACTACCAGGGTTGATGACTCTATTCTAGCCGCTGATGACACTGCCAGGGCAACCACTAGTGTTGTGCCTGAGGAACAAGCCAGGCCAGCTAAAGCATCTACCGCTGCACCTGAAGAAACTAATAATGCGAGGGAAACTGCATCAGTTGCGCCTAAGGTTACTGAACCAATTTCCTCTGCTCCTCCTGCACCAACGCCAAGTCCAGTTCTTCCTTCTGCATCAGAAGCAAAGAAAACCAAGGCTGCGGAGCGAGCAGCAGTGAAGAAAAGGAAAGCATCTGCTTCATCAGATTCTTCAACATCGAAGAAGATGAAGCTCTTTTAAGAATCCAATTGATGATATTCTAGTTTCAAGCATGCCATCAAAGGAACTCGTTCCCTTTAGTGAGGATTATGCAATCCCTAGCGGACCTGATGAAGATGTTCCTTCTGTTGCTGCTTCAGAGTAGTTGGACGAAGAAATTGAAGCGGATAATGTCCCTTCAACCCGAGTCATCTCAGCGCTTATGCCTCAGTTCATAGCTGAAGAGGCAGGCATTGAAGAATTGAATGAGGAAGATGAAGACGTGGACATTGGGTGCTCCACTCCAGTGCTGAATGATGACTATTGGGATAGCCAGCACCCCAACTCTCCGCTCTTCGCCCCATTGCAACAAATTCCTCTGTCCCCAGTGCACACTAAAGTTCAAATGGGTTCTGAAGATCATCACTCCAGTCCTTCCATTCCTGAAGAAATTTCAGCCACTAGTGCTGATGTCAATGTTGATGAAGAATTGAAGACCCAGGCTGCTACAGAAGAAGAAATTGAAATTCCTCAGCATGTGGTTCCTGAGAATGTGATTCCTGAGGCTGTGATGACCTTGACTGACACTCCTCAGCCCAAGCCAAAGAATCCCTTCTCCAAGAAGCAAAAATTCAAGACTGATGACTTCTTCCATGAGCATGTATTCTTCACAGATTACAATTCGTATGACTCTGCTTGTCTGAGAAGGAAGCATTTCTGGACCGCAAGCCAAGCCAACTTCTATTCTTCACTGCTTTTCAATAAGGACAAAGTATTTGATCATGCGCATATTCCTCATGTGGACATGGAATCACTGCCTTGCTTCGCACCAGTTCTCAGTGTACTTCATGAAGTTGGGCTGCTAAACTTCTGCACTAACATCATAGACTGGAATGAAGAACTAATTCTTCAGCTCTACGCGATGCTGCACATCACAGGAAATACTGAAGATGTGAATTCTTGGGTGTTGGACTGGATGACTGATAACACTCACTTCAAAGCACCGGCCTATGAATTTCTTCATGCCATGCCTATCAGTCCTCCCCATGAAGGTGCGCAGCTGATCTATCATGAACCTGAGCTTTCAGATCACTACATGCAAGTGCTGATGAAACTGCTGAAGCCTGGTCAAGCCCCAAGGACCAAATTCCACATGAAGGAATTGTTGTATGTGCCTCGGATCATCAATTGCATTTTGACCAAAACATTGAGTCCCATCAAAGGCCACGACTCTAATGAAGAAGAGGTTGTTGGCATCATGAAGAATTTGCTTTTCAATATCACCCATAGAGTTCCTATCAACTACCATGATTTCTTCATGAGGACTTTGGAAAATGTTGCATTGTCGCTGTCGGTGTCAAAACCGGCGGATCTCGGGTAGGGGGTCCCGAACTGTGCGTCTAGGCCGGATGGTAAAAGGAGGCAAGGGCCACGAAGTTTTACCCAGGTTCGGGCCCTCTCGATGGAGGTAAAACCCTACGTCCTGCTTGATTAATATTGATGATATGGGTAGTACAAGAGTAGATCTACCACGAGATCGAAGAGGCTAAACCCTAGAAGCTAGCCTATGGTATGATTGTTGATGTGTACGTCATCCTACGGACTAAAACCCTCCGGTTTATATAGACACCGGATAGGGTTAGGGTTACATAGAGTCGGTTTCAATGGTAGGAGATCTACATATCCGTATCGCCAAGCTTTCCTTCCACGCCAAGGAAAGTCCCTCCCGGACACGGGACGAAGTCTTCAATCTTGTATCTTCATAGTCCAGGAATCCGGCTGAAGGTATAGTCCGGCTATACGAACACCCCCTAATCTAGGACTCCCTCAGTAGCCCCTGAACCAGGCTTCAATGACGACGAGTCCGGCGCGCAGATTGTCTTCGGCATTGCAAGGCGGGTTCCTCCTCCAAGTACTTCGTAGAAGATTTTGAACACAAAGATAGTGTCCGGCTCTGCAAAATAAGTTTCCACATATTGCCATAGAGAGAATAATATTTACACCAATCTAATCTGCTGACGTATTCCGTAGCGTGACACACCACGGCCAAGCCTTTATCCGAGTCGTTTCATTATCCCACCTCAGCGCGTTATGCGAGGTGGTTTCCTTGTCATGTCTTGTTAAAGCAGAGATCGTGTCCCCTTATCCCGGGATTCTCATCAATACGGGTGTGGGTAACCCAACCGCGCCATTGATTACGGCGCTTGGAGATAAGCGAGTTTTACCAGGCTGGTGGGGACATGTAGTTGCGTTCACCCATATAAGGGGATAAGGATCCACCGTTTCACCTACACCTTCTTCCTCCTTCGCCTATCCATTCTTGCGCACTCGAACTCCAGCGCCCAAGTCCGCACTCCCCACCTCAACCTTCTCCAGCCATGTCCGGAGAGGGAGGCAAGTGGATGGTCTCCTCCGTCACGGAGGGACATATCAAAAAGCTGAGGAATGCCGAATACCTGTCTAACGACATCGCGTACCAGCTCCCCGAAAAGGGGCAGCTCATCCCCACCCCTAGGCCCCATGAGAGGGTGGTGTTCCTCCCCCATTTCCTCCGCGGACTGGGCTTCCCTCTCCACCCATTTGTCCGGGGGCTCATGTTCTACTACGGCCTGGATTTCCATGATCTGGCCCTGAACTTCGTCCTCAACATCTCGGCGTTTATCGTTGTGTGCGAGGCCTTCCTCCGCATCCGCCCCCATTTCGGCCTATGGCTCAAGACTTTCAACGTCAAGCCGAAGGTGGTGCGCGGCAACCAGGCGGAGTGCGGAGGCGCCATGGTGGGCAAGATGGACAACGTCCTATGGCTCGAGGGCTCCTTTGTGGAGACCCTGAAGGGGTGGCAATCGGGGTGGTTTTACATCACCGAGCCACGCGACGCCGAATGGGTCGCACCCCCCGAGTTCCGATCCGGACCCCCTACGCGGCTCACCTCCTGGAAGGAGACGGGCCTGTCTTGGGGTAAAAAAGGAGAGCTGACAGGACTCCAAACATGCATCTAAACCCTGGCGGACAAGAAGCTCAAACTTGTCAACGTAGTCCAGGTTATGCTCATCTGTCTGATCCTCCCGTGTCAACAATGGGTTTTCAACCTGTGGGAGTTCGACCCAATGCGGCACCAAACTCTGAGCAGGCTCTTCGACACGACGTATGAAGATGCCTGGAAGGTGCTTTTCAAAGGCGCCGAGGCTCCCGCATCTGCTACCGAGGATCGCGGATTCAGTGTGCAACGTCACGCTCTCGCGGTAAGCTATTTTTTTCCTTTTACAGGGTATCAGTTTTTCATAGTTTGACTCCATGTGGGATCTAAGCTCCCTTACCTTTGACAGGATTGGCAGGTGACGTCCGGACAGATCAACTGTCTGGCTCCTTTGCCCGAAGGCCCAGCGGACGCTCGCTTGGCGAAGCTGCTGGTTCAGGCACCCTATGTGGTGCCGGAGAAGAAGGCCGCGAAAAAGGCCGCAGGGACTCGAAAGAGTGCCCGGCGCCAGGAGGTGTCGGATCCATCATCCGATGGTTCCGAGGCGCATTCCTCCTGTGAAGACAAGGAGGAAGAAGAGGAGAACTCTCCCCCTCCAGCGGGAGGAGAGAAGAAAAGGAAGGCCGCCCTCTCTGGGGAGGCCGAAGGGTCCAAGAAGGGGAAAACCCTTCCTCCGGACTACTCCACCGACGCCGACGGCGGAGAGGAGTGGCAGCCAAGGGCCAAGCCCCTGGCAAAATCGTAAGTATCCGGATACCAGAGTAATTCATAGTATTCGTTTATTGCACAACTTTCCCTTATGTCGAATAGGTTTATGCAGCCCACCCAAAGACCGGCTCGACGCGTCGTCGAGCGGCTCACTAGACTCGTTGGATGTGAACTCGCTTCCGACGGCTTCCTCCCTCCGCCCTACGGACGACACCGAAATGTTGTCCCAACAGGTTCCAAGCCGGGCGGAGGTGGTCCTGGAGGCGTCGCAAGGTGACCTACCGGACTCCAGGAGTAAAGGGGATGAAACCCCCCAGGGCTCCAAGTCCGGCTCTAGGCCGGACACCACTCCGGAACCTTCAAAGGTTCCAGAGTCCGGTGGGGGACCTCCTTCCAAGAGGAGCAAGTCCACCGTGCCGGCAACCCCCGTCCAACCGGAGGCGCCGGACAATATGTTGGAGGCACTCCAAGGCGCCTCCATCGACGAGGAGCACCGCACTATTATGAGTGTGGTGGTCCAGAAGGTTCAGTCCACCAAGAGCGGACTGACTGAAGCTTGTACTAGCCTTTTGACAGGCTTTGAGGTAAGTAAAGAATGTGTAAATAATAGTACAGCATAGAAAGTAGCCCCTGATGCTCTGTTTGGCGTTCGGGAAGAAAAGCCGAATAGAGGATCAAATAGAATTCACAGGAGTCTAACAAAAATGAGTCAATATGCATATGCAGGCTTCCCTGCTTGCGTCCGCCACACTGATTGCGGAAGTGGACACGCTAAAGCAGAACCTCGAGCGGTCCGAGCAAGAGCTCGGGCGTGCCAAGAAGCAGCTCGAGGACAATGAAGGTAAGAAATACCTTGTTTTTAAATATATATAAAAAGGTGCAATTGCAAAGAATGACAGGATTATCGTGGCTATTTTAGGGGCCACATCTGAAGTGGCGACCCTTAAGCAAGCGCTGGTCGATGCCAAGAAGAGGGCGGCCTCGGAGCGCACCGAGCGGGAGAAGTATGAGGCCGAGGTTGGCAAGGTGCGGCAAGAGCTCCAGGCTCTCATGGAAAAGCATGAGGGTTTGGAGCTTGACTCAAAGACGCGAGCGTCCGAGCTCGCGGTGGCTATTGAAAATGCCAAGTCTGCCAAGGTCGAATCCCAGAAGAGCCTCCAGGAGTTGGATGAGGTGAAGAAGATAGCGGCGGGTAAGGCATTCTTTATGCAAAGCAAACACATAAACGTGAGTTACTTGTTACTTACCCAAATCTGGAGCTCTCCAGGAGCGTTCGCAGATCTTCCTCGGAGTGTGTCCGATGCCGCCGCATTCTATCGAGCCGAGGAGGGCAGCTCGACAGAGAAGGTGTTCTGGTCTCAGTATGCTGAGGCCGGACACCCCGTGCCCCTGAGCGACCAGCTGAAGCAACTGGTCGAGCTCCACAAGGCGGCCGAACAGGCCATGAAGGGCCTCATTGTTCGGCTGTGGCCTGGAGGGGCTCTGCCTGGGAGCTATTTCGGGCTGGTGTGGTGGTTGGTGGAGGCATGTCCAAGGCTCGAAGTCATCAAGCGCTCCGTCTGCATTGAAGGTGCCCGTAGGGCCCTTGCCCATGCTAAGGAGCACTGGGGCAAGCTGGATGCTGAGAAGCTGGTGAAGGACGGGCCACCGCCGGGGAAAGAGCATCGCAAGCCCGAGAATTACTATATGGATGTTCTGAAGGGTGCCTGCCTTGTGGCGGATGAATGTTCTAGGGATGTAATTTTTGAGTGAAACTTGCTCGTTTTGTCCTGTGTGCTGAAAACTTGTTTATATGCGCTAAGCAATGCTGTTGGAATTTAAAATATTACCTTCTGTGCGGCTGTTTATCAATTCTGAGAGATGGCGAGTCGTCGGTTTCTTCCCCCATGCCGCTAGTGCTGGGGTGTTCGGGGATAAAACTGAGCGCTCTTTTTCCCATGTTTGGGTCCTTCGAGGGAGGCGCTCAGCATAACGAACAAGGCAATCGGACTATAATGCGTGAATACTCTCACTTAGCCATAGAATTCTATAATTTTAAATTTCGGCGAAGCCCCTGATATTCGGAAGACCGAGTTTGGGGCGCTATCCACGCCTTGGCCGGACAGAGCCGGCTCCTCGCCCTAAGCGGCATAAGTCTTTAGAGACTCAAAAAACCTCTCGAACAGCGACCAGCTCTCGCTTCATCATGACAGTCAGTTTTAGCTTTCTCCACTGAGGTGCTCGACCCAGCTCAACTGGGGCACAATCGCAGTGGTTCTCCTAGTGCTACCTTAGCCGATATAGCGGAAAGTAAGGCACCAAAACATAGGAGCCGGGCAAACCCAACTATTGATCCAAGACATGATTCGAAGCCGATGCATATAATGCTATAAGTTCGGGGTGCCGCAATTGTTAAAGTGTTCGGACTTCTCACACCATATTGAGGGGTACTAAAGCCCTTGGCGTATTTTGGCCGTACCAACGTGTACGGGTGCAACATGTCGTTAAGGAACATATATAAAGAAAAAAGGTAATGCGAAAATAGATGAAAGCTATGCATTGTTTATTAAAAAGGGCCGCGATCAAAGCAGAACGATACAAATAATGCGATAAGTGGAAGGTTGGACTAGTTAACATGTTCGTTCTAGGGGCAAGCTACGGAATAGTATGCGGAACAGGTATACTGCTCGTGATAGAGACCACTTGGGAGTTCCGTACTGCGGCGTGGCTTGTCTGCTTCCCTCGTTCTTGCATCGTTTGTGCGGCAATTGAACTACCGAACAGGCCTTCCGAAGGATGGAGTCCTGAAAGTAAGAGAAAATTTAAAAAAATCGGCAGCCCCTGGTATGGTTTAAGCCGTATTTTTGGGCGTGCCGTGATGGTGCCCCTCCCCCTGTACCTATGGTATCTCTAGAGCGTACTTATGTACATGAAGTACTGGCATCACCTTTTTGCGAGGGTTGGGGTTGGGGCCGCATTGCTACGCCTGCTCGGATCGTGCCAGGCGGTCTTGTTGTAGGTTACTCCGGGTGCGCTTGACGGTGTCCGGTCGTTTAGTGTCCGGACTGGAGAACTGCCTGGAGAGGCTGCTTTCTACTTCCGCTACAAGGGCCGCCGTGTGCTCCTCCGTTTGGAGGGAGCGTTCGGTGTTTCCATTGACCGTAATTACTCCTCGAGGGCCTAGCATCTTGAGCTTAAGGTATGCGTAGTGCAGTACCGCATTGAACTTAGCGAATGCGGTTCGCCCGAGCAGTGCGTGATAACCACTGCAAAACGGGACTATGTCGAAGATTAACTCCTTGCTTCGGAAATTATCCGGAGATCCGAAGACCACTTCAAGTGTGACTGAGCCTGTACAGTTGGCCTCTACACCTGGTATTACGCCTTTAAATGTCGTTTTGGTGGGCTTAATCCTCGAGGGATCCATGCCCATTTTCCGCACTGTATCCTGGTAAAGCAGGTTCATGCTGCTGCCGCCGTCCATAAGGACTCTAGTGAGATGAAATCCGTCAATAATTGGGTCTAGGACCAATGCGGCGAATCCACCATGACGGATGCTAGTGGGATGGTCCCTTCGATCAAAGGTGATCGGGCAGGAGGACCATGGGTTGAACTTTGGGGCGACTGGCTCTACCGCGTATATGTCCCTTAACGCGCGCTTCCGCTCCCTTTTGGGGACGTGGGTTGCGTATATCATGTTCACCGTCCGCACTTCTGGGGGAAAACCCTTCTGTCCATTGTTGTTCGGCGGCCGGGGCTCCTCGTCGTCATCGCTATGCAGCCCCTTGTCTTCATTTTCGGCGTTTAACTTGCCTGCCTGCTTGAACACCCAACAATCCCTGTTGGTGTGATTGGCCGGCTTGTCGGGGGTGCCATGTATCTGGCACAAGCGGTCGAATATTCGGTCCAAACTGGACGGGCCCCTAGGATTCCTTTTGAATGGCTTTTTCCGCTGACCGGATTTAGAGCCTCTAAATCCGGCATTAACTGTCGTATCCTCAGCATTGTCGCCGTTAATGCGGCGCTTCTGCTTATTGCGATGCGACCTGCCACTACTGTCCCTGGTGTCCGAATTACCAGGGTTCTTGGTCATATTGTTGCTATGAGCAAGCCAGTTGTCTTCTCCCGCGCAGAAGCGGGTCATGAGTGTCGTGAGTGCTGCCATAGATTTCGGTTTTCTTGTCCAAGGTGCCGAGCCAGCCACTCGTCACGGATATTGTGCTTGAAGGCTGCTAGGGCCTCAGTGTCCAGACAGTCGACCATTTGATTTTTCTTTGTTAGGAACCGTGTCCAGAATTGCCTGGCCGATTCCTCTGGCTGCTGAATTACGTGACTTAGGTCATCGGCGTCTGGGGGTCGCACATAAGTGCCCTGGAAATTGTCGAGGAATGCGGCTTCCAGGTCCTCCCAACAACTGATTGATCCTGTTGGCAAGCTGTTAAGCCAATGCCGGGCTGGTCCTTTAAGCTTGAGTGGGAGGTATTTGATGGCGTGGAAATCGTCGCCGCGGGCCATGTGGATATGAAGGAGATATTCCTCGATCCATACCGCAGGATCTGTTGTGCCATCATATGATTCGATGTTTACGGGTTTGAAACCCTCGGGGATTTGATGATCCATTATTTCGTCTGTAAAGCATAGTGGGTGTGCGGCGCCTCTGTACTGGGCGATATCATGACGTAGCTCCAATGAGCTGTGTTTGGCCCTGCCGAATTTGTGGCCGGCGTGACGGTTGCCGTCTCGAGCCGTGGGGCGTCCACGCGATCCGTAGATCGAGCGTGTTTGCCTTGCCTTGTCCTCCAACATGTCTCGTAAGTCCGGCGCATATTCCCGTGCCTTGGTACGGGGTGCGGCTTGAGTGGAGGGCTGGGAGGCCTCTCTGTCGCGGCCATGAGGTGGCCGGTCGGCCGCATCAAGTGCTTCCTCCTCTAATCGGGGTAGCAACCTGCGCTTTGGGTAGCTCTTGGAGGGGCGTTCGAGTTTATGCTCTTCGGCCGCAAGGACTTCAGTCCATCTGTCGACCAGCAAATCTTGATCATCTCCTTCAAGGACTTCAATCCATATGACAAGGTGGCTTTCCAGGGCCTAGTAGGTGCTGGTTCTTCATCATCTCCTTCATCGGTGTCCATACCATCGATGTCTTCGGAGTCGAAGTCGAGCATGTCGGTTAAGTCGTCGACAGTGGCTACAAAGTGGGTGGTGGGTGGGCTTTGAATTTCTTCATCGTCCGTACCCCAACCTTGCTGACCGTAGTCCAGCCAGGGCTCTCCTGATAAAGAGAAAGACTTCAGTGACTTCAGGATATTGCCGAAAGGCGAGTGCTGAAAGATGTCCGCGGCAGTGAACTCCATGATCGGCGCCCAATCGGATTCGATCGGCAGGGGCGCGGAGGGTTCGGAGTCCGGAGAGGAGTTCGGCTCCTTGGAGTCACGAGTCTCGCAGAGTATGGGGCTGGTGTTCGGCTCAATCGCCGTTGGGGTCGCAGTCCCCGGGGTGGCGGCCAACCGCCCATCCTCGATCGGTGCAGTTGGCTCCGAATTAAGGGTCAGAGCTGATGCGGGTGCGGCCTCCAGGGCACTGTTCGGCAGCAGAGCTAGATCATGCTCGTCGTGACAGTGCGGCGCGCTCGGCAGTGGCTCGAATCCGTTGAAGATCAAGTCCCCGTGGATGTCAGTCGTGTAGTTTAAACTTCCAAATCTGACCTGATGGCCAGGGGCGTAGCTTTCGATCTGCTCCAGACGGCCAAGCGAATTGGCCCTCAGTGCGAAGCCGCCGAAGACGAAGATCTGTCCGGGGAGGAAGGTCTCACCCTGGACTGCATCGCTATCGATGATCGTAGGAGCCATCAAGCCTGACGGCGACGACACAGAGGAACTCTCAATGAAAGCACCAATGTCGGTGTCAAAACCGGCGTATCTCAGGTAGGGGGTCCCGAACTGTGCGTCTAGGCCGGATGGTCACAGGAGGCAAGGGACATGAAGTTTTACCCAGGTTCGGGCCCTCTCGATGGAGGTAAAACCCTACGTCCTGCTTGATTAATATTGATGATATGGGTAGTACAAGAGTAGATCTACCACGAGATCGAAGAGGCTAAACCCTAGAAGCTAGCCTATGGTATGATTGTTGATGTGTGCGTCGTCCTACGGACTAAAACCCTCCGGTTTATATAGACACCGGATAGGGTTAGGGTTACATAGAGTCGGTTTCAATGGTAGGAGATCTACATATCCGTATCGCCAAGCTTGCCTTCCACACCAAGGAAAGTCCCTCCCGGACACGGGACAAAGAATTAAATCTTGTATCTTCATAGTCCAGGAGTCCGGCTGAAGGTATAGTCCGGCTATCCGAACACCCCCTAATCCAGGACTCCCTCAGTCGCCTTTTGAGTTGAAGCCTTACGCTCCTTGGATTATGAGATTCCTCATATCAAGGTCTTCAATCAATTACAAGGCTGATTTGTAGAATCACGTCATCTATTTGCCCCTAATTGAAGTCTTCAAGCGACCTATTTCCTCATCTGATGAGAAGGGCAAAGTACCTACTGTTATTGATGAAGGCATTCATCCATTGGATGGTCAGTTCCACAAAGCTGCATCTTACTCCACCAATGATGACTCTGCCACTCATGACGCTCCTCCATCGACTCAATGATGACGCTCAGTGATGATATTCTTCAGGGGCGTTAGTCCTCATGTTCCATCCCTTTTGGTCATTCAATGACAAAGGGGGGGATTTGAGTTAGTCTTCAAGCGGGTCTATTTATATGGGCATTTTTTTGCTAAGTTACAACCCTTGTTCTTCTGAAGATTTATTGGATCGAGTTGTAAACTTATGTCCGGTGGTGGTTTGAAACTTTTTGCTATGTTCTTCTGCATGCTATTTCCTCGTGTATGATAATGCACACATGTTGAATTACATCAATCACCATATTTCATCATGCATTTCAAATTCTTCATATCCTATGATAAATGCGTGTATGAATTACAAGATATAGGGGAGATCTCCATGATTCTACTCTTCAAATGTGCATTGCTTCAAAAGCAAATTCCACACTATGCACATCTTCAGGGGGAGTTCTTCTATATCTTGCAATCAAATTCCTCAATATTAGTATTTACACTTCATATGTTTATCCCCATTGAAAACTTAACCAATATTATCATCAATCCCCAAAAGGGGGAGATTGTAAGTGCATCTAGTGCCCCTTAGTGACTTTGGTGTATTGAAGACTTATAGGTTCAGGGACTAATGTGTTTGTGAGTGTACACAGGTCTATAAGTCTATGAGGAGTTTGATATTTACAGAGAAAGTCGACCCCTAAAAATGAATGTATTCAACTAAAGACTTTGGATTTCTGAAGACTTTCAAAGTGAAGAAATTGGTGTGACCGTGAAGACTTCATATTCATGCGAGGAACATGTAGCGTGAAGACTTTTGTTTTAGTAGTTCCTTTTCTCTTTCTTGAGTCATAGGAAACACCTTACTATTAAAGGGGGTCGAGGTAAAACTATGGAAAAGTTTCCAGGTGATGCTCAACTCAAAATCCTACACCTACCAATCCCTTCGAGTGAAGCCATTGGAAATCTCATACAGTTCAGTCAATTTCTTTAGTGATAGAGACGAAGTTCTTCTGTTCTCTAAGAAATTTGTTCCGGTTGAGGAGTTCGGAATTGGCCAGTGCGGATTACCTACAAGTGAGGAACATGATAGCCCTGAGGAATTGGATACCTCAAATTTTCGATTGTTGTTGTGCTATGCGCCAGCTGTCCCAAAATATCTTATCCACCTAACGGTCGTATCATTGAAGGGCATTTATGTCTTATCATATCGGGCTGATCCCTAGGCTATAAATAGCCGCCCCCTACAACCACTAGCTGGTTGGCTGCTCCGCGAGAAACTGACACTTATCATTGAGAACATCCCATCCTCCGAGGACTTTGAGCGAAAATCATCAAGTGAGGATAAACCCAAAACCCAATCCCAAACACCTAAAAAACCAAAGTGATTGAGCATCACTGAAGAGATTGTTCCTGTGTGGAACCGACGCTTGTTACCTTTGAGGACCGTGCATCCTCCAGACGGTTAGGCGTCGTGGTCTAGAGCATCCAAGAGAAAATTGTGGATCACCGAGTGACCGAGTTTGTGAAGGTTCGGAAGTCACCTGAAGACTTACCACGAGTGATCGGACGAGGTCTGTGTGACCTTAGTTCAAGGAGAATACGGTGAGGACTGTGTGTCCGGGACTATGTGTCCTCATGTTTAAATACCTAGCCACTCTAACCAGACGTACAACTGTCACAGCAGTTGGAACTGGTCTACCAAATCATTGTCTTCACTGAGTTAACTGGTTGTATTTCCTCAACCCTTCCATTTCCTCATTGCTGTGTTGTGTACCTGTTCATATCTGTTTGAAGACTTTGACTGAAGACTTTCTCAATTTCCTCAGTTCAATTTCTTCAGTCTGTTTGTCTTCATCCTATTTTATCATGTGCTTACGCTTTCTGTAGTCTTTGTTTGATTCCTATTCATCATGATGTCCATGCTTATGTTATGTCATGTCTGCATCTGAGTACTTATTCCGCTGCAAGTAGTTCTTCGCTTAGGAATTTCCTCACCCTGAAATTCCTTAGTGAAGAATTCATAAAAATCGCCTATTCACTCCCCTCTAGTCGACTTAACGCACTTTCAATCCTCAAGTATTAGCAGTTGAGTTTTCAATTCAACCACACCTAAAAGACTTAATATTTGCAGCAAAGTATTTAATAGCAAACTAATATGGAAGTAACGGCAACAGTGGCAAAAGTGACAGTAGAAGTTTTGTAGTGATTGTAATGGCAGTAGCAACGAAAGTAACTTAGCAAAGATCAATATGTGAAAAGCTCATAGGCAATGGATCGGCAATGATAATTGTGTCGGATGATATTCGTCATGTAGCAGTCATAACCTAGGGTGACATGGAACTAGCTCCAATTCATCAATATAATGTAGGCATGTATTCCGTATATAGTCGTACGTGCTTATGGAAAAGAACTTGCATGACATCTTTTGTCCTACCCTCCCGTGGAAGCAGGGTCCTAGTGGAAACTAAGGGATATTAAGGCATCCTTTTAATAGAGAACCGGACCAAAGCATTTTCACTTAGTGAATACATGAACTCCTCAAACTATGGTAATCACCGGAAAGAATCCCAATTATTGTCACCATGGGGTATGCGGATCATAACTCATAATAGGTGTCTACAACTTGCAAGATAGGGTCAAGAACACAAATATATTCATGAAAACATAATAGGTTCAGATCTGAAATCATGGCACTCGGGCCGTAGTGACAAGCATTAAGCATAGCAAAGTCGTAGCAACATCAATTTCAGAACATAGTGGATACTAGGGATTAAACCCTAACAAAACTAACTCGATTACATGATAAATCTCATCCAACCCATCACCGTCCAGCAAGCCTACAATGGAAATACTCACGCATGGTGGTGAGCATCATGAAATTGGTGATGGAGGAAGGTTGGTGATGATGATTAGGTCCAAAATATTCTCCGTTAATTTTTAGGTCAATCCGAGAACTTTTATTTCTGCACAAAAATAACACCATGGCAATTCTGCTGAAAACAGTGCTAGTCCGGGTTAGTTCCATTCAAATCATGCGAATTAGAGTCCAAAACAAGGGCAAAAGAGTTTGGAAAGTAGATACGATGGAGACGTATCATTGTGTGAAAGAGAGCATATCTGCCTTGATGTTTCCTCAATGGCTCATCCACAGTCTAATGGTCAAGCAGAATGGGCTAACCAAGAAATTTTGAGAGGCATTAAGCCCAGCTTATGGTTCCTTTGGAGCAAACGCCGGGTTGTTGGGTTGAAGAGCTTCCTTCAGTCCTTCGGAGTATCAGAACCATGCCCAACAGATCAATAGGCTATACGCCTTTCTTCATGGTTTATGGCATAGAGGCAGTTCTCCCAAGTGATATCTGTCATGAATCGCCTAGGGTGGCGGCTTACATTGAAGCTGATAATGAGATGGCGCGTCAGAACACACTTGATGCTTTGGATTAAGAACTTGATCTTGCAGCGGCCTGATCGGTGATTTATCAACAAGGCATGCGTCCCTATCATAGCCGCAAAGTCAAAAGTTGGGTGTTTCAAGAGGGCCACTTAGTGCTCCGACTAATTGAAGATCAGACAAGCATGCATAAGCTGTCCCTGCCTTGGGAAGGACCTTTTGTGGTTAGCAAGAATCTCAAAAATGGCTTGTATTATCTCGTTGATATAAGTGAGTGCGAGAAATTGCATACTTCTGAGCAAGAGACCAACATGTCGTGGAACATTGCTCACCTATGGCCTTACAACACTTGAGTCATTGACTCTCATCATTGTATATACCTTCATTGATGTACATATCTTTTCATAGTTAATTTAATAAAGCCGATACCCCCCCCCCCCAAATTCGGGGACTCTGTCATTTCATCTCACATATTCTATGCATGAGTCTTTATTGGTTGATCATAAGGTCACTTGGGGGCTTCCTGCTCAATGAGCATAGCTATTATTACCCTCTTTATCGTCTTCCATGCCATATTATAGGTCATTTGGAGGCTTCCTTCTCAATGAGCATAGCTATTCTTACCTTCTTGATCGGCTTTCATGCCATATGTCGCTTGGGGGCTTCCTACTCAATGAGTATAGCTTTCATACCCACTTGACCGGCTTCCATGCCATAACTGGGTTACACCTACCTATTTGCAACTTGCTACTCCGCCAGGTGACCCGCCGTACTATTGATAGTTAATCTTCTAAATAAGACCCTGAACTCGTCAAGGTTCAAACAGCGGCTTATGTCACGTGAGAGCTGGCTTACAGAGAGCTAGGATAAACTCACATGTCTATTGTAGTCTCTCCGCTATGTGCCCGTTCATACTCTTAACAGTCAATCTTTTCAATAAGACCCTGAACTAGTTAAGGTTGAAACGACGGATTTATGTCACGTGAGAGTTGGCTTACGGGATGACAGGCTTTCATGCCAAGCTTCTTTGAAGCAAAAAATAATATATATTTTTCAAAAACTAATCTGTTTCGGTCGTGCCTTACAAGCCGGCTTAACAAATATTTGAGTTATACGTACTCTATATTTTTGTTTTGCAGATGAAAATTTGTCGGGTCATATAGAATCGGGTTATATTGCTCTACATTGGGCTTATTGAGGCTATAAGACGCCAAAGTGATCTTTTCGAATGATTGGATATGACTATAAGTCACCCTGGATTGTTGGGTTATTTAACTCGCCCTTGATCGTGACTATAAGTCGCCAGTACAAGACACTGATGGATCTCCTACAAATTATATATCAAGCTTTCAAGAAAATTCAGCAATGTTGAGAGACCAGATGTGCATATATATGATAAACTCACAGAGATTAAGTCACTGCAGCACAGTTGGCAAAACATGCACGAAGGCATGTCAGGGCAGATAATTGTTTTCAACTACACTATTACAAGGCTACAGCTGAGCCCAAAAGTTTTTCGCTTAAGTGTTTTTGGAGTTACATCACTCCCTTGAGCCAGCCTCAGCGTCGTCCGGGTTCTGACCAGGCGGATTACTATCATCATGGTGCCTTGAGGTAGAGGCCTCTGGGTCATCCCAACCATCTCTTCGTCGTTTATCATCTAGAGATCACCCGACGTCTAGTCGATGCCAGTTAATGCCTCAAAAGTTCCTTGTCATTAAGAATAAGAGAGGGGTCAATATTACGAGCGAAGATGTGCTTATTCCTTTGAGGGGTTAAGTCCACAATCTCACGTGTTAGTGGCTTAATGCGAGCATTGTCGTTGTCGTAAGCCGGCTGATACTTGGTCAAATCCAGCTCCCCTGCAAGTTTACACTCCAACGGCCGCATCTCTCTGACGCATCTGTTGAAATCAGCTTCTTCGGAGATAGACCGTCATCGTTGAACTCCGGACACCCGGAAGCCATCTCTTCCAGGTATAACTCCGATCGCCAAGCTTTGGCCCGGCTTAGGGCAACAATGGCTCCTGCGCGGGCGGCTGATAATTTGAGCTCCTCAATTTTCCCTGGCACTATTGAAAGATGTTCCAGTACAGTTTTGATGAGGGTTGGAGGTTTTTTGCCGTTTGATACGGCTACAAGAGTTTGAAGAGTGCCAGCGTATAGCTTCTCAGTTAAAGAGTAAACTGCCTTCAACTTCAAAAGCGTGTTTTGACCAAGCCTTGCACTTCTTGCACCTGTTCAATATTTTGCACATGAGTCGCCAGGTGGGTTAGAAATCATATATTATGAGTCGTCGGGTGGGTTAAAGAACTTTAAAGCAGATGATGAGTTGCATGTTGAACTTACCAAAGATGGCGGCTACCATTTGAGATATGTGTTGTTTTAAGCTGGCAAGCTCCTCAAAAACCGGATTTAGCTCTTTTTCAGCATCTTCTACTCTCTTCAATAGTGCAGCTTTTTCAGTATCCCAGGCGGCTCTTTCGGCATCAAAGCCTACCTTGATCTTTTCAATTTTCTCCAATGAAGCCTTCGGTTTTGACTCGGCCTTGATGGTTTCAGCTTGCTGAAGTCCTACATTTTTCTTTAAGTCACCAAGTTGCGACTCCTTCAGTCTTAACGTCTCATAAAAACAAGAAATTGAAACAATGGGTACAAAATCAGTATTGAGCAGCTTTGTTAAAGACAATTCAAGTCCCAAGCACATTGCAAGCAATATACTTGGCACTTAGGGGCTAATGTAGGTCATTTCAATTCATATTATGACCTGGCTCAAAGATAAGCCGGCCCTTAGGGGCTGCATATTTTGTTCTCACAAGTGATTGCAAGACCCGGTTCATCTTATTAAGATAAGCCGGGCCTTTGGGGGGCTACACATGATTCTTTGCAAAGTTACTATTTTCCAAGACCCGGCTCATCTTTGAAAGATAAGCTGACCCTTGGGGGATACACTCCGTAAATTTTCACAAGTCTCAAGCTACTGTTATGAGTGGTTAAACGCATTCATACCTCATATTTTTGCCTCATCAGGTTGACTAAGCCGGCCTCCATATCCCGGCTTGTATGAAGGCGGCTCAAGTAGCCCGCGTGCAACTCACTTGCACTGAAGGTTGTATAGCTCTCCAAGTCCAATTTGGCTTTACCCTTCTCCAATGAGGGTGTTTCTTCCTTAGCTGAGTGCTTAGCCAGCACTCTGGAGACTTCGGGCGCCTTAAAGGCTGACCTGATAACAATAACGTCTACAACATCTGCAGCAGCATGGCTTTTCTCAGTTGACTTGGCAGGAGAGGGCGGCTTAGGACTTGACGGGTCATGGTTGACCGCCGGGTTAACATCTATATCTATAGGCTCAAAAACTGCAGCATCAGTCTGTGGGGGCGGGTCATTTTGTTGGTTGATAGGATCTTCAGGATTCTGGATTGGGACCTCAGGGGTCTCCAACACCTGCTTCTCGGCTCACAAGCCTTGGGGGCCTTGGAAGAGCTGCCCACTTTTTGATTTTTGCCAGTCTTTGCTTTGCCCCGTGACAAAAATACAAAGGTTTATGAGTATATGTTAACAAGTTTTTATCAACAAATGAAGACACTTACCCCTGGGCAACAACAAAGACAGGAAGTTGCGTTCCAGTTGAGTCGCCAGATGATGGAGGTGTTCCCTGATAGTTTGAGTCGGAAGGATTAAGAGGTTGACGCATGAGACCGGCCTTTGGAAGAGATAAAGTTGGGCTGTGAGGCACCTCATTGTGATGCTTCTAGGGAGCTGGCATGTTAGATAAGCTGGCCACAAGTTCTTCAGCACCACCACTCCGAGTCTGACGCCTGGACTCGTGCTACCATTTCTTCAAAAGAAAGTTGGGATCCAGATGAGCAAGAGGATGAGAAAATCTTACTTTCCTGATGACCCACCATGTTTTCTTTCTTGGCTAAGGTTCTGAACCAGAGGAGACAGGAATTAACTCATCTGCATTGGCCTGGCTTGTCTCCGCTTCGTAATGAGAGGAATCAGCGTCAATAAGTTGCATGAAAATAAGACCATGGGAGTCAAGTTCTACCTTCGACTCATCTAGCTTAAGTAGTTCTTCTACTTCTTGCTT
Organism: Triticum dicoccoides; assembly: GCF_002162155.2. Taxonomy (NCBI): domain Eukaryota; kingdom Viridiplantae; phylum Streptophyta; class Magnoliopsida; order Poales; family Poaceae; genus Triticum; species Triticum dicoccoides. The sequence goes on from NC_041392.1 coordinate 352,492,728, forward strand.
CTTAAGACGAACCGGAGCTCGAGTGTTCACTGCTTTAGTCTTTTTAGGTGGTGGAGCGGCTATTATCTTCCTCTTCCAGGAGGGGTGAGTAGCCTGCATATATATACATGTTGACAGTGGTGTAAAAGGGGTAAAGTATAAAGGATAAATTAGTGAGAAGAAGATTTACTAAAAGTACTTACAAGAGGGGCTAAGTTAAGAGTGCAGAAGGGGTTCATCCCCGCCTTATTGCAATTCTCCTGAGGCTCTCCAAGAAAATATTTGACCATTTCATTAACCTCCTTGTCAGTCAAAGGTTTTTGGTTGTAACATTGCGGGTCCGTCACATCACCAGTGTACTCACACATTAAGCCGTCCCGCCGGCTCAAAGGAAAGATCCTCCATGATACCCAGCAACGAGTCAAGTCGACTCCAGTTAAGCCGTTGGCTATTAAGGCCCTTGTCTTTTAAAAAGTAGGAGTGTATTTAGCGGGCTCTACCGTAGTTACACGACCTGGGAGCTCGTTGTTGGTGTTGAGCCGGTAGGGCGATAACCCGGCAGGGGGTTCTCTTCAGCCGAGGCAGTGTTTTCGCAATAAAACCAAGTGCAGTTCCAACCTTTGGGGTGGCTTGGTAAGATGGCTGAGGGGAAGGTCACATCTCTTCGCTGCTGGATGGAAACACCTCGAAGTTCTAGACTGGGTCCATATGTCATCTCAGTCTGGCGGTTGATATAAAAGAAATCCTTGAAGAGGTCAACGGCGGGCTCTTCTTGCAGATACACCTCACGGAATACTTGGAACTGGCATAGGATGTAGACGGAGTTGGGGCCGATGTCTTGAGGATGAAGGTTATAAAAATGCAAAACATCCTGGAAAAACTTTGACCGGGTGGTGAAAAGCCACGGAGAAGGTGGTCTACAAAGATTACAACTTCACCCTCTCTGGGTTGTGGAGTAACTTCAGGACCAGGAACCCGCCAGTGAACGACTTCTTTAGCCGGTAAGACACCCATATTGATACGGGGCTAACCCGGTGTAGGCCGATGGTTCACGATTGGAGTGGATTCCCTCGAAGAACACTAAGAACACGGGGAAGAACGGGGAGAAATCAGAACATGAAACGCTCAAGAACAAGTCCAATCACACATCCACTAGACAATCAAACACACAAGATCCACAAGGTACATGAACAACAAAGGGAAAGATACAAGGTAAAGTTCATCTCCGTGAGGAGGTCTTGATGGTATCCTAGATGGATCTTCCCATGAGGGGTCTTGACGATATATCCCGCAGGATCTTCTCACATGGAGGTCTTGAACTCCATGTGAGTGGTGGTCTCTCTCTCTCTCTCTCTCTCTCAAGAGTAGAGGAAGGTAGGAGCAAAGCTCACATACAAATGAGTTATCACTTTGCTAACCCTAGCTATGAGGAGGTAGGGGGTATTTATAGTCGAAGTGGGCGAAAGGGTAAGTGGGAAGGGATACAAGGCCAAAGGCCCGTGGCTGCGCACAGGCAAGTGCCAGACGATCGGTGGGGGTTGGACGTCCGGTGGCTCGGGACGGTCCGGACGTCCAGCGTGCGTTGGAAGTCCGCTGATTCTTCTCGGGTGTAGCGGGACCGGATTTTCGAAGGTTGTCGGATGTCCGGGCACTAGGACTTGTCGGACGTCCGGTGGGCGTCGGTTGTCCGGACGCTGTAGCACGCGTCAGCTGTAGTTCTTCTTGTTGGAAATATGCCCTAGAGGCAATAATAAAAGTGTTATTATTATATTTCCTTGTTCATGATAATTGTCTTTTATTCATGCTATAACTGCATTATCCGGAAATCGAATACACGTGTGAATACATAGACCACAGTATGTCCCTAGTGAGCCTCTAGTTGACTAGCTCGTTGTGATCAACAGATAGTCATGGTTTCCTGGCTATGGACATTGGATGTCATTGATAATAGGATCACATCATTAGGAGAATGATGTGATGGACAAGACCCAATCCTAAGCCTAGCACGAAGATCGTGTAGTTCGTTTGCTAGAGCTTTGGCAATGTCAAGTATCTCTTCCTTTGACCATGAGAGCGTGTAACTCTTGGATACCGTAGGAGTGCTTTGCGTGTATCAAACGTCACAACGTAACTGGGTGACTATAAAGGTGCACTACAGGTATCTCCGAAAGTATCTATTGTTTTATGCGGATCGAGACTGGGATTTGTCACTCCGTGTAAACGGAGAGGTATCTCTGGGCCCACTCGGTAGGACATCATCATATGCGCAATGTGACCAAGGAGTTGATCATGGGATGATGTGTTACGGAACGAGTAAAGTGACTTGCCGGTAACGAGATTGAACAAGGTATTGGGTACCGACGATCGAATCTCGGGCAAGTAACATACCGATAGACAAAGGGAATTGAATACGGGATTGATTAAGTCCTTGACATCGTGGTTCATCCGATGAGATCATCGTGGAACATGTGGGAGCCATCATGGGTATCCAGATCCCGCTGTTGGTTATTGACCGGAGAACGTCTCGGTCATGTCTGCATGTCTCCCGAACCCGTAGGGTCTACACACTTAAGGTTCGATGACGCTAGGGTTATAAAGGAAGTTTGTATGTGGTTACCGAATGTTGTTCGGAGTCCCGGATGAGATCCCGGACGTCACGAGGAGTTCCGGAATGGTCCGGAGGTAAAGATTTATATATGGGAAGTCCTATTTTGGCCACCGGAAAATGTTCGGGATTTTTCGGTATTGTGCCGGGAAGGTTCTAGAAGGTTCCGGAGTGGGGCCCACCTGCATGGGGGGACCCACATGAACGTGGGTAGTGGGGGCAAGGCCCCACACCCCTGGTCAAGGCGCACCAAGATCCCCCCTTAGAAGGAATAAGATCATATCCCGAAGGGATAAGATCAAGATCCCTAAAAAGGGGGGATAACAATCGGTGGGGAAGGAAATGATGGGATTTCTTTCCTCCCACCTTGGCCAACGCCCCAATGGACTTGGAGGGCAAGAAACCAGCCCCTCCACCCCTATATATAGTGGGGAGACACATGGGAGCTTCAGACGAAGTTCTGGCGCAGCCCTCCCCCTCTCCCAAGTCGTCCTCCTCTCCCGTGGTGCTTGGCGAAGCCCTGCTGGATTGCCACGCTCCTCCATCACCACCACGCCGTTGTGCTGCTGTTGGATGGAGTCTTCCTCAACCTCTCCCTCTCTCCTTGCTGGATCAAGGCGTGGGAGACGTCACCGGGCTGTACGTGTGTTGAACGCGGAGGTGTCGTGCGTTCGGCACTTGATCATCGATGATTTGAATCACGACGAGTACGACTCCTTCAACCCCGTTCTCTTGAACGCTTCCGCTTAGCGATCTACAAGGGTATGTAGATGCACTCTCCTTCTACTCGTAGCTGGTTTCTCCATAGATAGATCTTGGTGACGCGTAGGAAAATTTTGAATTTCTGCTACGTTTCCCAACAGTGGCATCATGAGCTAGGTCTATTGCGTAGATTCTTTGCACGAGTAGAACACAAAGTAGTTGTGAGCGTTGATGTTGTTCAATATGCTTACCGTTACTAGTCCAAACTTGTTTCGACGGTATTGTAGGATGAAGCGGCCCGGACCGACCTTACACGTACTCTTACGTGAGACAGGTTCCACCGATTGACATGCACTTGATGCATAAGGTGGCTAGCGGGTGCCAGTCTCTCCCACTTTAGTCGGAACGGATTCGATGAAAAGGGTCCTTATGAAGGGTAAATAGCAATTGGCATATCACGTTGTGGTTTTGCGTAGGTAAGAAACGTTCTTGCTAGAAACCCATAGCAGCCACGTAAAACATGCAAACAACAATTAGAGGACGTCTAACTTGTTTTTGCAGGGTATGCTATGTGATGTGATATGGCCAAAAGGATGTGATGAATGATATATGTGATGTATGAGATTGATCATGTTCTTGTAATAGGATTCACGACTTGCATGTCGATGAGTATGACAACCGGCAGGAGCCATAGGAGTTGTCTTTATTTATTGTATGACCTGCGTGTCATTGAAGAACGCCATGTAAACTACTTTACTTTATTGCTAAAGGCGTTAGTCATAGAAGTAGAAGTAGTCGTTGGCGTGACAACTTCATGAAGACACGATGATGGAGATCATGATGATGGAGATCATGGTGTCATGCCGGTGACAAGATGATCATGGAGCCCCGAAGATGAATATCAAAGGAGCTATATGATATTGGCCATATCATGTCACTACTCTATTTGATTGCATGTGATGTTTATCATGTTTATGCATCTTGTTTGCTTAGAACGACGGTAGTAAATAAGATGATCCCTTACAACAATTCCAAGAAGTGTTCTCCCCTAACTGTGCACCGTTGCTACAGTTCGTCGCTTCTAAGCACCACGTGATGATCGGGTGTGATGGATTCTTACGTTCACATGCAACGGGTGTAAGACAGTTTTACACAGCGAAAACACTTAGGGTTAACTTGACGAGCCTAGCATGTACAGACATGGCCTCGGAACACGGAGACCGAAAGGTCGAGCATGAGTCGTATAGTAGATACGATCAACATGAAGATGTTCACCGATGATGACTAGTCCGTCTCACGTGATGATCGGACACGGCCTAGTTGACTCGGATCATGTAATCACTTAGATGACCAGAGGGATGTCTATCTGAGTGGGAGTTCATAAGATGAACTTAATTATCCTGAACATAGTCAAAAGACCTTTTGCAAATTATGTCGTAGCTCGCGCTTTAGTTCTACTGTTTTAGATATGTTCCTAGAGAAAATATAGTTGAAAGTTGATAGTAGCGATTATGCGAACAGTAGAAAGCTTATGTCCTTAATGCACTGCTCAGTGTGCTGAACCCCAAACGTCGTTTGTGGATGTTTCGAACATCGAACATACACGTTTTGATAACTACGTGATAGTTCAGTTAAATGGTTTAAGTAGAGGCACCAAAGACATTTTCGAAACATCGCGGAACATATGAGATGTTTCGAGGGCTGAAATTGGGATTTCAGGCTCGTGCTCACGTCAAGAGGTAAAAGACCTCCGACGATTCTCTTAGCCTGCAAACTAAGGGAGAAAATCTCAATCGTTGAGCTTGTGCTCAGATTGTCTGAGTGCAACAATCACTTGAATTGAGTGGGAGTTGATCTTCCAAATGAGATAGTGATGTTTCTCCAAAGTCATTGCCACCGAGCTGCTAGAGCTTCGTGATGAACTATAACATATCAGGGATAAATAAGATGATCCTTGAGGTATTCACGATGTTTGACACCGCGAAAGTAGAAATCAAGAAGGAGCATCAATTGTTGATGGTTGGTGAAACCACTAGTTTCAAGAAGGGCAAGGGCAAGAAGGGATACTTCATGAAACGGCAAATCAGCTGCTGCTCCAGTGAAGAAACCCAAGGTTGAACCCAAACCCGAGACTAAGTGCTTCTGTAATAAGGGGAACAGTCACTAGAGCAGAATTACCCTAGATACTTGGTAGATGAGAAGGCTGGCAAGGTCGATAGAAGTATATTGGATATACATTATGTTAATGTGTACTTTACTAGTACTCCTAGTAGCACCAGGGTATAAGATACTGGTTCGGTTGCTAAGTGTTAGTAACTCGAAATAAAAGCTACGGCATAAACGGAGACCAGCTAAAGGTGAGCTGACGATATGTGTTGGAAGTGTTTCCAATGTTGATATGATCAAGCATCGCACGCTCCCTCTACCATCGAGATTTGGTGTTTGCGTTGAGCATAGACATGATTGGATTATGTCTATCGCAATACGGTTATTCATTTAAAGAGAATAATGGTTACTCTATTTATTTGAATAATACCTTCAATGGTCTTGCACCTAAAATGAATGGTTCATTGAAATCTCGATCGTAGTGATACACATGTTCATGCCAAAAGATAGTAATGATAGTACCACCTATTTGTGGCACTGCCACGTAAGTCATATCGGTATAAAATGCATGAAGAAGCTCCATGTTGATGGATCTTTGGACTCACTCATTTTTGAAAAGTTTGAGACATGCGAACCATGTCTATTGGTATATATGCATGAAGAAACTCCATGCAAATGGACCGTTTGAACTCACTTTATTTTGAATCACTTGAGATATGCAAATCATACCACATGGGCAAGATGACTGAAAAGCCTCGGTTTCAGTAAGATGGAACAAGATAGCAACTTGTTGGAAGTAACACATTTTGATGTGTGTGGTCCAATGAGTGCTGAGGCATGCAGTGAATATCATTATGTTCTTACTTCACAGATGATTCGAGTAGATGTTGAATATATTTACTTGATGAAACACAAGTCTGAATTATTGAATGGTTCAAGTAATTTCAGAGTAAAGTTGAAGATCATCGTGACAAGAGGATAAAATGTCTATGATAAGATCATAGAGATGAGTATCTGAGTTACGAGTTTTGGCACACAATTAAGACATTGTGGAAATTGTTTCGCAATTAATACCGCCTGGAACACCATAGTGTGATGGTGTGTCCGAACATCATAACTGCACCCTATTGGATATGATGCATACCATGATGTCTCTTATCGAATTACCACTATCGTTCATGGGTTAGGCATTAGAGACAACCACATTCACTTTAAATAGGGCACCACGTAATTCCGTTGAGATGACACCGTATGAATTATGGTTTAGAGAAACCTAAGTTGTCATTTCTTAAAAGTTTGGGGCTACGACGCTTATGTGAAAAAGTTTCAGGCTGATAAGCTAGAACCCAAAGCGGATAAATGCATCTTCATAGGACACCCAAAACAGTTGGGTATACCTCCTGTCTCAGATCCAAAAGCAATAAAGGATTGTTTCATGAATCAGGTCCTTTCTCGAGGAAAGGTTTCTCTCGAAAGAATTGAGTGGGAGGATGGTGGAGACTTGATGAGGTTATTGAACCATCACTTCAACCAGTGTGTAGCAGGGCACAGGAAGTTGTTCCCGTGGCACCTACACCAATTGAAGTGGAAGCTTATGATAGTGATCATGAAACTTCAGATCAAGTCACTCCCAAACCTCGTAGGATGACAAGGATGCGTACTACTTGAGAGTGGTACGTAATCCTGTCTTGGAAGTCATGTTGCTAGACAACAATGAGCCTACGAGCTATGGAGAAGCGATGGTGGGCCCGGATTCCGATAAATGGCTTGAGGCCATAAAATCCGAGAGAGGATCCATGTATGAAAACAAAGTGAAGACTTTGGCAGAACGGCTCGATGGTCGTAAGGCAAATGAGTACGGATGGATTTTAAAAGGAAGACAGACAATGATGGTAAGAATTACCATTAAGGAAGCTCGACTTGTCGTTAAGATGTTTTCCGACAAGTTCAAGGAGTTGACTACGATGAGATTTTCTCACTCGTAGCGATGCTAAGAGTCTGTTGGAATTATATTAGCGATTACTGCATTATTTATGAAATCTTGCAGATAGGATGTCAAAACATTGTTTCCTCGACGATTTTCTTGAGGAAAGGTTGTATGTGATACAACCGAAAGGTTTTGTCAATCCCGAAAGATGCTAATAAGTATGCAAAGCTCCAGCAATCCTTCAATGGACTGGAGTAAGCATCTCGGAGTTGGAATGTACGCTTTGATGAGATGATCAAAGATTTTGGGTTTATACAAAGTTTATGAGAAACTTGTATTTCCAAAGAAGTGAGTGGGAGCACTATAGAATTTCTGATAAGTATATGTTGTTGACATATTGATGATCAGAAATGATGTAGAATTTTCTGTAAAGCATATAGGGTTATTTGAAAGAAGTTTTTCAATAGAAAGCCTGGATTAAGCTACTTGAACATTGAGCATCAAGATCTATAAGGATAGATCAAAATGCTTAATAATACTTTCAAATGAGCACATACCTTGACATGATCTTGAAGGTGTTCAAGATGGACCAGTCAAAGAAGGAGTTCTTGCCTGAGTTGTAAGGTACGAAGTTAAGACTTAAAGCTCGACCACGGCAGAAGAGAGAGAAAGGACGAAGGTCGTCCCCTATGCTTCAGACGTAGGCTCTATAGTATGCTGTGCTATGTACCGCACCTGACGTGTGCCTTGCCATGAGTCAGTCAAGGGTACAAGAGTGATCCAAGAATGGATCACAGGACAACGGTCAAAGTTATCCTTAGTAACTAGTGGACTAAGGAATTTTCTCGATTATGGAGGTGGTAAAAGAGTTCGTCGTAAAGGTTACGACGATGCAAGCTTGACACCTATCCGGATAGCTCTGAGTAGAGAGACCGGATACATATAATGGAGCAATAATTTAGAATAGCTCCAAGTAGAATAGTTGTTTGGAATAGCTCCAAATAGAGCGTGGTAGCTGCATCTAGGAGATGACATAGAGATTTGTAAAGCACACACGGATCTGAAAGGTTCAGACCCGTTGACTAAAACCTCTCTCACAAGCAACATGATCAAACATAAAACTCATTGAGTGTTAATCACATAGTGATGTGAACTAGACTACTGACTCTAGTAAACTCTTGGGTATTAGTCACATGGCGATGTGACCTGTGAGTGTTAATCACATGGCGGTGTGAACTAGATTATTGACTCTAGTGCAAGTGGGAGACTGTTGGAAATATGCCCTAGAGGCAATAATAAAAGTATTATTATTATATTTCCTTGTTCATGATAATTGTCTTTTATTCATGCTATAACTGTATTATCCGGAAATCGTAATACACGTGTGAATACATAGACCACAATATGTCCCTAGTGAGCCTCTAGTTGACTAGCTCGTTGTGATCAACAGATAGTCATGGTTTCCTGGCTATGGACATTGGATGTCGTTGATAACGGGATCACATCATTAGGAGAATGATGTGATGGACAAGACCCAATCCTAAGCCTAGCACAAGATCATGTAGTTCGTATGCTAAAGCTTTTCTAATGTCAAGTATCATTTCCTTAGACCATGAGATTGTGCAACTCCCGGATACCGTAGGAGTGCTTTGGGTGTGCCAAACGTCACAACGTAACTGGGTGGCTATAAAGGTACACTACGGGTATCTCTGAAAGTGTCTGTTGGGTTGGCACGAATCGAGATTGGGATTTTGTCACTCCGTGTAAACGGAGAGGTATCTCTGGGCCCACTCGGTAGGACATCATCATAATGTGCACAATGTGACCAAGGGGTTGATCACGGGATGATGTGTTACGGAACGAGTAAAGAGACTTGCCGGTAACGAGATTGAACAAGGTATCGGTATACCGACGTGATCTTGACGTGAGCACATGCCTTGACGTGATCTTGAAGGTGTTCAAGATGGATCAGTCAAAGAAGGAGTTCTTGCCTGAGTTGTAAGGTATGAAGTTAAGACTTAAAGCTCGACCATGGCAGAATAGAGAGAAAGGAACGAAGGTCGTCCCCTATGCTTAAGACATAGGCTCTACAGTATGCTATGCTGTGTACCGCACCTGAAGTGTGCTTTACCATGAGTCAGTCAAGGGGTACAAGAGTGATCCAAGAATGGATCACAGGACAGCGGTCAAAGTTATCCTTAGTAACTAGTGGACTAAGGAATTTTCTCAATTATGGAGGTGGTAAAAGAGTTCGTCGTAAAGGGTTACGTCGATGCAAGCTTAACACCTATCCGGATAGCTCTGAGTAGAGATACCGGATACGTATAATGGAGCAACAATTTAGAATAGCTCCAAGTAGAACAGTTATTTGGAATAGCTCCAAATAGAACGTGGGAGCTACATCTAGGAGATGACATAGAGATTTGTAAAGCACACACGGATCTGAAAGGTTCAGACCCGTTGACTAAAACCTCTCTCACAAGCAACATGATCAAACATAAAACTCATTGAGTGTTAATCACATAGTGATGTGAACTAGACTACTGACTCTAGTAAACTCTTGGGTATTAGTCACATGGCGATGTGACCTGTGAGTGTTAATCACATGGCGATGTGAACTAGATTATTGACTCTAGTGCAAGTGGGAGACTGTTGGAAATATGCCCTAGAGGCAATAATAAAAGTGTTATTATTATATTTCCTTGTTCATGATAATTGTCTTTTATTCATGCTATAACTGTATTATCCGGAAATCGTAATACACGTGTGAATACATAGACCACAATATGTCCCTAGTGAGCCTCTAGTTGACTAGCTCGTTGTGATCAACAGATAGTCATGGTTTCCTGGCTATGGACATTGGATGTCATTGATAACGGGATCACATCATTAGGAGAATGATGTGATGGACAAGACCCAATCCTAAGCCTAGCACAAAGATCGTGTAGTTCGTTTGCTAGAGCTTTGGCAATGTCAAGTATCTCTTCCTTTGACCATGAGAGCGTGTAACTCCTGGATACCGTAGGAGTGCTTTGGGTGTATCAAACGTCACAACGTAACTGGGTGACTATAAAGGTGCACTACAGGTATCTCCGAAAGTATCTATTGTTTTATGCGGATCGAGACTGGGATTTGTCACTCCGTGTAAACGGAGAGGTATCTCTGGGCCCACTCGATAGGACATCATCATATGCGCAATGTGACCAAGGAGTTGATCACGGGATGATGTGTTACGGAACGAGTAAAGTGACTTGCCGGTAACGAGATTGAACAAGGTATTGGGTACCGACGATCGAATCTCGGGCAAGTAGCATACCGATAGACAAAGGGAATTGAATACGGGATTGATTAAGTCCTTAACATCGTGGTTCATCCGATGAGATCATCGTGGAACATGTGGGAGCCATCATGGGTATCCAGATCCCGCTGTTGGTTATTGACCGGAGAACGTCTCGGTCATGTCTGCATGTCTCCCGAACCCGTAGGGTCTACACACTTAAGGTTCGATGACGCTAGGGTTATAAAGGAAGTTTGTATGTGGTTACCGAATGTTGTTCGGAGTCCCGGATGAGATCCCGGACGTCACGAGGAGTTCCGGAATGGTCCGGAGGTAAAGATTTATATATGGGAAGTCCTATTTTGGCCACCGGAAAATGTTCGGGATTTTTCGGTATTGTACCGGGAAGGTTCTAGAAGGTTCCGGAGTGGGGCCCACCTGCATGGGGGGACCCACATGAACGTGGGTAGTGGGGGAAAGGCCCCACACCCCTGGTCAAGGCGCACCAAGATCCCCCCTTAGAAGGAATAAGATCATATCCCGAAGGGATAAGATCAAGATCCCTAAAAAAGGGGGATAACAATCGGTGGGGAAGGAAATGATGGGATTTCTTTCCTCCCACCTTGGCCAACGCCCCAATGGACTTGGAGGGCAAGAAACCAGCCCCTCCACCCCTATATATAGTGGGGAGGCGCATGGGAGCTTAAGACAAGCCAAGGCGCAGCCCCTCCCCTCCCCAACACCTCTCCTCCTCCGTATATGCTTGGCGAAGCCCTGTCGGAGTACTGCTGCACCAACTACACCACGCCGTCGTGCTGCCGTTGGAGCAATCTTCCTCAACCTCTCCTTCCCCCTTGCTGGATCAAGAAGGAGGAGACGTCTCCCGTCCCGTACGTGTGTTGAACGCGGAGGTGCTGTCCGTTCAGCACTTGGACATCGGTGATCCGAATCACGTTCGAGTACGACTCCATCATCACCATCCCCTTGGCTAGCTTCCGCTCGTGATCTACAAGTGGTATGTAGATGCAAACTCTCTCCCTTGACTCGTTGCTTAGATGAACTCATAGATGGATCTTGGTGAAACCGTAGGAAAATTTTTAATTTTCTGCAACGTTCCCCAACAGTGGCATCATGAGCTAGGTCTATGCGTAGTTCTCTTTGCACGAGTAGAACACAATTTTGTTGTGGGCGTGGATTTTGTCATATTACTTGCCTCTACTAGTGTTTTCTTGCTTCGGCGGTATTGTGGGATGAAGCGGCCCGGACCAACCTTACACGTACGCTTACGTGAGACCGGTTCCACCGACTGACATGCACTAGTTGCATAAGGTGGCTGGCGGGTGTCTGTCTCTCCCACTTTAGTTGGAGCGGATTCGATGAAAAGGGCCCTTATGAAGGGTAAATAGAAGTTGACAAAATCACGTTGTGGTTATTCGTAGGTAAGAAAACGTTCTTGCTAGAACCCAATTGCAGCCACGTAAAAGATGCAACAACAATTAGAGGACGTCTAACTTGTTTTTGCAGCGATTGATCATGTGATGTGATATGGCCAGAAGTTGTGATGAATGATGAATTGTGATGTATGAGATCATGTTCTTTGTAATAGGATTCACGACTTGCATGTCGATGAGTATGACAACCGGCAGGAGCCATAGGAGTTGTCTTTATTTTTTGTATGACCTGCGTGTCATTGAATAACGCCATGTAAACTACTTTACTTTATTGCTAAATGTTAGTCATAGAAGTAGAAGTAGTCGTTGGCGTGACAACTTCATGAAGACACGATGATGGAGATCATGGTGTCAAGCCGGTGACAAGATGATCATGGAGCCCCGAAGATGAAGATCAATGGAGCTATATGATATTGGCCATATCATGTCACAACTATATAATTGTGTTGGAAATATGACCTAGAGGCAATAATAAAAGTGTTATTATTATATTTCCTTGTTCATGATAATTGTCTTTTATTCATGCTATAACTGTATTATCCGGAAATCGTAATACACGTATGAATACATAGACCACAATATGTCCCTAGTGTGCCTCTAGTTGACTAGCTCGTTGTGATCAACGGATAGTCATGGTTTCCTGACTATGGACATTGGATGTCGTTGATAACGGGATCACATCATTAGGAGAATGATGTGATGGACAAGACCCAATCCTAAGCATAGCACAAAGATCGTGTAGTTCGTTTGCTAGAGCTTTGCCAATGTCAAGTATCTCTTCCTTTGACCATGAGATCGTGTAACTCCTGGATACCGTAGGAGTGCTTTGGGTGTATCAAACGTCACAACATAACTGGGTGACTATAAAGGTGCACTACGGGTATCTCCGAAAGTATCTATTGTTTTATGCGGATCGAGACTGGGATTTGTCACTCCGTGTAAACGGAGAGGTATCTCTGGGCCCACTCGGTAGGACATCATCATATGCGCAATGTGACCAAGGAGTTGATCACGGGATGATGTGTTACGGAACGAGTAAAGTGACTTGCCGGTAACGAGATTGAACAAGGTATTGGATACCGACGATCGAATCTCGGGCAAGTAAAATACCGATAGACAAAGGGAATTGAATACGGGATTGATTAAGTCCTTGACATCGTGGTTCATCCGATGAGATCATCGTGGAACATGTGGGAGCCATCATGGGTATCCAGATCCCGCTGTTGGTTATTGACCGGAGAACGTCTCGGTCATGTCTACATGTCTCCCGAACCCGTAGGGTCTACACACTTAAGGTTCGATGACGCTAGGGTTATAAAGGAAGTTTGTATGTGGTTACCGAATGTTGTTCGGAGTCCCGGATGAGATCCCGGACGTCACAAGGAGTTCCGGAATGGTCCGGAGGTAAAGATTTATATATGGGAAGTCCTATTTTGGCCACCGGAAAATGTTCGGGATTTTTCGGTATTGTACCGGGAAGGTTCTAGAAGGTTCCGGAGTGGGGCCCACCTGCATGGGGGGACCCACATGAACGTGGGTAGTGGGGGCAAGGCCCCACACCCCTGGTCAAGGCGCACCAAGATCCCCCCTTAGAAGGAATAAGATCATATCCCGAAGGGATAAGATCAAGATCCCTAAAAAGGGGGGATAACAATCGGTGGGGAAGGAAATGATGGGATTTCTTTCCTCCCACCTTGGCCAACGCCCCAATGGACTTGGAGGGCAAGAAACCAGCCCCTCCACCCCTATATATAGTGGGGAGACGCATGGGAGCTTCAGACGAAGTTCTGGCGCAGCCCTCCCCCTCTCCCAAGTCGTCCTCCTCTCCCGTGGTGCTTGGCGAAGCCCTGCTGGATTGCCACACTCCTCCATCACCACCACGCCGTTGTGCTGCTGTTGGATGGAGTCTTCCTCAACCTCTCCCTCTCTCCTTGCTGGATCAAGCGTGGGAGACGTCACCGGGCTGTACGTGTGTTGAACGCGGAGGTGTCGTGCGTTCGGCACTTGATCATCGATGATTTGAATCACGACGAGTACGACTCCTTCAACCCCGTTCTCTTGAACGCTTCCGCTTAGCGATCTACAAGGGTATGTAGATGCACTCTCCTTCTACTCGTAGCTGGTTTCTCCATAGATAGATCTTGGTGACGCGTAGGAAAATTTTGAATTTCTGCTACGTTCCCCAACACTTCTGGCCGTCTGGGATGCGTCAGGTACCGGATGTCCGCTGGCGTCCGGACGTCCAGCGGCTGTAGCTTGTAGCAGCTATGTTTCTTCCGTCTTCTCTTCCATGCTTCCCTAATGGATGGTGTAGGTGTTCCTTGGCGCTTGCACTCCTCCTCGTCATCCGTGAAGCTCTAGTAATACCTATGCATGCACACGAGAGGAATGTCAAGTAGTATACCATCCTCGAAAGGGTCAAGTGAACATTTGTAAAGGAGATGATTCACCTTTATGTGTGTGAAGTAGATGTCGCACGTGTCACTTGCCAAATGGACTCTTGACATGGTGATCTCCGTAGGATGCTCCGCATCATCTCCCCCCCTTGTGAAAGATCCGACCTCGGATCGAAAACCAAATCACTGTGGGAAAGAGATGGGTTCGCCGTGTAGATGTGGACGTTCACCAAGTACTCATCATCTTCAAGCTCGCAATGGGCACTCTCCAATGTTGCACCATCTAGTGATTCCTTCAAAAGGAGCAAGGACAACAAACACTTGGAAAAACAAATGTGGTTAGCATTAGTGCAAAACCAAGCATTCAAGAGGTGATTCACCAAACAAGTGTCGTCATCATGCAAAGCATATGGTTTGACAAAGGATTGTGGCATGGCATGTAAGCACATAAATTGAGCACAAGCAAAGATAGCATGGGGACAGCATGTAAATGTGAGGTAGTGATGCAAATATGTGTGATAAGAGAATAAGCATCTACCTCAAGTTCATAGCAAGCATTCACAAATTGCTCAATGAAAGGTCTATGGAAGGCATAAGAATCATTCACAACACCAAATAAAGTGAAGTGTCTAAACACATGGGCCAAGTGTGAGACAATCCAAGCATAACGTGCATAGGGTGTAGTGAAGATAGTATGCCACTCAACACAATAGAAAGAGCAAGTGTTCATCATGTATGAGGCAATCAATTCAAGCATGTAGCAATCAATGGGACACGGCATATGTGAAGAAATGACATTGTTGCAACCAAACATGTGATACGAGCGAGTAATCCAAGAATTGGATGCAACACACAAGTCATATATATCGTGATGCATGGAAGTGTGAAAATGGCAAGTCGAAGCAAGATCTCTAACATGTGTGCAATGAAGTGGTCCAAGATGGCCAATAAGACTCGTGGTGCAAGCAACACAAGTAGTATGATTTGCAATATCCATGCTCAAGAAAGATGTCACCTTCAAGGCATGTCCTTGTGCATTCTTCACAATATCGAAGTACAAGCAAATGCAATGTAGAATCGCCGTGGTAGAAGGTGGTTCGCTCTCAAGAGCTCGAATAGTCAACTCACGTGAAGTGGAAGTTGACACGAAGTGCAAGTATCCAACACATGCACACAACAAAACAAAGAATGTATGCGCATGGTAAGTAAACACATCATCCATCATAATGGTTCTCTTCTTTTGCACATAACCATTAGAAGCACAAGTGCATGAATAATATGATGCAAGAATGGCGATATTCATGGCACTAGGTATATGGTGCAAAGAGGTAATCCAAGCATGCTTCACAAGGAAAATGTCAAAATCTCCAAACATATGCAACAATGCGATGGGGGCAATCTCATTAGCAAGACTAAAATCATTGGTGCACTCAATACATGGAAAATCATCTAGCATGAGAGAGGTAACACATGGAGATATATGACAAGAAGCAATAACAATCATGTGCAAAGCATGTAGATGGTTGTCATCAACCACATGAAACGAGCAAATATGAATCATCGGTGATGCAACAAGGCAAGCAATCATAGTGATCGAGTCGTGCAAACTAGTATGCAACACACTAGAGTAAATCATGGCAGTCATGTCATGTGAGCAAATAATAGGCATAAGACAATGCACATGACATATCGCAAGCACGAACACAAAGCAAGATCATAGTATCATCATAGGAATGGGACACAAAGCAAACATGGCAATAACTAGCAATATCTCCACCAAGCTTGCAAATAAACATACAACTAGTAGAATCAATCATCATGAGTAATGCAAAGCATGGGTCACAAATGCATGGCAAAGGCATAGTAATGAGCATATCATGCAAAGTGAACATGGCAAGATGGGCATACAATATGTGATGAGAACATGGCCACCATAGTTACACCCATATCCCCTCTTGTTTTACCTCTTAGAACAGTTGCTAGAGCTTAGATATGCCAATTAAATTATCAGGTACTTTCGTTTCTTGGTAATGTTTCTAATGTTCATGAGAATATGATGCTGCCTAACTTACATACGTTTGTGTTGCTTGCAATTAAAGGGCCTAGCACGGACAAGAAGGTTGAACATTGGAGCATGGTCAAGCACAGAGAAGAAGGTGTGCGCGAAGAGAACAAGAACGGAGGTTCAAGTGGAGATTTCCGGACTTTGAAGCCACCATGATGACATACAAGAAGATGGACGAAATATACAAGATGGCCTTTCATAAATTTCGTCCATAGCTTATTATTGGTGTGGCGCGACCTTATTTTGGGCCAGGCACATGTATTCTATTTTTAGAGTCCATATTGTAGGGAAAAGGACTTAGTAGGTGTTTTAGTCCCACCTTGACAAGGATGGACAAAATCCCCTCTCTTTTCCCTATAAATAGAGCCCTTAAGGCATCGTTTAGACCGGGGTTTTGTTTAGATTAAAAGTTCAGCATAGCTGCAACTTCGTGTACTTCTTTTGTGTTCAACGACCAGACCAAGGCGTCACAAAACCCCACCTTGATCAATAAAGCTTTCATCTTATATTCGCAATATCCAGATTGCAATCTCAGTTTCTTGTTTGTTCTTCGTTTGCTCGCAGGAAACAGACCCGCGTGGTCAGGTTGATCGTGGTATCAATTTTCAGGTTGCTCGGTGAAATTTTCCAGTTTTTACTTGTCTAGATTGCATCTGTTCTTCATACCTAGAGTCCAAAGGAAAAAGGCACAAAAAAGAGTTAGATTAGTTCATCTGTGTCCCAGACAGTCTGAGCCTTTCGCTATTATCACTTATTTTTTGCATTGTTGAATTTTCGGTTGCATCATGTGTCGAGTTGCTGGTTTTTAGTGTCTATACTTTTAGAGTTTCGGGTTCTAGTCACGTTTTGTTCACGCTGTCTCCACAACCACCAACATCCACTTCATTGGCATCATCCGGTGCCACTTATTTTGTTCACCGTTGTCACCACTATACATCCACTTTCACCATTTGTCGTTCATCTTGGAGGGAGATAAAGAAAACTTCCTGAGCGGTTGTGCCTGCATATTTGGAAGTTGAGACCGCAGTAGAAAAAGAGAACGAAATGAAGGAAAGAGTAAAACAAGGGTTTGGCCGAATCTATACTGGGGTTGTTTTCGTTGGAAACCGTGAGGTGTACTACTACCAGATTCCGTTTTGGCAAGTTCTGGTCAGCCAAAAAAAAGTGCTGCTCCGAATCTGGTCTGTGGATGGAAATAACATGAGTTGTTACAAGAGTAACAATAAAGAAGGAAGAGACTAGATTCGTTTGCCCACTTAGAGAGAAAAAAAGAACAAGATTCGTTGGAGGTTTCCATATTTTGGACGTGTCGTTGGAGAAAAAAATACAGCAAAAAAAACAGAGAAAAGATTTGGAAGAAATAGATCACGTTGGTTCTTGGAAGGAAAAAGGGCTGATTGGTTTGATTTCATTGGAAAGATTGACTCGTTCTATTAGAAAAGAGAAGAGATCAGCCAATAAAGGAAGGGGATAACGTGGATGCTTTATTTGGACGTTTTGGGATAGGAGAGATTAAAGTGTTGTGTGCTCATCTTTTGGAAGGATTCAAAAAGGAAATCATAGAATAGGAAGGAAAAAGATATAAGAAGGGAAAGTTCTGATCAACTTTGTTTCATTTGGCAAGTTGACTTTGAGAATAAACGAGAAAAGGAAGGAGATACTTGTACGTCCAAACAAATGAGTAGTTTATTTGGAAGAGAGAGAAATATTCGGAAAATAAAAAGGAAGGTCCATTAATTTCGATTTTGTGTGCAGATTTGAGAACGTGAATAGGGAAAGAGAAAAGAAGGAAAGTGAGGAAAGGAACAGACGGTTGTTGGGATTTTTTTTATTTGGATATAATCCATTTCGGGAGAGAGAATTGGAAAGAAAAAAAGGCAGGTTTTGTGCTGATCCGAATTAAAAAAAGTGAGTTCTTTGGAAAGACCGGATTAGTGGTTTTGAGAATCAAATCCGTGGAGATTACTTTAAAAAAATGAGGCGCAGAATTTGGGAGTAGTACTCCACGTCAACCCCTTGGAACCATTAAAAAAAAGAGGGCCGACTACTTTTTTGGGAAAGGAGAGCAGATTCGTTTGGGAGAAGTAGAGCTAAAAAAACTGTTTTGTTTGAAGTCCTAGGCATTCACGTTTAAGGAACGTGAGGAGAAAAAAAGGCAGGATTTGGTTCGGTTTCCAAAGAGCATCTTTGTTGTTGAGCTTTCCTTGTTTGTTGATTGCACATTATAGTGGGCACGTTTGGACTTTGGAGAAAGAAAAAAAATTAGCGGTGCTTTGTTGTGCTATAAACCAGTACACAGTACAGTTATTTTGGAGTGAAAAGAAGTGGAAGGAGGCTTGTACCAAAGTGTGGTGTTGGCAACATCTTGTGAATTCATTTGTGTATTAGGCTCACGTCTCTAGCACGGTCTAGTTTAGGGCCAGCACTCGACCACTTTGAGCGAATTTTCAACTTGCATTAATTAACGTGGTTGTAGCATTTTTTACCACATATATCAAGCCAATCCGGCTTCACATATTTCTACACCGTGTATACATACGTTCACCTGGCAATCGCTTTGCCCAACTTTTGGAGTTATTTGACACTGCTGATTGTCGGTCACCACCTGCTGCATGGTAAGAACTTGTAAGACTTTGATTTGTTGTACTATGAGCGCTTTACCATCACTTCCCAGTAGTTTACAGGAACATTATTTTTGGATTTTGTTTCTTATTTCTACTAATCATGACAGGATCCAGAGTCAATTCATGGGCTTTGTCGATCGTGGGAGACGTGCCACCACCTATGCAGATATCACAACCGTCACGAGAGGTGCACAAACATCCAGATGCACATGATCAGGTTAATGTTTCTATACCACCATTTAATGGTCGTTTTAGACCTGCTTTATATATTGAATGTGAGCTTGACATAAATAATATATTTGCTTCCCATAATTTTGATGAACATAAAAAAGTTAAGGTTGCAGTTGGTTCTTTCACCGGTTATGCTTTAGTTTGGTGGAGTGAATATTGCCGATTACACCCTGAATTATGTACCTATTACTTGGGATGATTTGAAACTTGCCATGCGACATACATTTGTCCCCACTTATTATACTCGTGACATGATGAAAAAATTGCAACATTTAAAACAAGGTAGTGACACCGTAATGAAATATTATGATGATTGACAAACTAATTTGTTGCATTCCTCTTTAGAAGAAAGTGAAGAAGATTTGATGGATAAATTTTGGGGCGGATTAAACCGTGACATTCAGGATATACTAATTCATGAAACATGTTATCCTATGGACCGTTTGTTTCGTCTTGCTTGCAAAGCTAAACAGGAGATAACAAGACGTGTTGCCCACAAGACAAACAAGTGGAAGGGGCAAAGCCCAAGAGTTGTGACGGGTGTTCCTTCCACCACTGCGTCTCCTATGAAAACAACATCCATTGTTGAGAGCACTACATCACCTCCACCATGTGCCGTGTCGCCACCTAGAGTGCCTACATCATCTTTGTTGATCATAAGAGGTAATGACAAAGGTATCGATCTTCCACCTCCACATGAGTATGATGAATGCCATGTCAATTTAAATGAACCATGTGATGAGCTACCCACTACTTTTATCACACCAGCTATTTTAGAGGACTATGTTCATGATTTGACTTTGCCATGTGATCAAACAATTTTGAGTGAACCCATTGAATTAACTATTGACGCAAAAGAATCATGTGAATCAGGGAATAACTCATATTTGGGTCAAATACGTTTGAAAATAATTGTGCCAATGTTTAATCATTTTGATATGACCTCTAATCTTGGTGATGATTCATCAATGTTAGGATGGTTTAATGATAAGCATTGTCAATCTTTTGATATGATTAAGAGCTTCACTTATATGTGCAAACTGAGTTGCAATATTTTCATGCCTTTGACTTCTTGTGATAATATATTGGCTTTATATTTCACGACTTTTGAAGGGAGCTCTTGTATAACTGTGTGACATGTGCCCCAACTGAGATCAGTAAAAATGGATGACATATACATATGCAACGTGTACACCTTGTCTCTTTTGTTAGCCAGATTTCGGATTAAGCAACGCCGAGGAAGGATTTGTTTTAAAGAAGGGGAGGATGATGAGGACATGGCCACCACAGTTACACCCATATCCCCTCCTGTTTTACCTCTTAGAACAGTTGCTAGAGCTCAGATATGCCAATTAAATTATCAGGTACTTTCGTTTCTTGGTAATGTTTCTAGTGTTCATGAGAATATGTTGTTGCCTAACTTAGATACATTTGTGTTGCTTGCAATTGAAGGGCCTAACACGGACAAGAAGGTTGAACATTGGAGCATGGTCAAGCACAGAGAAGAAGGTGCATGCGAAGAGAACAAGGACGAAGGTTCAAGTGGAGATTTCGGACTTTGAAGCCACCAAGATGACATACAAGAAGATGGACGAAATATACAAGTTGACCTTTCATAAATTTCGTCCATAGCTTATTATTGGTGTGGCGCAACCTTATTTTGGGCCAGGCCCATGTATTCTATTTTTAGAGTCCATATTGTAGGGGAAAGGACTTAGGAGGTGTTTTAGTCCCACCTTGCCAAGGGTGGACAAAATCCCCTCTCTTTTCCCTATAAATATAGCCCTTAAGGCATCGTTTAGACTTGGTATTTGTTTAGTTAAAAGTTAGCCATTGCAACTTCGTGTACTTCGTTTGTGTCCAACGACCAGACCAAGATCGCTTTCGGATCCCCACCTTTATCAATACTTCATCTATATTCGCATTATTCAAATTCCATTATCATATTCTTGCTTGTTCTTCGATTGCTTGCAGGAATAGACCTTCATGGTCAGGCTGATCATGCTTCCGACATCGTAGGTAACCTCAGGAGATTGGTTTAGCGGTTGCTAAGGCGCAATGTCGTGCACGTTTGTAGTCGGATTGTCAAAGTCGTCTCCACCAAATCGATTGTTATCATCTCATCGAAAGATCGGGACACCCTCGCCTCTATCAATATGTAATGGACAATAACCCATAGCCAAGTGAGGGCCATGTAGTAGAAATGTGCAAAGTCTTTGCGCAAAGAGAGTGGTGGGAAAGACAATCCATGGGATCACAAGTCATCGTTCCTCTCTAGAGCTCGTTTTGTCAACTCGTGGGATTGCGAGGTTGACAAGTATTCATGGGTACCTACACAAAAGAGACACAAACCAGAGAAATTGTGTGCGTGGTAAATGTACACATCATCCATCATGATGTGTATGTGCATGTGTGAGTTAGCACAAGATAAGCATCACTCAAAGAAATTTGATGCATGGTGTAAGAACATGTCATCCATCATGAAAGAATAGTTATTGTGTATAACACGACGGGGACACAAATTGAGCGTGCAATTATGTGGCACAACAATAGCATGTTTATTCATGGGGAGCATATGGTGCATACAAGTGTTGGGATCATGCAATGGATGGGATTGATCAAAATCTCCTAAAATGTATGAGGAAACTGTGGGGTCTCCTCATAGGCAATATTGTAAACATCACATGGAGAAAATGGACAACATACAAAACAATGCATATCCAAAGCTAGGTGGTCATGGCATGGCATATGAGATAACTGATGCAAAGGAAGCATATCAATATCATCACAAGAAAAACAAATGCCAATAACCATGGGCTTTTCATCTATGCCATATGTGCAAATTGGGTTTATTTTAATGGCATATGCATAGTTACTATGAAGATATTGCAAATATGACATATGATTGATCTCATGCATAGCATATGACAAGTCAAGCGGGTTGTCAAACATGATGTGACCTAAAGAACTGTCACAAGAAATCCTATGTAACATGGCATCACAACTAATAGACTCCACATGAGAATCATCATACTCATCATAAATGGGCAATAAATCATCGCATGAGGAAATCGCACTAGCATGGAGCATGGTAATAGGTTGATCAACATCATGCAAGCAATCATAGTCAAGAATGTCCACTAGTGGGACTAGACCATCACCATCAAGGCCTACAAGTGGTCTTCCTCATCTTCGAGAAGACGCTCAAATGCACATGCTTCCAAGCTACCATCTCCGGCAAGATAACATCGGCATCAACACCACCACCGACAAGGACGTGAAGGTCAAGAGCTCCACACCAAAAACCGCGTCGGTGGAGTTTTTCGGTGATGGTGGAGTTTTTCGTGGCATTGAGCTCGTCATTCTGTTATAGACCGAAGGTGAAATGCCTTGCCTATCCATCACAAGACTCGAGTAGAGGTGAGTAGGAAATGAGATAAACAATACCAAGTTACCTTTTCCCAAAGTTGAGGATGTATCCCGTTTCGCACAATGTGAAATGAAAGAATAGTGGAATTGGTACCGGACTTGTTCACTCACACCTACCAACTAAAGCTTATGGAGTAGCTCGGTGAGAATAGTGGCACAAAAATTTGATGTAAAATGTTAGCAAGAGTCAATAATGTTTAAAGAGATTCACAAATTCGCATGTGAAACAAGTAGACCAATAGCAATGAATGCCACACGGAAACACACACACTGATAGATAAATGGGGTTGTGCAACCAAGGAATGAGCACAAAATTTGGAATCCACAGAAAACGCTCATGTTGCATAACTCAAGAGAGACGCGAGCACGATTGCTCAATAGGCGGATACGACACTTGTGCACAACCTATAAGATGCAAAATGTATCAACTTTCTATCCCAAGTATGCTATATATGTATGGTTCCCGGTGTTTCTCACACGATGATCAAAGATGATCAAGTAGTATACCATATGATATATTTTAATGCACTATGATACGATGCTATGGCTCTTGCTTACAAGCTTCTTTGTTTTTCTCTTTTTCTTTGCTTAAAGCTTATTCGTTTTTGATTTGGCTGCAATGCGAAATGCACAAACCAATATAGCAATTGTGTATATGGGAACAATCTTGTGACACAAGAGATGATATGATACCAAGATGATGTGGTATGTATGCAATGGAAGGTGTAGATCAATGATCACTAATGCGCACAAGTAACGTTGCCGACAATACTCAAATGGCTAGTCTCGATAGGCAAGTAACGCAAAATGGGCTAGGGGTTATCAATGCAATTGCAAGGGGAATATACAATGGTGTCGTCGAGGTTACTGTCAATGGTTTGTCATGTGTAAGCAATGGATGGATGATGGTTAAGTGGTCAAAGTCGATGGCGACCTCGTGGCGATGATGAGGGACGGTGTTCTCGATGTCGAACCGTTCCTAAGTAGCTGAAACACCTTAGGAAACGGAAAAACCATGAACTCAAAATTCAAATGTCAAATGGTGGTAGCAAGATGCGATGGTGGAATGATCGGTTATGCGAGTAGGCAATGCGGAAGCGGATGTTATGGTGGTGTATTATACACGATGTCGAAGTTGAGGTCACCGTCCCTAAGTAGCCGAAACACCTTAGGAGACACAACACACAACTCAAACAAGCTCAAACAAAATTTGGTTATGTTGGGGTGGTGGAAGTGGTTGATGAAGAAGCAACCGTCCCTAAGTAGCCGAAACACCTTAGGAGACTTGAATCACTACTCAAACAACCACTAATGTTATCGCTACAAAAACACATCTGTGACATTTTGGGCCAAACGAAAAAAAATTGTCATGCTTATGACACTTCTATGATGATAATTGTGACAAAATCTGGTATCATCATAGATGTGGTGGGCTCCTACTTCTATGCCATAAAATCATGACAGAAAATGGGCTTTTCGTCCTGGGCAGGCCGGAGACGCAGCTGCATGACATTCTTTGGGCCGTCCATGACGGAAAAAAAACCATGGTAGAAGCGAGGGCGAGGAAAATATTGGGGGAGTTCCCGGTTACGGTGGGTGGTCGGGTGCTGAGCGATGCACGTTTCTCTCGTACATACACGCGTGTGTGTGAGGCGTTGGGCTCTAACTGAACCCGAGCGATCGCACTGCAGGCTACGCGTTACTAAACCCAAGCAATCGATCGATCCCTTGCTATTAACTAAACCCAAGTGATTCCTTCGCTATTGTTGCTAACTGAAGTCGATCGAACCATGCTGCCTCCTTCCCTGGATGAACAGTGAGCGTTGTTGGGGGGTTGGATGAACAGATCCCGGTGGGGCATTGGATGAACAGGACCCCATGGTAGTAGAGGCCGTTGTCGCTGGATGAACATCACCCCGATCGATCGAGCTAGTTGGGGGCTGGATGAACAAGACCTCGTGGAGGGCTGGATGAACAGGACGACCCCGTGGAGGGTTGGTTGAATAGTAGCCGATGGAGGGCTGGATGAACAGTATCCCGTGGAGGGGTGGTTGAACAGGACCCCGTGGAGAGGGCTGGTTGAATAGTAGCTGGTGGAGGAGCGGTGGAGGCTGGATGAACATGAGCCCGTGGATGAACAGTGGCTGGTGGAGGCAGGAGGGGAGACGTCGTGGATGAACAGTCACAGGTGGAGGCTGGAGGAGGTCGACGGTGGATGAACAGTAGCCCATGGAGGCAGTCGACGGTGGAGATGAATAGTATCCCATGGAGTCCCATTTTGCAGTACGCCAGACCCCTTCCGATGAACAGGACCTTAGCGCTCCAACACAAGTCCGTTTCCTCCGTTTTGCGGTACACCACACCCCTCCTGATCAACAAGACCCCATTTCGACCGTAGGAGGGCCAAGAGAAGTCTGTTTCTTCCATTTTTCAGTATGCCAGACCCCTCCCGATGAACAAGATCCTGTTTCAACCGTGGCCGGTCGAACACAAGGCCATTTCCTACGTTCCGTGGTACGCCAGGCCTCGTTTCCATCGGTTGTTCCATCCAAGCCGGTTGGCTCCCGATGAACAGCACGCGTTCTGTTGCCTCCCGATGAACATGACGCATTATGTTGCCTCCCCATGAACACGACGATGAAGCAGTTTCTCCGTTTTGACCAAGCCATGTACACGATCCCCGGCCGTACGTATGCGCGAGTAGCCGTTCGAGACCCCACCCCTATGTACATACATGGCCGTATTTACTTTCTTGCACCCTGGCCATTGTACGTACGTGTACATGCTACGTGTGCGCCTCTACTACGACACGTGTGCGCCTCTACTATGACACGTGCCCTTCCTTACACGGCCAAGGTTCATCGCTGCAGCCTGCAGACAGACCGATCGTATGTACGTTCATGTTCGCGACCAGAATGACAACGCTACGAACGCTTCGACCAGGTGGGTCTTGACTGTCAGGCACTTCCTTTCGTGCGAAGATGTAGCTGGTGGGTCCCAGCAGTCAGCGGGAACTTTTTTCGCGAATACGGTGGCCCGTCCGGTGGGTCCCTGTTGTCAGGTGGAGGAATAATTATTTTGCGTGTAATAAGGAGGCACTTCCTTGTTGCTTCCATGGACCCAGCTGTCAGCCTCTCCACGTATAGTACTCTTGCGATGGAAGTCGTTCCTTGACCTTTGACCACGCCACGCCGAGAGCACCAGGGTGGTGAACGACAGCGAGGCCTAGGAAGGGCACGACGCGGAGCTGGGGAAGACGCGACGGTGGAAGCCCACGCGGAGAGGAGTATGGGGGTTCACTAGTTCAGCTGCGGTGTGAGGCTGTTGTCGCCGCAGAATAACAGGGGGTGTGGGTGAGTAGAGGGATGGCCTAGCCAGCGGTGGGAGTAGTAGGGGGCGGTGAGGCCTCCGCGGCAGCATAGCCGGCCATGGGAGGCAGGAGCGGGCGGCATGACCGGCGCTGCTTTGGTCGGCTGGAGCAAGAAGACCAGAGGTTGAAGAAGCACTATGGTCATTGGATGGACACCGTATGGTCACTGGAGCTAGAATCGTTCATATTGACTAAGTTGACAAAACCCTCCGTCCGCGTCAACTTAGTAGGCCCACAAGTCAGCCTCCCATATGGTGGGTCCCAGCTAGCAGTGGAGTATTCATTTTTTTGTGCGTAATAAGGAAGCACTTCCTTGCGTGCGAAGATATAGCTGGTGGGTCCGAGCTGTCAGTGGCGGGAATGTTTTTTCATGAAATACAGAGGCCCTATGTCGGGTGTATTTTGCGTGTAATAAGGAGGCATTTCCTTGTGTACGGCTGTGGACCCAGCTATCAGCCTCTCCATGTATAGTCCACGTCCGATGGATGTCGTTTATTGACCATGTTGACCACGACGCACCGAGAGCACCAGGGCGGTCGACGACGGCGAGGCCTAGGAAGGGGACGACGTGGAGGCGGGGAAGACGTGGCAGTGGATGCCCACGCGGAGGGGAGTACGTGGGTTGACTGCTTTGGCTGCGGTGTGAGGCTATCATCGCTGAAGAATAACAGGAAGTGTGGGTGAGTATAGAGGGATGGCATGGCCAGCGGTGGCAGCACAACCAGATAGGGAAGGCAGGAGCAGGCGGCACGGTCGACGCTTGTTTGGGCGGATGGAGCAAGAAGACCAGAGGTTGAAGAAACACTGCGATCGTTAGATGGACATCGTATGGTCACTGGAGCTAGAATCGTTCATATTGACTAAGTTGACAAAGCCCTCCGTCCCCGTCATCTTAGTAGGCCCACAAGCCAGTCTCCCACTATGGTGGGTCCCGGCTAGCAGGGGGAGTATTCATTTTTGTGTACGTAATAACGAGGCACTTCCATGCGTGCGAAGATATAGCTGGTGGGTCCGACCTGTCAGCGGGGGGAACATTTTTTCGCGAAATACAGAGGCCCTTCCGGTGGGTCCTAGCTGTCAGGTGGAGGAATCATTATTTTGCATGTAATAAGGAGGCATTTTCTTGCGTGCGGCCATGGACCCAGCTGTCAGCCTCTCCACGTACAGTCCACTTCAGATGCATGTCGTTCGTTGACCATGTTGACCATGCCGTGCCAAGAGCACCAGGGCGGTGGACGACAGCGAGGCCTAGGAAGGGAACGACACAGAGCCAGGGAAGACTTGACAGTTGTTTCCCGCGCAGAGGGGAGTACGAGGGTTTATTGGTTCGTCTGCCGTCGCCGGAGAATAACAACTGGTGTGGGTGAGTAGAGGGATGGCTAGGCCAGCGATGGGAGTACGGTGGGGTGGTGAGGCCTGCGCGGCAGCACAGCCGGCCGCGGGAGGAGGGAGCAGGCTGTCCCGCCGGCGCTTGTTTGAGCAGCTGGAGCGGGAAGAGTAGAGATTGAAGAAGCACGACGGCCGTTGGATGGACATCCAACAGTCACTGCTTGTGCGTCAACCTTTTTTTAGAAAAGCCTCAAATCTGTGGAAAACAACATACAACCCATCTGCCATTCTTTCTAATAATTTACAGCCCATTTGCTAATTCTTAAGTTTGTTGGAGCCCATATTCTTTTTGTTAGCATTACAGCCCATATTGTGGCCACGGTTAAAAAATTATACGAAATTTTGCATATTTCGGTGCGGTCCGAACTGTTTTTAATCCCAAAATTTGAGTCACATTCAAACTGATTTTAAAAATAAATATATATCAATATAAAATCCAACAAATTGTCCACAAATAAAAATCAATGTAATTTAAAATCTGGAAATGAAAAAAAATTGAAACTAATTGTCGGTTTGATGTGTTTTAAAAATGTACAGGCCATTTCTCATTACTGATAGGCCATTTTCTCGGCCAGCCGAATGAAGCTCTCCTCGTCTTGAAAAATTTTGCAGCCCAACAGACCTGACAAAGTGACTTGCTTGACAAATCACAAAAAAACAGGGCTAGGCATTTTCAGACAGAACAAAAACTACTAGGATGGTCTGTGGTAAACATAAAAGAAAAGGTTGTCTAGACAAGCCAGAGTGCCCTGCACAGCCCAGTTGACACCCTGCTTCCGTCTCAAAAATAAATTAGATAAATGCCACTCCAATTATGGTGATTCACAAAAATGCCACTGCAATTTCCAAACTTTGAAAAATGCCATTGCAATTTTTGCAGACTTTGAAAAATGCCACTGCAATTTTGCAAACTTTGAAAACGCCACTCCAGACTTCGAAAAATGCCACTGGAAATGGCATTTTTCAAAGTTTGGAAATTGCAGTGGCATTTCTCGGAATCACCAGATTTGGAGTGGCATTTATCAAACTAACCCAAAACAAAATAATTGCGCAAGCTGCTAGGTCCCTGATGTCAGCTGCTCGTTGTGTAATTCTCTCGTTTATTGACTACGTTGACAATGGCATGGGACCTAGATGTGAGAAATCCATTAGGAGGAACCATTTTTATTGGCTTGAAATAAGGAGGCACTTGCTTGCGCACTGCCATGACCTTGGTGGGTCCCTGTTGTCATCCTCTCCACGTACAATCATCTCCAGATTGTGTACGCGTCAACCTGGTAGGCCCACAAGTCAGCCTCTAAACCCGTGGCGGACAAATACAACCCATTTAAAAAATAACATCCCATTCCATACATTCAAATGAAAAGTTACATTCAGAGCAAAGTAAAAGGTCTGATCCAGATATAGAGTACTGAACTTCCACGTTGACAACCATCATAGCCAAGTTAACTATCTAATCCCACTAATACTCTAGTAGTGTACAAGTACTAACTTACTCTTAGCTAACTAGACGATGTCGGCCGCCATTTGCGGTACACGCTAAACGCCAGCACCGGCGTCCTCCGCCTTGCCTCGGACTTGCCAGAGGTGCGATAGGGCATGTTGCTCGCGCGCATTGGCCCTTTCCATGCCGGCGTGGTTCACCGAAGCTTCGGCTTCTAAGCGGGAAACCCACTTGACGAGTTGGTAGTAAAATTCGGCGTCGTGAACGCGTGCATGGCCGACAGCCTCCAGGGCTATTTGCCAGGCGCCGGCCTCCACGTAGTCGACCCAGTTGCGGGTGCTCTGCTCGTGACTCAGAGCGTCGGTGCGCTGCTGCTACATGTCCCGCTGGCGGCGCAAATTGGTGATACGTTGCTCCTCCGCCAAGTAGTTGCGCTCCAACAACTCCTCATACTCCGCATTGCCATCTAAAGATGGATAGAATGCCTCCTCCCTCTGTCTGCCTTCCGGTGAAAAACCAAACAATAGTTCCGGTTGTGACCACCTCCGACATCGCCTATCGCGGACTGGCGGGGACATGGCGGACGTGGCGAGAGCGAGGATAAGTGGCGAGCGATGTCGGGCCGGTGGGGGCTTATGAGGATAGGCCGAGTTGGGTGATGGTGCCACCGGAGAAGGCCGGGAAACAGTAATTATAGGCGGAAGGTAGGCGAACCAGCATGTCGTGGGAAACGCGATGGTCATCACGGTCATCGGAATTGAATGCGTAAGCAGGCATGGTTTAACGTGCCAGCTTGCCATGGAAAACTAGAAAAATTGGAATTATAATTGTGCCGTCCCGTCCCGTTAGTGGTGTGTTCCATCTGTGCTGGATTGCACGTCAGCATGACAGTGAAACGAGTGCACTCGAATCATCCAGATGAGGTACTCCCTCCTTGTCAAAAATGATTCCACCACTCATCATCTACCTTGGTTGGTGAGATTTTTGAATTAAGCCCTGCAAACCGGAAATGAGGTAGTACGTGTGTGATCTGCTATTTATTCGTGTAGGATTGAGAAGGTCGTTTTTCGAATTGAGCCCTGCAAACCGGAAAGGAGGTAGTATGTGCGTGATCCGCTATTTATCCGTGTAGGATCGAGTAGGTCGGATAGTGTACATGTAGGTCGGATGGTGTACATGTAGGATCGCATTAGCTGATGAACGTTCGCTGGGAGATAAGGCATTTGCGAATGTTTTTGCTGGCAGCTTCTTTAGATTCGCATGGCATTTTCTTCAGAGCAGCTTGTCAGTTTCTTCAGAGGTGGGCATTTTTATTCAAAAAACGGCCACTTCGGGTCTTGCGTCGCAACTAAAACTACCAGGAGCGCATTAGTAGGCTAGCTAGTGATTGATCAGTAACTTGTAAACACTGAGCGAACAGAAATAAGGAACTGTTAGTAACTTGTAAACACTGAGAACACAGAAATAAGGACCATGTTGTGCACAACAGTAAGAGCCGATCCGTTCAAAATATTCACACGAGACTCACAGACCTGGCATTGTAATATGTTCACATTAGTAGCCCAAATTCAAAACCAACTAGTACGATTCCCATACATAAGATCAACATGTTAATGCATCTCAATGATTCATAGATCATATACAAATATGTAGCTCCAAAAGCAAAGATCTAGAAAAAACATATGTTCTTCCTACTAACATGGATGCTTCTCTTGGCCAACATTCAGTATAGAGTGAAAGAAAAATTTGTTTGTGAAGTCTACAATTCCTGTTGCAAATGTAAGTGGTTTCACCAAAAGTTAGAACCATGAGAATGAACCACAGATGATGGAGGAACATCCACTGCAATATGATTTGGTCTTCTCTCGATCACATGGCGAGACTATTTTCGGAATACAAACTTTAACTTAGGCAAAATGATGCCCATTGTATAATCAGACCAAAGCAATGAAGCACCTAGTGTTGGCCAATAAATAGTATAGTACTACTTTTCTGCAGTCCATGAAGTGACTATCCAATCTTTCTCTGTCTATTTTCAAATGGCACTGCATGCAGTGACTATACTATTCTCTTGTGTAGTTCAACCAAAATTGTGGTCACTTTGTTTGTTTGCCAAATAGCAACGGGCAGACATCTCTGTCTGCAAAAATATCAAGCAGCTAGTAAACATATACCCCACCTTGTATTTTCGATTTAAACACGTCTCTTCCGCTTAGCATCTATCATGTTTTGCATTGGACAATTTGATACAGTCATGTTTTGCCCTAGACAATTTCATACTGAATTAATTTGCTGGTTCAGCGCAGAAATATAGCTCCTATTCTTCATCAGACCAAGGATATCCATGTTCGTAGTGATGGAAGAGGAGAAATCGATACAACCGAAATTGAGCATGCAGTCATTGAATCATGTCCTGCACCTCCAATGTAGGTCCACCCTGCCAATAAATTCACATGCAAACCACTAGTATTACTATCTAATGACGGTACAAAAAGAGTAGCAAGATAGTAACAAACCATGTACCTTCATAATGAACAGCTCATAGTGCCACCAATTGGATATAAAGGTTTGGAAGAAAACATGCTCATGTTGAACCATTTGGACTTTTTGTGCAGTTCCACTAAAATCGAGCATCCCTGTTTGCATAGATATTGAAAGTGTGATTACTAAAAAAGTGGTACTAGTTGAAGCATACACTCACAAATATAAGCATTCCAATTTCTTAATGGGAAAAGGTAGCAAGACTGTTTCTAACCACCTATTTGAAGGAATAAATAAGGCAACAACGGCTGATGTTAGGCAGGCATACATAGTTTTTTCTGAAAAATGAACCATTCTTGACCTTTCCTCTTCTTTTAAGCATATTTTGTGTAGTTCAACTAAAAAAATGCCATCACCGCCTTGACAATTCAGTGACACTGTACAAACGGAAATGACTTAACATTACATTATGATGTTAAGTATGTAGTCGACAAGCATTAGAGACAAACATACAGACCTAACATTAATTTTAACAAAGGTGTGACTAGCTTTACCGGGATAAGAGCATCTCCAATAGCATGTGTATATTTGGATGTCTATATATTCATATAGACAATAGTCTAAAAAGATTCCCTTATAAACACGTCCAGTTTTGCATCAAAACGCCTTTATACAGGGACCATGAAAGGTGGGCTGTCGCTAGGGAGAGGAAGAAATCATGACTGCATCTGAGTTTAGACGACGCCTTCACAATGTCTAGGCGTGGATATTGTCGAGGTTGATTTAGAGGATGTGTATATTTGGACGACCATATAGACAAGCTATTGGACGCCTGTTTTGGGCTCACGTCGTGGAAAATGGGTATAGACATCCATATAGACAAGCTATTGGAGATGCTCTAATTTGAGTGAACTCTACACCATCTATTCCTTAATGTAAGACATTTTCGTAGTTCAATTTAAAGTACCCAAACATCTAGTATTTAGAAAAACAGGTAGTACTTTTCTTGAGCACATATCTGGGAAAGCTTGCCACACTTTATATATGTCCATACGCTAATGCAACACCATTCGAATAGTACAAATATACACTAATCCAGTGGCTAGTGCAACAGTAGAGTAGTTATTTTATTACATGTTACAGTACAATGGTTTTACTGAACAGATTTCCATAAGCTCTAGCACTAGAAGATTTCTATAAGAATTAACAATACAAAATGTAAAGGTAACAAGTTTCGGCATTGGTATACTAGCTATGCAAGAACATTAAACCAAATACAAAAGTATTAAGGTAACTAGCATTATTAACTAATGACAGTATAAAAAATTGCAAAGCATGTACCTTCAAGGTAAATATCATTTCGAACTCGAGGGGGCCTAAAAATTGCTATCCCAATCTTGATAATCGATCAAACATAAAAACTTGATCGAACGAATCAAGAGAACAGCTGGAGGAGGAGGTGCCCACTCTTGACCTTTCCTCTTGACACTGTACAAAAAAATGACTTATCTCATGAAAGTGAGGTATGTAATCTATAAGCATTAACAGTGCAAAAATCTGAAGGTAGTAACAAGATTCATCGTTGGTATACTGGTTGTGCAATAGCATTAGAATGCCTTAGCTGAAAAATCTTTAATACATCCACAATCAACAGCTAACCTTGAAATAATCCAGTGACATTAAATGCCATTGCTTAAATTTATCGGTGGCATTAGACTGAGTGCGGCATTAGTTAAATGTGGCATCACTTTAGCAGTAGCATTGCTTGACTTGACCGCTGGCGTTATACTAACAGCAAAAAAGTGGCAATAAGAGCATGGGAGGCCCATTCGGACAGTGGGCGCACCAGTACGATGTACCTCCACGGGCGCATTGAGTGAAGAGGGAGGTATGGTTGCCCATAGCAACAAATATCCAGGCAGCATATGTGGATTACGTCACATTTTTGTTCTCTTTAGCCATCTTTTTCCTATCTGAGGACAACAAACTGATCGACCTAGTCATTCTCTATTGCGTTGTCATGCCTTTCTACCCTTCTTCAACCAAGAGACACGGGACTTGTCGGGGATATACCCCGTGGCGTAAACCGGCCGGGAGTATAAACCGGCCGGACTGGATGACTCACTGGTAACCCGCCCGGAGCTTGGCGGTTCATTAGTAACCTGGCGGGCGGGTCAGATGGATGACGAGGCCCATGGCCCAGAAGGCCGGATCACGCTATGGTGGGTCGGTTTAAGAGAAAAGGCGTGAGGAATATTTACTTTACAAGGAAGACCCGGACTTGTATCCGGTTTGTATTAGAAGGGAGACTAGTCCTAATCCTAATAGGACTCCACATGTAACCCGCCCCTTCAACATATATAAGGAGGGGCAGGGCTCCCCAAAGAGGGACAGACAATAATCAATAATCTAGGGCTAGACACAATTAGAGGAGAGCCGGTTTACGGCGACTCCCTCGTGATGATAATGAGACCTAGCCTCAAACAGCATGTAGGGTTTTTACCGGATGATGTTTCCCGGGGCCCGAAGCTGTCTAAACCCTTGTCTTGCGTGTTGATCCGCCCTGCATCTCTCGTCCCACTCAACCCCTCTCAAGCTACCACATAGATGCGTTGGCCTCGCGACTAAGTCCTGACACTAAGGACATCTGCCGTGACAAATCCACGACAGTTGGCGCCCACCGTGGGGCCTGCGCACGGTGGTGTTGAGTTCTTGGAGGGATTTTTTCCAAGGTTTTGAGAAGTTCCCAATTTCCCGGACGAAGAGGAAACCGGTTTGAAAAGATTGGCATCAGCTTCAAGATTTATGATACGTGAAAAAGAAATTAGGGTTGCGAGCCACCTGCCGCTGCCGTCCTGTGGTTCATCTAAAGAGTTTTTTGAGCCGCCGAGACCAGCAGGGATCAAGTTTCTGTGGCGACTTGTTAAGAGAGCGGCCTGATAAATCTGCTGACTCATTTATGAAAGACCAGGGACTTGCCGAATACTGTTTTATCTGAAACCAAGAGATTCCATGGTGGATTGTTGGCTGTGCGTACTGACAAAAGTATCAAGATGAGATATCTAACAAGCGATTCAGAGACCGAGGCGTCAAACCATCACAGTCAGAAAAATTGATTAGGCGGCTAGACGTCTAAGCATCATGGTGGCTGCGTCTGTGCACCGTCGTTGTCGTAAGCCGATCTGTCCGACCAGTAAAAGAATTAAGTCACCAAGACCGACAGGATTTCGGTTGCGTGCGGCAGTGTTCGAGATTGACAAGAAATAGGCTATGGAATAATCCTTGAGATCTTTTTGCCATGGGCCCTCGCATACGTCCGCAGCGTCAGGCACGTACCTGACCGGCTAGTTACTACTGTCCCTCCGCTCGTGAAGCCTTAGCAGGAGCTGGCAGGTCAAAGTCCCGAGGTGAAAGTACTACTTTCCATTATGTTAAGGCGTCAAGTACAATTAGTTTAATCGGGCAAAAACTGTGTGGAGTTTTGAAAAACGTCAAGGGAAAAATCCACGTGAAGATGCTCTAGCTCGTTCCCAAAACAGTGCTAGCACTATTAATCCACGTATGGATCAAGACTACTGAGTGTTAGTGGAACATCACGTCAGACGTATATATATGTACGAGCTGTCTTTTTCGTCTGACTATGTCCAACTTTATCCACTACCAGTATCTGCGCTCATCTGGAAAATAAGTCAGGTGCCATCTGTTCTCAGTATTTTTAGCATGTATCAATTCTTTTGAGAACAATTACTCTTTCTTTTAATAAAATTTTATGCAGAATGGCTATTAAAAGAAAAAGGGGTGGTATTACACCGCGGAGGCACGTTCGGCTATGCCGCGCAGCTTCACGGACACGCGTATCGCGGTCCGGTTTACATCAATGCGCCGGCCGACTCGCCCATCCGCACCGCCTTACAAACGCCACGGACAACTCGCCTGTCCGCGCCAGCTTACAAACATCGCGGCCGATTCACCCGGCCGCACCGGTTTACCACGCCGCGGTCGGTTCATCCGTGAGCGATTTCAACTCCACCTAGCGGTCATCAACTTCATGGCGGATTATTTCCGGCCTAGCACATCAGGTGAAATCTATCTAAAATATATTTTATTGGTACATATTATTTTTTGTCAAAGAGCAGTTTATCTTTGTCTTGGTCTGCAATGCTGTTGATGCAGGACAATTGTTTACTTCAACAAAACGACGTGGTTAACTCGCCCGTCCGTGCCGGTTTATGATTTCCCCGTCCTTGTCGGTTTACAATGCCGCGGCCGACTCATCTGTCGGAGCCGCCACTGATGATGCGGTCATCTCTGCTGTCCGTCTCTCGCGGCCTGGTCTACATCGACATACTGGGCCGCACCGTCTGCATGAGCTGTTTATTGGATATGAGCAAGTCACAGCTTGGGTAGCCCGGTTTTCTTTCAAATTGGAGGCAAATTATCGTCAACCGCCGTCTGCACTGGATGGCTCAATAAGCAGGCACACAAGTCGCCGCCATTACAGTTCTGGTTAACTTCAAATCGCCAGTTGGAAGGAACCATTGGCCGATTGCTGACACGGCTCACACGAGACCATTTATAACCCGCCGCAGTCACCTCAACCTTCTGTGGATTCACATTGTGCTATCAACACCAATGATATGAAAGTTATGCCGGTTTACATCACGGTCAAATATGGAGAGTTTCAAGCCAACTCCTCGAGTCACCTTGAGACTCGGGGGCTACGATGACATAACTCAGCAAATCTTGCCGGTTTTAGCAAATTTAAAGAACCCCAGAACAATGGATGGAAAGATAACCCGGACCCGGAGGCTACTGTTATTTGAAGGCCGTCGGAAAATTTCCGGCTTAGAAAGTATATGACAGTTAGTAAATCCCGGTTCAACGAAGACATTCCAGATCATCATAAAGGATTCTGGTTGAAAATCCGGCTCAAAGGAAGTCAGTCTCACTGAAGCTCTCAAATCCGGTTTAACAATGTCCGGTTCAAAAAGGAATTAATTTCTCGCGAGTTCGAGTTGAAAGGCCGTCAGACAATTTCCGGCTGAAAATGAAGATTCTGGTTTGCAATCCTGTTTAAGGGACGTCTGTTCTCCCACAAAGCTTTGAAGCTCTCACTATCCGGTTCAAGATCCCGGTTCAAGAAGAATTTATCTCTTGCAAAAAGGTTAAAAATTACCGAAGAGGACCTGCTGCCATGATGCGCGGTTCAAACATGGGTATCATGCCTTATTGGCTTATCATATTATTGATCACTTGGGGGCTTGGTCGTATCCGAACCATAGCTACACCTCTTGATCGGCGCAATGCCATAATATCACTGGGGGCTTTGGTCGTGTCCGAACCAACGAACACCCTTTAATAGGCGACAGCCACCAGATCATTTGGGGACTGAGTCAAGTTTGAACCAGTAATGCCTCTTGGTCGGCCTAAGGCCACAATATCACTGGGGGCTTTGGTCGTGTCCGAACCAACGAACACCCTTTGATAGGCGACAACCACCAGATCATTTGGGGACTGGGTCAAGTCTGAACCAGTAATGCCTCTTGGTCGGCCTAAGGCCACAAAATCACTTGGGAGCATGGTCGGGCCCGAGCCATTGCTACGCCTCTTGATTTGGCATATATGCCACGAGTCATTTGGGGACCTGGCTGACTTGAATCATTGTCACTCCTATTGGAGGCCTTGATCCTGTCCGACCATGGTAATGCCATCTGAACAACTCAGTATAGCACATTTTTGCAAATGGTTTTTATCATTACTTTTGCTTCCATGTTGTTTTCATGGTTTGTTTGTTCTTTGCTTTTGTCGGATTTCTTTTATGTCAACAAGCATATTTTTTCCGGTTCAACTATCAATTACAAATTGACGGAACACGGTCAAGTCCTAATCTGGGGGCCATCTGCCCGGTTTGATTTTCTATTACCATCCTATTATGGAGTAAACCGGCGTTCATTAACCTGGCTTGATTTTCAAATACAAGTTGTCAATACAGGATCAAGTTATAATCCGGAGATTATCAGCCCGGTCTGGTTTGACTATGAGTCGCCAGTATTATATATGGTTAAACCAGTGTTTATCACAACCCGGTACGGTTTATCATCAACCGGCACAGTATGAAAGGAGTTATCATTACTCAAGATTGGGGTTATCACTCTTACTACAAAAAATTGGTAAACCAATGATGTGATTCAATATCACAGGTATGATATATTTCATTGGTTATTCTTAAGTGCAGCCTTGGTTATAAACCTGGGTTATATGTTGGGCATTATGACCCGTCCGGCGGTAAGCCGCCAGGACGCTTTAAATTTGTTGTATGCAGAGACAGGTTGAATAAAGCATGATGATAAATTATCCGGTGTTTATTAAACCGGCCTGGTTTTAAGACGATAGGTCGCCAGTATATGATGGGAAATTATCCGGAGTTTATTAAACCGGCCTGGCCTTGGACTATGCGTCGCCAGTATATATTTGGATTGCGCCATTGGAATCATGCGCTTATAAATGATTGGGTTATATTATTCAAATAGCCAAATTTGGCTGAATTTTCATTATGATATTGGATGAATTTTTCATACCGGATTATATTATCTTGAATAGCCAACATGGCTGGATTTTTATGGTTATTAGTAACCGGTATTATTGAGTTTTCAAAGTCGCTTTAGTACAACAGTTATTATTTTATCGATGAATATGATTTATTCTGCAATGGAAGGAATAGTCCCGAGTCGCTGCGGGCTTACGACCCAACACTTGGGGGCTACATTATTCAAATTGAGATTACATGCAAGTCTCATGTCGCTGCAAGCATGCACCATGATACTTGGGGGCTAATGCAAAGTCATTCTTTGTTCATCTTATTGAAGACCCGACTCATCACATTATAATGAGCCGGCCCTTGGGGGCTACCAATTGCTCCTATCAACAGTTCAAGGTACAAAGCTTTTTATCCATTATATTGCAAGGTCCACTGCTCAGTTGGTAAAGCACAAGACTCTTAACCTTGTGGACGTAGATTCAAGTCCCATGATGAGGGTTACATCATATGTTGTTATTTTTATTGAAGTATATATCAAGTCCCAGCTCAATATTATCTTACTGAGCCAGCCCTTGGGGGCTACACATCATTGCTCAAATCTACATGATTATACCTACAAAGTTCCTGCTCATTATTGCATAATGACCCGGCTCTTGGGGGCTACACTGGTTGAAGTTTTTATGAGTATAAGACAATTACAAGTCCCAGGTGGCTGCAAGCATGACAACCCGGCACTTGGGGGCTACATAGTATGGAGTATTCAGTTTTTACTAGTCACTGGGATGAACAACATGGATTTCTTCTTAAGTGGCAGTATTTATATTGAAGCAAGTCTTAAACCATCACTTTGTTCTGCTCAAGACTTGGGGGCTACAGGTAATATACATATAAGGAGAAACTATTTTCAAATTCTCTGTTTTGAGCAAACTGGATTAACCCGGCGTCACCAATCATTATGACCCTATGTCTGTAACCCGGCGTCATCAACAGTCATGAACCGGTGTTGGCAACAATCATGACCTGGAATTATCAGTTTTTATAACCAGACAATGGTGGTAATCATAAACCGGCAAGTTTTACATTTTCAAGCCGGCTGGATATCAGTTGAATATTTCAGGGACTAATATTTTTGTCAAGTCAAAGCATTGAAGGCCGATTCAAATGGATTCTTTATTTACAAATATCTTCTGCAAGCAAATTGATTATGAATATGGTTATTAACTTGGAAAGAAGAAATGACAAGGATTTAAGGATGATCAAGTGCCGGTTTACAAGAGTATTTAAACCGGAGCACAACCCGACGAATTTGTTCTTGTGTTTATGTTGCAGATCAGTTTAACATGGATGAACCCAAATTAAACTGGGGGCTAATGTCGGGGATATACCCCGTGGCGTAAACCGGCCGGGAGTATAAACCGGCCGGACTGGATGACTCACTGGTAACCCGCCCGGAGCTTGGCGGTTCATTAGTAACCTGGCGGGCGGGTCAGATGGATGACGAGGCCCATGGCCCAGAAGGCCGGATCACGCTATGGTGGGTCGGTTTAAGAGAAAAGGCGTGAGGAATATTTACTTTACAAGGAAGACCCGGACTTGTATCCGGTTTGTATTAGAAGGGAGACTAGTCCTAATCCTAATAGGACTCCACATGTAACCCGCCCCTTCAACATATATAAGGAGGGGTAGGGCTCCCCAAAGAGGGACAGACAATAATCAATAATCTAGGGCTAGACACAATTAGAGGAGAGCCGGTTTACGGCGACTCCCTCGTGATGATAATGAGACCTAGCCTCAAACAGCATGTAGGGTTTTTACCGGATGATGTTTCCCGGGGCCCGAAGCTGTCTAAACCCTTGTCTTGCGTGTTGATCCGCCCTGCATCTCTCGTCCCACTAAACCCCTCTCAAGCTACCACATAGATGCGTTGGCCTCGCGACTAAGTCCTGACACTAAGGACATCTGCCGTGACAAATCCACGACAGGACTCATTCCTTATCTACTGATTTTCCCCTTTTCAACCTAGATGTGGGTTTGATGCCTAGTCTCTTGGACCGTATAGTCTCCCTTCCTTTCCTTATTCAACCCAGACATGGATTAGTCATGAAGTAGGGTTTCCTTTAGTAGTGCAAGTTAAGGTTTTCGTCTGCGTGACCAGCAGAGCAGAGGATAGCAAATTGGGAAGATGGTGGAGTGGAAAAAGATCCACATGCAGTGATGTGGCAGATGGGGCAATAGAACAAGGTATGGTTCGAAAAGGGGTAGCATACCCGAGGATCGGCGGGAAGTGGCTTCGCTCATGGTCGTCGTCCTCCGGACACACTACGGTAGCGAGCTTGGGGGCGGAGGCCATCCCGCGCGGGTGCTAGGTCTGAGAAGGCAGCCTTATCATCAGTGCGTGACCTCGCTCGCCGACGACGAGTGCGTCAATGCTGCACGTCCTTCTCTTCCCTGGAGGATCTGTGACCACCGGTGAGGAGGGAGAGAGAGGCCGTCTTTTTTAGATCTAGAGACAGGGTGATAGTGTGAGAAGCAAGTGGGCAGCCCTTAGCAAGAAAGCGCTGAAGCTCCAGCCTATATATCTTTTTTATACTACTAGTACTAGAGGTGGAGTAGTGGTAGAGTAGTTTATATTTTCTCTGCATACAGTACCAGTTAGTCATGCTTCAAAACTGAATGGCACGCCATTAAAAAATGGTTGAAAACTAATGCGGCACCTCGGGCCAACACGGACAGATCGCATTTTGCACGAGAAATTACACACCATGTTTCGTTGGCATGTGGTCCCGTTTCAACATGTCAATGAGACGACGGTGAGTCCTTTTGTACAATTTTCGAACAGACATCTATGTAGGCCGGGGGCGCATCTTCGTGTACCGTGGCAACCGTCCACCGACTCTTCGCCTTTCCCTCTCGATTTGGAACTGCTATTGCATGCTCTTCCTCCCTCCTCCATTTGCCTTCACCCTTCCTTCTGCCATTGTTCGATCATCTTCTCCATGGAGGGAACAGGTCGAAAACGACCCTGTTATTCTTTCCCCGATCTGAATGATGACGTGGTGGAGGAACTCATTGATCGGTGCGACTTCATCACCTCGGCTAGCATGGCAGGTTCGTTCAAGACCATTCTCGACTCAACTAATAACATCATTACAAGGAACCCAAGGATCCAGGAGCGGT
This sequence comes from Triticum dicoccoides, assembly GCF_002162155.2. NCBI lineage: Eukaryota > Viridiplantae > Streptophyta > Magnoliopsida > Poales > Poaceae > Triticum > Triticum dicoccoides. The sequence goes on from NC_041392.1 coordinate 352,533,919, forward strand.
TTGATCTCCCCTATCTTCTTTGCCGTGACGCTGCTGACTGGCGTGCGGACGACGGAGGCCTCGCCTTGTGCAAGTTGATGCCGCTTGATAATGATACGTGTGATGTTAACATGCCATCGCTTGAGGGTAAGGCTTGGGCAGGCGCAAATGGAGATTGGGTTGTTTATATTGGGTACAACTATGAGTTGGAACTTGTGAATGTGTACACTCGTCACTGGGTTCCACTTCCAAAAATCTCAGACTGCCTAGAGGTTGAGCACACCTGTATTCTATGTACGTTCAACTACGATCATGGTGACTGTCGTCTACAGAAGATAGCAATTTGTCGAGCTCCCGACTGCTCTTGAGGTTATAGGAATGGTTGTGTTGTCGCTATCTTCGACAAGCTTGTTGCCGTCCTTCATAGTTCGACTCGATGGATATTGCTCAAAAATTAATTTCTATACACGGATGAGTACAGTGATGCAATTCAATATGAGGGACTTGTGTTTGTTGCCACCACTCGTGGCACTGTTTTTGCATGGAATCCTTATGCTTTCGGTACGTTTGTCTTCCGTCGTAATTATAATTGTTTCATCCACATGCATGCGGGTTAGCTAGTTTCCCTTTACTAATTAACCTTCTTGTCTTTCCAAGGTCCTGTGAACATTCCACCACCTATATTTGAAAAAAATTATAACCAAGGGGGAGATGGCAATGATGATGATCACGAGCATGAGGACCCATATACTCAGTGGCGCCTGGCAACTTATTCCGATGGATCACCTCTTCTTGTCTGTATACAGGGCACTGCTGATGTTACTAAGGAAGCAGGTGTTGTCTCCCAAGGTCGCACTCTCCGGAACTATTCCAACATCCCTTGCAGGGTATTCGGGATGGATACTACTATGCTAGCGCCAACACCTTCTCCCTGGTTTAGTATTGATACTCTTGGAGGAAACTCACTCTTCCTTGGACAAAACTATCCAATGATGGTGAAAGGTGATCCAACTGTTGTTGACACAACGTTACTACCATTTATGAGAAGCAACTATATCTATACCTCAGACATTTCTATGGTTCCCTACTGTGGCTATCACATTATGCGTCCTGACAGAGGCCACTTCAGCCTGGATGATCAGTCCTGCGTTGGTCTCGAGATTGACAGTAGCTACCCCTTCCCAGAGAATCACTTCTGGTTCAAAGCAAGTGTTTCCAACACCGAGGATTGGTTGAGCTGAAGTTCATTTCATTGCTTGTTATTTGTTGTGTGATGAAAACTTTAGTATTTGTAATGTATCCTCGTTGTAGTTGTGGGTTCATGACCTGTTGTATGTAATAAAATGATATGCCTATGATAAACTTACTAAATTTATGAATGGCTTTCGAGTCGCTTCTCTGAGTGGGTGCTGCAACGAGGCAAAAATATATTTTCTGAATACATAATTGCACATGCATTGCAACAAGTTATCGGATGAGTCCAATCAACAATAGTACTACTATTTGTACTAGCTTCACATGCTTTGCGTGTCGGGCGGGTGTTTTTAGTGTAGCTGCGAATCCCACCATCCCAGGTCCTCGGATGAGTCACGTAGAAATTGCATTCTGATGTTTGGGTTCAAACTTTCAAAACTGCTGCACTATCTCTACGTCTACGTATACACAACAAGTTTTAAACTTGAGACCAGCCACCCACCCTCACAAAGAACACTTTTTAACCTAGCATAGACTCCAGGAAATTTGGCCACAGTGTGAGGTGGGCCATATGTTAATGTGCTTGGTGTATGTAACCAGCACCTCGAATCCTCAATATATACTAGGGTGGCATGGGCCAGAACAAGCATTCACGTCCAGGAGTACGGCACACACCACCAGCACGACTTCCATCTGACACCATATTTCTTGGAGTCCGTGCTACATCTATCTCTTCAACCTCCTTGTTTCTCTAACTTAGCCATCACGCGGCGGGCGAGGTGGGGGTTTGTCGGTAGTCGGTTTCCTCAACTGCGGTCCCACTTGTAAGGCGAACTCCAACGCACAACCCCAAATGGACCTCCATTTTGCCTGGATTTTGTCAGTTCAGGTAGGGCAATGGGGTCGTGTCCAGGCCATTTCTCGGATGCGGTGGCCGTGCGCCCAACGCGCGGGCGCATCCCAGCCGCGTACATTTTTCTTTGAAAACACATATCTTTTTTCATCATTGATTTTTGGTACATCGAAATACATCACCAAAATTTGACTAGAAAAGCAAGAACAAAGAAAACAAGAACCACAAGAATACATTTTAGAAGATATCCAACATCCATAATTGCTCCTGTAAGTTGGATTAGTGCCTTCTCGATGCATTCATTGTTGTCTGCGAAAGCTCGATCTTGCGTGCTTCTTTCTTCTTTGAGTGTAAAGAAGTATACGTTGCTTCCTCGCATCTAGTCTCATGTCTAGCCTCTATTCTATCAACAAGTGCACTAGTCTCATCTCTAGCCTCTATGCTAGCTAAAAGTGCTAGAACATCTACTAAATTGTGCTCTATCAATAGATCGATGTACTATTCTTCCCAATACCAAAACTTGCATCCATTCTACACAATAAAATTTTAAGTTAGCACAACTAGTCTAATCCGAGAGCACAACCAAAGCTAAAGTAGCACATACCCCATCGATTGAGCACTTGATGAACACCCATCCGGGATGTTCGAGCGTTGTAGTCACGCGGCTCAAGACCTTCTTTGGGCAGTCGTCGCACATAATGAGTGGCAACGGTGCGCCGACAAGCTTTTGGTTCAACACCGAGCCCGGCCAACCGCCATTCATGTATCTGTCGACGGACCGCCGACGGTGTAGATCCGAGTGGCTTGATGAGGAGTCAGTACCTGCATGCGTCCTTGCGGCCTTGTTGGGGCCTTCTGGTCCAGTGCCCGGCCAGTCCATGGCTCGGCGCGGCCTCCCACAGCCGGGCGAGCTCAAGCTCGACCGGATCCGCTCCAAATCCGGTATTTAGGTGCGCAAAACACGTAGTCGTGGTTGGGTAGCTCCAGGGCGTCGAGGGAAAGGGGGCTGAGCGAGTGCGCGTCCGAGCTGCACGCGTTGGACTTGGCATAGCGGTGTGGCAGACCAACCGTGTGGAGGTGTGAAGTGGCTTCGCTTGTGTGGGGGACGGAAGCCATCCCGCGTGGCCACTAGGTCTGACATGACGGCCTTGTCATCAGTGTGTAACCTCTGTGGCAACCGTCCACTCCTCACTAGCCTCTTCGCTGACATGTGGTCCCGTTTCAACATGTCAGTGAGACGACGGTGAGTCCTTTTGTACAATTTCCGAACGGACATCTAGGTAGGACGAGGGGCGCCTCTTCGTGTACCGTGGCAACTGTCCACCGACTCTGCGCCTTTCCCTATCGATTAGGTACTACTGTCGCACGCTCTTCCACCCTCCTCCATTTGCCTACACCCTTCCTTCTGCCATTGTTCGACCGTCTTCTCCATGGATGGAACATGCCGGAAACGACCCCATTATTCTTGCCCCGATCTGAATGATGACGTGGTGGAGGAACTCATTGATCGGTGCGAGGTCATCACCTCGGCTAGCATGGTAGGTTCGTTCAAGACCATTCTCGACTCAACTAATAACATCATTACAATGAACCCGAGGGTCCAGGAGCGGTTTGATCTCCCCTATCTTCTCCACCGTGACCCTGCTCACTGGCGCGCGGACGACGGAGGCCTCGCCATGTGCAAGTTGGTGTTGCTTGATAATGATACGTGTGATGTTAAGATGCCATCGCGTGAGGGTAAGGCTTGGACAGGCGCAAATGGAAATTGGGTTGTTTATATTGGGTCCAACTGGGAGTGGGAACTTGTGAATGTGTACACTCCTCATCGGGTTCCACTTCCAAAAATCTTAGACTGCCCAAAGGTTGAGCACACTGGTTATGACCATACGTTCAACTATGGTCATGGTGACTGTCGTCTATAGAAGATAGCAATTTGTCAAGTTCTCGACCGCTCTTGGGATTTAATGGAATATGTAGTTGTTGCTATCTTCGACAAGCTTGTTGCCTTCCTTCATAGTTCGACTAGATTCATATTGCTCAAAAATCAGTTTCTATACAAGGATGAGTACTGTGATGCAATTCAATACGAGGGTCTTGTGTTTGCTGCCACCACTAGTGGCACTGTTTTTTGCATGGAATCCTTATGCTTTCGGTACGTTTGTCTTCCACCGTAATTATAATTGTTTTATCCACATGCATGCGAGTTAGCTAGTTTCCGTTTACTAATTAACCTTCTTGTGTTTCCAAGGTCCTGTGAACATTCCACCAACTATACTTGAAAAAAATATATAACCAAGGGGGAGATGACGATGGTGATGATCACGAGCATGAGGACGAGCAGGACCCATATACTAAGTGGCGCCTGGCAACTTATTCTGATGGATCACCTCTTCTTGTCTGTATACAGGGCACTGTTGATGTTACTAAGGAAGCAGGTGTTGTCTCGCATGGTTGCACTCTCCGGACCTATTCCGACATTTGTTGCAGGGTATTCAGGAAGGATACTAGTGTGCTAGTGCCAACACCTTCTGCCTGGTTCAGTATTGATAGTCTTCGACAAAACTCACTCTTCCTTGGACAAAACTATCCAATGATGGTGAAAGGCGATCCAAATGTTGCTGAGACAACATTACTACCATTTATTAGAAGCAATTGTATCTATAGCTCAGACATTGCTATGCTTCCCTACCGTGGCTATCACAATATGGGTATTGAAATAGGCCGCTTCAGCCTGGATGATCAGTCATGCGTCGGTCTCAAGTTTGACAGTAGCTGGCCCTTACCAGATAACCAAGGGCTTGATGACAATGATGATGATCACGAGCATGAGGACCCATATACTCAGTGGTGCCTGGCAACTTATTCCGATGGATCACCTCTTCTTGTCTGTATACAGGGCACCGTTGATGTGACTAAGGAAGCAAGTGTTGTCTCCCATGGTCGCACTCTCCGGACTTATTCCAACATCCGTTGCAGGGTATTCGGGATGGATACTATTGTGCTAGTACCAACACCTTCTCCCTGGTTTAGTATTGATACTCTTGGAGGAAACTCGCTCTTCCTTGGACAAAACTATCCAATCATGGTGAAAGGCGATCCAGCTGTTGTTGACACAACATTACTACCATTTATGAGAAGCAATTGTATCTATACCTCGGACATTGCTATGCTTCCCTACCGTGGCTATCACAATATGGGTCATGAAATAGGCCGCTTAAGCCTGGATGATCAGTCCTGCATTGGTCTCGAGATTGACAGTAGTTGGCCCTTCCGAGAGAAACTCTTCTGGTTCAAAGCAAGTGTTTCCAACACCGAGGAATGGCTGAGCTGAAGTTCATTTCATTGCTTGTTATTTGTAGTGTGATGAAAACTTTAGTATTTACTAGAATGTTTTGTTGGAACTAATCTATAATCCAACATGTATCCTCGTTGTCGTTGTGTGCTGATGACTTGTTGTATGTAATGAATGTTACATTTGCATGTCATAAACTCAATTTATAAATGGTTTTCGACTCACTTCTTGGAGTGTTAGTGTCGTAGTAGTATAGCCAGCATCCGTAGTAGTATGAAGTTTCCACATCACATAGAGACAACCAATAGTTAGTTCTAGTTAGATCAACTAGAGCTAGGTGTCGCACTGAGGCCGAGAAATATGGTGATAGCATGACTGCATGAGGTGGGTTTGTACATAGTATGATGTAGGCATAGGGCTTGTCGTGTTTCCTACTCCTCGGGTCTAAATGTGGAGAAGATTTGGTCAAGTTCTTCCTCCTTTTGCCGACACGTGGGACATCCAGCATCCAGGTCGTGTCATGCAAGAAAATGGAGTGGTAGTTGAAGCCACGTGATGTGCATCTTGGGTTAAACTGTAAATAGAATCTTACTACTCTTGAGTAACTCCAAAAGTAGCCACCGAAGATCTTTATCGGATTTGTTTTTCATCACCGGCATGTCGAGGTGAAAGATGTGCAGGTTCAGTGGGTCCTCTTGCGTTTTCACTAGCATGTGGGATCGCATGTGAGCAAACAGACGATGGGCTCTGCACATTTGCTGGCTGGCTGAGAAGAGAGATAGAGGAGGGCTGAGCACGGACTCCAGGAAATTTGTTCTATGTAACCAGCACCTCAATATAGGCTCGATATAGTGGGGTGGCATGGGCCATAACTAGCATTCACGTCTAGCAGTATGGCACACACCACCCACACAAGTCCCATTTGACACCAATTTTCTTGGAGTCCCACTAGTGCAAAATCGGGCTTTAGCGCCGGTTCATAAGGGTTTTTTGTGCCGGTTCGGCATGAACTGGCGCTAAAGTGCCACCACATGGCTTGAGACGGGCACGGGTGCGGGTAGACCATTAGTACCGGTTGGTAACACCAACCGGTACTAAATGTTTGGGGGGGTTTGGTTTAATTTTTTATTTTTCCTTTAATTTTGTGTTTTCAATTTAATTTTAGTGATTGTTTTACATTATAATGAGTTGTTAAATCATTAGGTGAAAGTACCGCAGATTAGTTTCGACTGGATGGATGTGGATCCTAGCTAAGTGATCAAGTATATGCCACATCCATATTACTTGATCACTTAATTAGGTGATCAAGGTAATATGGATATGGCATATACTTGATCACTTATCTAGGATCCATCCGGTTGAAACTAATCTGCGGTTTCTTTCATAAATGATATAATAACTCATCATCATCATCATATTAATATAAAAACTCTTGCATCATATATATCATCACCAACAACAGTATACTAGCTAGATAAAAATCATCATAGTCATTACCACTATTTAATCATCATAGTCATTACCGCTATCTAATCACCACCAACACTAGCTTAAAGAAGAAACATTCACTTGTACCAGAAGCAAAGATATCATCAAGTTCAACATGGTCATGATATTATAAGCGTTCATAACACCACAAAAGCAAATCACTCTTTGAGATTAATTAAGTTCAGGACGAAGAACACAGACATGAGAGAACAAGTACTAATTAATAGCATGAACTAGCTAATAATCACTCCTGCTGCTCTCTCTCTCTCTCTCGGGTAAAATAGCATAGAACATGTATAGCTCTCCTGATTCATCATATTGGAGCATGCAGATGAAACTGTCTCCTAATCATGGGATGCACTTCGGTTTGCTGCCCCCTAGTACTTCTATGCGATCGTTAACAATTTTGCTCCAATCTTTCACTATTAAGCATTCCTCGCTATTAGAAATCCTTAATTCACTCATGTGCATTGTAGGATATCTTGGCCGTAAGCTAACCATTGACATGCGACCTTTAGTACCGATCCATTGAGGCACAACTGTCATCGGGAGTCCTTGTTTAAGAACATCGTATAGTAACATTACTTAGCAATGAAGTTTAGCTTGAAAAATAATGTATGCAAAAGATGCACTCAGGACAAATAGTAAAAATCTTACCATCTTTCCTAAATAGATGTGACTGTAGTTCAATATGATCACTATTGGTCGCACGTTTTGAGTACTAAGATTTTCAAATTCAGGAAAATAATTTCTCTTGACAGCATCAAGATCCTCAAGCCATGAAACATAATGACTTATCTCCTCGCAGTTTAGTTCAGCCCTGGGACAATGGACGGTCATGTCTACCAAGCGTCGGACATGTTTGCTTGAATGGAAATAAGTTGTCAATAGAAATTAGTTGTCAACTACTTTTGAATAAACCATATCGAAGACATAAATATGGTTGAGAAACTCACATATTGGTAGAACTGGAGGAGTCTGCACATCGACCCAGATGTCTCTGTTACCTTCAATATCATCTTCCAGACGAATATCAAAGGTGATAACCATACCGGGCTCAAATGCATAAGCCTTGCACAGTGCTTGCCAAGTTTTGCATTCAAAATAGGTGTATTTGTCTGCATTGTATAATTTGATGTTAAAAGTATAACCATGCTTGGTCTTCAGGTAAACTCTCTTTACCTCCATAGTTTCCATAGCACTGAAACCTATCTTATCCAAGACAAAAATTCTTGCATGGCAAGGGATGCGCTAGTAGAATAGTGAAGTTTTAAAATTATAAGTTAAAGCAAATGAAGCATAAGTCATGCTTAATTACGAAAAAAAGACTTGTCGTTGTGACTTATTGTATCCACTTCGAAGGTCTCATCCAGCTTCATGCTGAAGCATCTATCATCAACAAGGAAATTTTTGTCGCACAGGCCGCGTTGGTCTTCACAGTATTCGCACATAATGAAATCTTTTTCGTCGTCAGATGACATTTCCTATGTTCATATAGGTGAAACATTAAACACTTACTAGTTCTATTAATTCAACTAATTCAACTACTTCTATTAATTCAACTAGTTCTATTAATTCAACTAATTCAACTAAGCATTTACTAAAAATAAACTAGTTCTATTAATTTTCTTACTAAAATAAAGTAGCTAGTTTTATATAGTAATATTTTAATTAGATCATCAAATCTCAGATACCTAAATTTTCTTACTAAAAATAAACTAGTTCTATTAATTTAACTAATATTTTTATTAAAAATAAACTAGTTCTATTAATTTTCTTACTAAAATATATAAAGTAGCTATATATAGTAATATTTTAATTAGATCATCAAATCTCATATACCTAAATTTTCTTACTAAAAATAAACTAGTTCTAATTCAACTAGCTAGTTCAACTAAGCATTTACTAAAAATAAACTTGTTATATTAATTCAACTAGTTCAAATAATCTCATATACCTAATTAATATCTAGCTAATTCATCTAAAAATTGACATTAATATTTAACTTTTCTATCTAATTCATCTAACATTAACATTCTAACAATCTTATCTACGTAATTCATCTAATTTGATCATCTAATTAACAATTTGACATGCATTAATCTAAACAACAGAAAACAGAAAATAATTAAAAAATTGTGTGTGTGTGTGTGTCTCTCTCTCTATGTGTGTGTGTGTATGTGTGTGTATGTGTGTGTACGAGCTGGGGGCGGCGGCGTACGGGCGGCGGCGCGAGACGGCGATGAGACGGGGACGGCGCGACAGGCGGCGGGCCGGGGGCGACGGTGAGAGACGGCGACGTACGGGGCGGCGGCATGAGACGGTGATGTACGGGGCGGTGGCGCGAGACGCGACGATGGGGGCGGGGGCGGCGAGGGCAAGACACAGCGCATGATGGGCGATGGCGCGACGGCGGCGGCGATGTCGCGCGAAGCAGTTGAAGAAGAAGTGGGGAGATGAAACTGAATTTTTCGTAAGTGCTATATATATAGGAGGGGCCTTTAGTACCGGCTGGAGCCACCAACCGGTACTAAAGGCCAATTTTGGCCAGGTCAAGCGGCGGGAAGCGGCCCCCTTTAGTATCGGTTCGTGGCTCCAACTGGTACTAAAGGGGTGCGCTGCGGTGCGCAAAGTTTAGTCCCACCTCACCGGGAAAAGGGCAGCCGCACTGGTTTATAAACCCAGTCGCGGCTGCTCTATCGAACTTCTCTGTAAACCAGGCTTTTGGGCCTAACTATGGCGTGCTGTTCTGTGAGCTTGCTGGCCCTTGTGAGCCTAAATTTACATGCCCAAGGCCTAGCAGGCCCACTGGACAGCGCCCCAACAATTTTTCATATAGTTTTTCTTCTGCTTTATTTTTTTTCTATTTTTTCTGAGTAGTTTTTTTATATAGTTTTTTCTTTTCTGATTTGTTTATTTTCTTCTATTTATTTCTGAGTAGTTTTTATATAGTTTTTTTTGTGCTTTATTTATTTTCTTCTATTTGTTTCTGAGTAGTTTTTTATATAGTTTTTTTCTTTTCTGCTTTATTTATTTTCTTTTATTTATTTCTTAGTAGTTTTTTATATAGTTTTTTTCTTTTCTGCTTTATTTATTTTCTTCTATTTATTTCTAAGTAGTTCAAAAGAGAGTTTTCATCCGAAACCCTAATAGTTCGAAAGAGAGTGCCCAGTTTGTACACAAAGTGCATCCAGTTCTTGTCGTAACCATCTCTACTTTTTTGCACATGCCATGTGGGTGAATGATGATACCATGCCAAGTTTCAACCTTTTCAGAGTTCATTTGTAGTGCTTTTCAATTTCAGGGTCATTTAGCTCAAAACAAATCAGTAAATGCATCAAAATATCAAATTATGTCAGAAAGGGTTGAAAGTTGACGACATGGCTTTGAATGGTGCATAATGAACGCAAAAAAGTCCGGAGTTGTAATAAGCTATTAAAATTTTGAATAGCCGGTGTAACAGATGAGTTCTCGTCCGAAACATTGATACTCCGAAAGAGATTGTCTAGTTTCTACACGAAGTGCATGCAGTTTTTGTCGTAACCCTCTCTACTCTTTTGCACATGCTAGGTGGGTGAAATGATGATACCATGCCCAGTGTCAACATTTTCAGAGTTCATTTTGTAGTGATTTTCAATTTCACGGTCATTTAGCTCTCTAAACAAATCGGTAAATGACTGAAAAATAGCAAATGATGTCAGAACGTGTTGAAAATTGATGACTTCACTTTGAATGGTGCATACAAAATGCAAAAAAAGTTTGGAGTTCAAATAAGTTTAAAAAATGAAGTGCCCGTGTAATAAATGAGTTCTTGTCCGAAACCCTGATACTCCAAAATAGATTGTCCAGTTTGTGCACGAACTACGTCCAGTTTATGCTGTAACCCTCTCTACTCTTTTGCACATGCTATGTGGGTGAAATGATGATACTATGCCAAGTTTCAACATTTTCAGAGTTCATTTTTTAGTGATTTTCAATTTCACGGTCATTTAGCTCTCTAAACAAATCGGTAAATGACTGAAAAATAGCAAATGATGTTAGAACATTTTGAAAATTGATGACTTCGCTGGTGCATACGGAACGCAAAAAAGTCTGGAGTTCAAATAAGTTTAAAAAAAATGAAGTGCCCGTGTAACAGATGAGTTCTCATCCGAAACCCTGATACTCCGAAAGAGATTGTCCAGTTTGTACACGATGTGCATCCAGTTTTTGCCATAACCCTCTCTACTCTTTTGCACATGCTATGTGGGTGAAATTATGATACCATGCCAAGCTTCAACATTTCCAGAGTTCATTTTGTAGTGATTTTCAATTTCACTATCATTTAGCTCTCTAAACAAATCGGTAAATGACTGAAAAATAGCAAATGATGTCAGAACGTGTTGAAAATTGATGGCTTCACTTTGAATGGTGCATACGGAATGCAAAAAAGTCTGGAGTTCAAATAAGTTTAAAAAAATGAAGTGCCCATGTAAAAGATGAGTTCTCGTCCGAAACCCTGATACTCCGAAAGAGATTGTCCAATTTGTACACGAAGTGCGTCCAGTTTTGCCGTAACCTTCTCTACTCTTTTACACATGCTATGTGGGTGAAATGATGATACCATGCCAAGTTTCAACATTTTCAGAGTTCATTTTGTAGTGATTTTAAATTTCACGGTCATTTAGCTGGGGCAACCGGCGGGGGAGGATCGGTGCGGGGGGATTGAGGGGGAGATCGAGTGAGTGTGAGTGTGAGTGGAGAGAGGAGAGAGTGAGGGCGTAAACATGTAAAAATATACATCAAAAATACATTGATTATCAATGATATTTTTGTGTACAATCTGAATTGTCAATATGAGTCCTCAACGGTTTAGAAACCGGTGAAGACTCATATTGCGACCACAAATTCTACGCATAGAGTTCAATGAAAACCAAGTGCTTGTGATAGTTTGAGAAGCAACATATTTAAGGTGGTAAAAATCCTGCTAGGGGAGCGAGGTGGGACTAAAAACAGCCTGCCACAACCTCTTTACTACCGGTTCATGCCACGAACCGGTACTAAAGGGCCTGGCCGGGCCCCAGCCTGACAACAGCCAGCCACTGCCTCTATAGTACCGGTTCATGGCACAAACCGGTACTATAGGTTCGCTACGAACCGGTACTAAAGATCTCCTCCCACCTAGCCATTGGAACCGGCACTAATGGACACATTAGTGCCGGCTCAAATTCAAACCGGGACTAATGTGTCTCACATTTGACCCTTTTTCTACTAGTATCCGTGCTACAGCCATCTCTTCTCCCTCCTATTTTCTCAGCCATCGCGTGGTGGGCGGGGTGGGGATTTACCGATAGTTGGTTTGCTCAACTACGGTCCCACTTGTACGTGAAAATGCAACACAGCACGCATTCCCCCTTGAGCGGCATGCCAGGCTAACCATTTAGGGTTGCGACGCGAACACAGCAGGCTTTTCCTTTTGAACTTGTAACTTGTAAAATTTGGTTCTGCTCCATGGCGCGACCGATAGATAGAAATAACGATTTTCCCTAGAGTAATGAGAAGTTTGGTTCTGGCGCGGTTCATACATGGAGTACGTACGAAAATTATGAAGTTGATGCGAAAGGTAAGATAATTACTAGTAGTACCATATACTACTACATGGATTTGACGGAAAGATAAAGATACACACAGATCCATCAATGACATCCTCGCGCCCTAGTGCACCGGGTCACCAACCGACGTGTGAGGAGCAGCGGCGTTGGCGGAAAGCTCAACGTGCTTCTGAACAATGCCGTCCAAGGTTGCCCTGCGGGTTAAGAAGGCCAGCGACCTATCGTCCTCCTCTGGCACATAGTAGTCCTTGTGGACGATTTGTGCCTAAACGTGGGTGATTATGTCGATGGTGTATTGTTGTGCCAGGCACTGCGCGGCGAGCGCGACCTCAAGGTGGACATTCTCCGGCGCAACAGCGGGCAGTCGCAGGGCCACCAGTGCGTCGAAGAGGTGTCACCATAGAGGCCGTTGAGGGTGGCGGGCATCGCAGAGCTTGGGCGCGTGGGCTGGAGGCGTACGTCAAGGTCGCCCACGAGCTTCTTGACGATGGTGAACTTGTCGAGGAAGCCGACGAGGACCTCATCGAACAAGGAGACGAAGTTGTCGTCCAAGCGGCCTCTCGCCCTGGCGGCCTCAAGCATGACCTGGAGACGTTCCTCAGTGCCGGGCCTCAGGCCGGCATCGTGGACCATCTGGCACAGCTAGCTGATGCTCGCGCTCATCGCCTCCATGGGTCTAGCTTCTAGTCAACTGATCTTGCGATTGGAGTGATCACCCTTGCCCTTGGTTAGGGTGCGTCGGTGCATAGGATTTCGTAGATTGGACTGGTGGGGAGCCTTTATATGAGAAGTGCAGACTGTGTTGCATTCACGTATGTGTTGGCCATCTACTCCTCGGCCCTCTACTGCACCTACCTTTGATTGTATGACATGTGGGCCAGCCACCTGTTGGGCCCACGAGTCATTGACCCAAACATAGGTGCAGTAAGTCAATGAAGCTGCGTCCCCCTCTGTGCCGGTGCAGTATAGTCATCTCACCGGACCTCTAGTTGGGGCCAAATGAGAGAACTTTGATGTTTACTGGTTTATTGGTCCCCTTTGCATTTTGCGCCAAGTTTTGACCTTTGATTTAACTAATAAAATGGTAATGCATGTAACTAGAAATGTTGTGTAAGTCACCTTACGAAAACCAAATAATCCCAAAACACTTAGGCATAGTACATTAACTCCCTCCTCGTTTCTTATTTCATGACATGTCAACCAATGAGAGATGGGGGCCGTGCATGCTTTCAATGACTTGAGACTACCAAACATGACATGCAGTGGTTAGTTCATTGCATGTAATCCTATTAATTAGCAAAAAGACATTAAGTTCTCGCGCTTTCCCCTTCGTCTTGGTCACGGTGCACAACCTAAGAGCAAGTATAATAAGCTTATGTAAGCAGGTTGTAAGGATTAAAATATAATTTTTCTGCTAACATGGAGGGAAGAGAAGAGGAGAGAGAAGAGGAGCCGTCTACAGAATAAGAGCCAGCTGCAGCACGTGCTCCTAGGCACTATGTGAGAGTGGGAGGTGGGCCATGTATTAATGAAGTAGCACATCTTTGTATCTTACTATTATACTTGAAGGCTACGAGGTTGGCTATAGATGACATGGCAATGTCATATAACCATGAACTGGCTGTACTATTAACCATGCTCTAAGAGCATGGTATAGCCAGCTGCTGGCTATATGATGTTGCCATGTCATATAGAGCCATCACTTGCAACCACTCATACAATAAGGTTAGCTATAAGGCTGGCTATAAGAGTACTACTTTTTCTCATCTTCTCTCTCTCTTTCTTCACATTTATTGTACATCGTCCTAGGAATCCGCATATAGCTAGGATCTTGCATGAGAGCACACTCCTCTTTTTCACTTCCTCTAAGATGACTTATACACCTAGAAAGAGGGAGTAGTCTCAATTCATTGGATGCATACGCACCCCACATCTCGTATTGGGTGATTTCTTTTTCCATGGCAAAAAACAGGGAATGAGGTGGGTAGTTAATGCACCGCACCTAAAAGTTTTGGGATTACTATTTGGTTTTCGTAATGTTACTAATGCACCAATACAGAGGGAGTACAATAGTAGTCTTTGATTGCAATTTTTTTTGGTAACTTACAAAGCCGAGCGCTCGGTGAGTACAATAGTAGTCTGATTGATGAGACTTAAGATTTGAGCCATCTACCGGAAGGAATAAAACAATACACCATGTATTCATTTACAGAGGGAGTAGTACATTTTTGTGACATGCATTACTAGATATTGCTAGTCAAATACTAAATCCATATGGATGTGGTAGTACTACTAAATCCAGACGGTGGTGCTAGTACTAGTAGTAGTACTACCAATGTAGTAGTACTGTACTACCCGTTGGTCAAATTATTACGTGATGCTCCTCACAGTGAAGTGACAAGACCCTGCGCCGGAGGTGACACCTGAGTATAGGCGCTGTGTTTGGCATACCATAGTCAGCCTCACTGTCTGCAGTCACTATCATCATGGTTGCTAGCCTTCTTACAACTAGCCGTGTTAACCATAATTTCATGTGCGTAGATGCCTGTGCATTGCACGGAACACCAAGATTGGGGGTGGACGGCGTCGGTAGCGGCCATCGCGCCAGATTTTTCCATGGCCTTCTAGATGTGGTGGGGAGGAGATGAGGCTAATTGTGAGAGACAAGGAGTTGTTTGTAAATAGGGAAAAAGTGCGGGCATCTTTTTGCAAAACTCGAGAAGTTTGGTTTGTATGCGTCAGATCTAGATCCGACGGCTATTGGTGAAAGATGGTAGACACAACATCATCACCAACTCAGGGCCTCTTTGATTCGTGGGATTTTGAAAACGCGGGAATATGACACGGCAATATTACAAGTTTCAAACTGATATTACAAATGTTAGGAGTAATGGTGCACGTACGAAGAGGGAATTACTAGGAAGTTTATGTAAGAACTTTCGTTACTTTAGGTGGATGCAACATTATCGTACAAACTAAAATCCACCAACCTTACAAGTCACTAATGGGCAAATAAATTTTCGAGTCTCTGGGCACTTGATGTTTCAAAAACAAATTCAGCTTCTGCGGAGACTGAGAGAGTCCTGGATTAAGGGGTCCTCGGACGTCCCGACTATGTAACATGGGCCGGACTAATGGGCTACGAAGATACAAGATAGAATACTTCTTCCCGTGTCCGGATGGGACTCTCCTTTGCGTGGATGGCAAGCTTGGCATTCGAATATGTAGATTCCTTCCTTTGTAAACTAACTTTGTACAACCCTAGGCCCCTCCGGTGTCTATATAAAATGGAGGGTTTAGTCCGTAGAGGCAATCACAATTAGACAGGCTAGACCTCTAGGGCTTAGCCACAACGATCTCGTGGTAGATCAACTCTTGTAATCCTCATACTCATGAAGATCAATCAAGCAAGACATAGGGTATTACCTCCATCAAGAGGGCCCGAACCTAGGTAAAACATCATGTCCCCTGCCTCCTGTTACCATCGACCTTAGACGCACAGTTCGGGACCCCCTACCCGAGATCCGCCGGTTTTGACACCGACATTGGTGCTTTCATTGAGAGTTCCGTTGTGTCGTCACCAGAAGGTTCGATGGCTCCATCAATCATCTACAACAATGCTTCCTTGGGGGAGGTTTTTCTCCCCGGCCAGATTTTCGTATTCGGCGGCTTCACACTGTGGGCCAACTCGCTTGGCCATCTAGAGCAGATCGACAGCTACACCCCAAGTCACCAGATTAGTTTTGGGAACCTGGATTATGTCACTGATACCCGAGGAGACTTGATCTTCCAAGGATTCACGAACCCAACCTCCGCTCTGGCCTTAGATCCGGAGCGAGTCGCCAGGTCCGAAGACGGGAAATGCTAACCCCGTCGGACTATCTGTGGCTACTAAGCCCAGTACGTGAGAGCCGGAGGAAGCAGTGTCACTGGCAACCGTCATGAAGCCGGACTCTTCTCCAGACACTAGCTCCGAACCCGCGGAGTCAGCCTTGTATGAGCTCGGTCTTCAAGCAGTCCGGCAAGCTCAACGCCATACATAAGGGGGAGGATACACCAAGTGAAGACGAGGACGAGCCTCCCAAGCAAGACACGGCGGAACAAAAGAAATTTCCACCAGAAGTCAAAACAATAAACGTATTACACATAATTAAGGGGAAAAACAATACAGCACTCCCAGGAAAGTATACCCAAGTGCCTATCACTACGAAGTCCTGCCACTGGTCATCTCAAACGATCACT
Source organism: Triticum dicoccoides (assembly GCF_002162155.2). Classification (NCBI taxonomy): domain Eukaryota; kingdom Viridiplantae; phylum Streptophyta; class Magnoliopsida; order Poales; family Poaceae; genus Triticum; species Triticum dicoccoides. The sequence continues at coordinate 352,550,558 of NC_041392.1, forward strand.
TTCGACCATCGCGATTACTCAGCAAGTATCCGACACGCAGGATGGGCGGCCCTGGTATTAGACCCAGTAATTGGCGGATATCACTTCACAAGGGTCTTGATGGACGGCGGCAGTAGCCTAAACCTAATATATCAGGATACAATCCGCATGATGGGGTTAGACCCAACACAAATTCTCCATAGCAATACTACCTTTAAAGGAGTAACGCCAGGCCCAGGGCTCGTTGTACGGGCTCCCTCTTACTACAAGTTATATTCGGCTCCCCCGATAACTTCCATCGCGAGCATTTAACTTTCCACATCGCTTCGTTTCAAAGTGGCTATCAAGCACTACTCGGACGTGAAGCTTTCGCTCGCTTTAATGCAATACTGCACTACGCCTCCCTCACACTCAAGATGCCCGGTCCACATGGCATCATTACACTGCACGGAAATATCAAGCGATCTCTGCACGCCGAAGAGAGTGAGGCTGCCTGGCCGCCGCACACTAAAGGCGCCCGGACAAACGAAAGCATCCAATAGGTTGTCAAGACCTCAGATACAACTAATCAAGCCCGGCACCGCTATTTATACGGAAATAAGTGGTCACACCCCTATTTGTCAATACAAGGGGCTCAACGCGCGTAGACAAGTGGCAATTTCTTATCATCTTGAATTACACATGGTTTCTTTAAAAACTATCTTTTTGCACGACAACTTTTTCACTTAACTTCCTCTCTTTTACAGACGATCATCGTGCTACACCCGTCCAGGATACGGCACAACGGAGACACAGGCGCAGACGTGCAGAAGGGACCCACTCCAAGGATTCTTTTTAGATTAAGACCCTGCATAAACCTTTTTTACTGTCTCTTGTTGATACATATCCACCGTTGAGAAGGATGCTGACATCTTGGCATGTGGCCACGCCAGAACAATGCACGTACCTGGACACAAGGGGCTTCTTACAAAGGCCATTATTTAGGCCCGGTTTATACCACAAAGACCGAATACCTTAGGGAGTGTTCGGCGTCGCGAGTTTGGCCCTATATGCATCAGCTCCGAATCATTGTCTTTGGTCAAATGTTGGGTTTGCCCGGCTCCTGTGTTTTGGTGCCTTACGTTCCGCTTTACCGGCTAAGGTAGCACTAGGAGAACTACTGCGATTGTGCCCTGGTTCATCCGGACGAGCACCTTAGTAGAGAAAGCTGAAAACTGACTGTCATGATATAGCGTGAGACAGGTCAACCACTCGATGACCTGTGGGAATGTTAGAATTCCTCCGCCTTAACGAAGGGCCGTTTTCCGGCCAGGCATGTACGCACCCCGGAACCGGGAGAGTGCAGAGCCACCAGGGGCTATCTAGTAGCCCCATTGTCAAACTCCTATGGCTAAGTGAAAGTACTAAAGCATTATAGTCTGGTTGCCTCGCTCGCTCCGCTATCACCTCCTTAATAGGACCAAGACATTGGGTTAAGTGTGAACGCGTGTTTTTGCGAGCACCTCCGCATTATATGCGTGAGGGTTGAAGCCGACGGCTGCAATCTTTCAAGTTATACACATGTATACATGAACGGCCGCCCAGGAGGCATCATATTACTTTCAGGCAAAAGTATAAAAATAGCCTTATAAAAATTTATAAAAGCATTTCGCTTACAATGAGATTACATATCACTCAAACATAATATTTTTTTGAGCACTAGGTCTCTAGCAAACGAGCACCCTCAAGAACTTCTTCAAAGTAGTGCTCAGCAGCCCTTCGACCTATGGCCGAATCCCGCGCTGCAACAGTGGTAGCATCCATCTCCGCCCAGTATGCTTTAACACGGGCAAATGCCATCCATGCGCCCTCTATGCATGTCGACCTCTTCATCGCATTAATGCGCGGCACCACATCAAGGACCTGCTGCACCAAGCTGAAATAGCTGTTCGGTTTTGACCTTCCCGGCCACAGCTGATCCACAACAGACCTCATAGAGAGTCCAGACAACCTGTTTAGTTCGGCCCATTCGGCTAATTGGTCAGTCAATGAAAGTGGACACTCGGGAGAATGGAATTGTCTCCAAAACAGCTGGTCTACTCCATGGTCTGTCTGACCCTAGAAGTACTTGGCCGCATCGGCGGCGCTCGCCGCCAAATCCATATACGCATCCTCCAAACTCCACATCTGATCCAGAGGAGCATACCATGGATCTCCGAATTTATTCCGCAACATAAAGGATTTCCCAGCTACAATATCCCCGGCTTCCCACAGCTCCTCCTTCTTCGCCCTCATAGCAGAGCGGAGATCCTTTTTCGTCGCAGCAGCCTTCTCAAGGTTCGATGCCTTCGCTTGGTTTTCCTTTTCAAGAACCCGACACCGGTCGGCGGCGGCTTTTAATTCCACAGCCATCTTGGCCATCTTGTCTTGGGTCTCGCCATGCGCGGCCTTCTCGGCTTGCAACTCTTCGGCCTCCTTCACAGCAGCCGCATTACCTAACCTCGCTTGTTCCTTGGCTCAGGCAAGTTCTGCCCGCAAGGCTTCAACAGTGGCAGCTCCATCTACAGTCACAACATATTTAAGATACTGGCATCATGCTGCTCTTCCTATGTGGCGTTTACCAGATATTGGTACTTACCCCGTGCCTCGTCAAGCCTTTTGTTAACAAGCTCGATGTCGGCGTCTGCCGCATCCAACTGCTGTTCTAAATGGGCAAACTCGCTAGTCCGGCTAGCCACCGGAGCTTCCATCACCTGCACATAAAGGCAGTATGGTTATTTCCTGGGAATATGATCCTCTGTTCGTCGTCGTTTCCGACAACAACAAGAGTCTCAGGGGCTACTATCTACACAGGGCACACCTAACATATGCAGGGTTATCATACATTCTTTTATGTACCTCAAAGCCTGTCAGTAGACTCATAAAAGATTCATGCAATCCGCTTTCGGCGGACGATATTCTCTCCATCACCGTGTTCATCAGCACACGGTGTTCATCTGAGATGGCCGCTCGCCCCACCAACTCCCTCAGAACATCCGATCGCACACTAGACGGTGTCGGACTCTTTTGTCTGCTCTCTTCGGGAGCCGGACATTGGGAGCTTCGGGGGTCAGTGGGATTATCCTCTGGCCTCACCGGGCTCGGAGAGGCCCTCCGCGACGACACTTTAGGGTCGCCCGCTTTTGGAGCGGAGGAGTCCGGAGGAGGTGTTTCGCTCTCCATCATCTCTGGAAGAAGATCCCCCGAAGATGAGCTCATTTGAGAGGGGCTAAGGCCCAAACTGCAAAATATATGTGGTGGTTATTTTCTCAGACGAAAAATGGCATATCTGTACTATTAAAGGTATTTCGGGTCACTTACGACTCGTGGGAGAATTGATCCCCCTACGGACTTTGTGCGGCAACAGTGCCCCCCGAGGTAGGACCCTCCGTGGGAGACTTCTTCTCCCGTTTGGAAGCTTTGGCTTCCGAATCCCCGGGCGCAGTCCTTTTCCTCTTCTGGTCGCCTTCCCTCATGGAGACGCTCGCTCCCTCGGCTAGGATGGGCAGCGTTGGGGGCCCGCGTCCGCCCGCATTATCCTCCACGGTATCTTCCTTCAAGGGCTCCGGGCAAGGTGCGGTCTGGAGCATCTTTTCCAATACCAGATTTTCCAAACCCTCAGGGAGGGGGGCGAACACCAAATCAACTTCGCCCTTGTTAGCCAGTCCTGGTCAAAAAGCGAACTCTCAGAAATAACTTCGTAACAAAGTAGAGAAAGTATGTTCGGCCGGAAGATGCCTTACCTGTTCGGCGGTGCGGTTACTACTCAGGCCCACGTCGTCGGTGATTTCCGGACACTCCGTCTGAGGTCCAAAGAATGACTTGTACATCTCCTCGTGCGTCAGGCCGAGAAAATTTTGAATGGCATGCGGTCCCTCGGGGTTGAACTCCCACAGGCGAAGAGGCCGGTGTTTGCAAGGCTGGACTTGACGAACCAGCATGACCTGTATCACCGCAACCAAACTGAAATCTCCATTGAAGAGATCTCGAATGCGGCCTTGCAGTATAGGCACATCCTTGGCTAGCCCTCAGCTCAGACCTCTGCTGATCCATGACATCAGTTGTGGTGGGGGGCCCGAGCAGAAAACAGGGGGGCCGCCCACTTGGCACTTCTAGGAGCCGTGATGTAGAACCACTCCTGTTGCCACAATTCAGACACCTCTGGGATGGAACCTTTGGGCCACGGAGCTCCCGTCATCTTGCGTATTGCGGCACCTCCACACGCTGCATGTTGCCCCTCGACCAGCTTCGGCTTCACTTCAAAGGTCTTGAGCCATAGGCCAAAGTGAGGGGTAACCCGGAGGAAGGCCTCGCACACGATAATAAATGTCGTGATATGAAGAAAGGAGTCCGGAGCTAGATCATGAAAATCTAGCCCGTAGTAAAACATCAGACCCCTAACGAAAGGATCCAGGGCAAGGCCTAGGCCTCAGAGGAAGTGGGGAACGAACACGACGTTCTCGTTAGATTCGAGGGTGGGGACAGCCTGCCCTCGGGGAGGCAGCCGATGCAAAATCTCGGCGGTCAGATATCTGGCCTCCCTCAACTTCTTGATGTCTTCTTCCGTGACGGTGGAAGGCATCCATCGGCCTTGAAGGCTAGATCCGGACATGACTGAAGGTTCGGGGCGCCTGACCTGAACTTCGGGCGTTTGAGCTTGAGGTGGGGGAAGGATTCGATTGAGCACGGGAGCGAAAAATAAAAGCCTTGTCCCCTTTATAAAGAGGGTGAATATCAATCGTCCTCTCCATGTCCGTTTGGACTTGCCTAAAATCTAGGAGTCCTAGACGCACAGTTCGGGACCCCCTACCCGAGATCCGCCGATTTTGACACCGACACTCGGCGTTGGCACAAAAGGATCCGGCGAACAAGCATCACCTGGATCACATTGACAAGCTTGATGTTCTTGTCTACCATGCTCCTGATGCACGTCTGAAGCATTGTTAGCTCGTCCGACGAAGACTAGTCCAGGCCCTTCTCTAGCCATGAGGTGAGCCGCATCGAGGCGCCGGACTGGAAATCGGGAGTCGTGGCCCAGGCGGCATCGCAAGGCTCTGTGACGTAGAACCATTGCTGTTGCCACCCTTTGACGGTTTCCACAAAGGTACCTTTGGGCCATGAGACGTTGGGCATCTTGCTCACCATGGCGCCTCCGCACTCTGCGTGTTGACCGCCCACCACCTTCGGCTTCACATTGAAGATCTTTAACCACAATCCGAAGTGGGGTGGGATGCGGAGGAAGGCCTCGCACACGACAATGAATGCCGAGATGTTGAGGAAGGAATTGGGGGCCAGATCATGGAAATCCAGCCCGTAGTAGAACATGAGTCCGCGGACGAATGGATGGAGAGGGAATCCCAATCCGCGTACGAAGTGGGGGATGAATACCACCCTCTCATGGGGCTTTGGGGTGGGGATGATCTGCCCCTTTTGCTGGAAGCCTGTGGACGATTTCCTTGGCTAAGTACCCAGCCTCCCGGAGCTTGGTGATGTCCTTCTCCATGATGGAGGAAACCATCCACTTACCCTGCGCTCCAGATCTAGACATGGCTGGAGTGCTTTTTCAAGGTGGAAAGGATGGAAGCATGGGTGCTGGAGCTCGAGAATGGATGGGCAGAGAGAAAGAAGGTGTGGGTGAAAAGGTGAAATCCTTATCCCTTTATAAAGGCTACGAATATCAAGTGCCTCCCCACTCGCCTTAAAACTCGCCTGTTCCCTAAGGGCCATGCAGACGGTGCGGTTGGATTACCCACGCCCATATTGATGAGAATAGCGCAATAAGGGGACACGATCTCTGCTTCGACAAGACGTGCCAATAAAATCGCATCTTGAAAGGCTAAAAACGGTTCGAAATAATGACCGAGCAGCGACGTGATGTCTCGCTAGAAAAGTTGTCAGTAGATTGGACTCGTGAAATATCATATTCTCTGCATGTATGTGTGGTACTCGTTTTGCAGAGCCGGACACGTTTTCTGTGTTCGAAGGCTGTTTTGGATTATTCGGACGAGAAACCCGCCTTGCAATGCCAAAGACAATCTGCGCACCGGACACATTGTCATTGAAGACTGGTTCAGGGGCTACTAAGGGAGTCCTGGATTAAGGGGTCCTCGGACGTCTGGACTATGTAACATGGGCCAGACTAACGGGCTATGAAGATAGAGGACAGAAGACTTCTTCCCGTGTCCGGATGGGACTCTCATTTGCGTGGATGGCAAGCTTAGCGTTCGAATATGTAGATTCCTTCCTTTGTAAACCGACTCCGTACAACCCTAGGCCCCTCCGGTGTCTATATAAACTGGAGGGTTTAGTCCATAGAGGCAATCACAATCAGACAGGCTAGACCTCTAGGGCTTAGCCACAACGATCTTGTGGTAGATCAACTCTTGTAATCCTCATACTCAACAAGATCAATCAAGCAGGACGTAGGGTATTACCTCCATCAAGAGGGCCCAAACCTGGGTAAAACATCGTGTCCCCTGCCTCCTGTTACCATCGACCTTAGACGCATAGTTCGGGACCGCCTACCCGAGATCCGCCGGTTTTGACACCGACAAAGACTTTTTCATTTAGGCTTAGACGCTTGCGGCGATCAGCACGCCATTCATTGTTGCGCCAAAGAACGCCAAACCTCATTACCTTGAGCACACTTTCCTCTAGAACAAAGAACCTGGCCAATTTAATCTTAGATGTGCTACCTCGGTAGTCGAGCAAATCAATTTCTCTAAGATGGAGATCAAGGCATTCGATGAGATTGTTATAGTGAAGCACATTTTTCACTTTCAGGTCTTTTTTTATCTGCAAAAGAAGAGAACATATTAGAGCAGCTGGTTGTATAAGATTGTCGTGTCATCAAGAGGTACCAATATCATTTGCTCATACGATAGGGTTGGCTGGCTAGTGATATTTTTTCACTCTCTCTCTCTCTTTCTCTTTCCTCTTATTTACCTATGAGCATGTGAAGAGCTTGGGCATTTGTTGCCTTCCACTGTGTGGTCGATGCCATATTTCTCAAAAGTATGCCACATAATACGCATCGATGTCAAATCAAAAGATTTTGCCACCGCTCTCGCGATGTGAGAGAGTTGGCACCGCTGTGCACACAGACCCACATGTATAAACAAATCAATCAAACCAACTACACCAGCCTCTCACTCCCCCAAACAAGTGTTTTTTATTGCCTCAGTCCTCTCTCTCTCCCACGCAAGTGTTCTTTTCATTGCGTGAGTTATTTTTGGCACCGGAGCAAAGTAGGTGATCCCGATTTCCATCTAGATTGGGGCACCAGGTGAGCAATGGAGGGGCATCGATGCCAAATGCATCGCAAGTGAATTTAGCACATGTTTTGGTCTACATAGTGGAGGGCCGTTATAGCCCACTTTTGTACTACCTCGTATTTAGTGTAAAATTTTGCCCATAGATTTACCTAAGAAAATGCCAATGCATGTCACCAAAAATTATACCATTTGAAATTATGTTCAAATACGAATCCAACGATATAATTTTTAGTGACATGCATTAACATTTTTTCAGTTAAATCTATGGTCAAATTTTGATACTACAAAATAGGAAGAGTAAACCAGGACGGAGGTAGTACTTGCTCTTAGGGTGACAATAGAGTTACTAGTCTAAGTTACTTTCCACTATGACTAGCCTAGGCTACTATACTAGTACAACAACAAAATGATGTAGGTGATTACATGAGAAAAAATACTAAAAATATTTCTTTCGGTGCAGTGCGTAGAAGCAGTTTTCAACACTACACTTGTCATCATAATTTGGGAAAATTACGAAAAAATTCAGCTACATTGTGATTACCGTTTACTAACAGGAAAGAAGTTTCACCTCGATGAGTAGCTTCTCCGTGCACGGAAAGCATGTAAGGAATCCAACAACTTGATCCAGATTGGGGCCGATAGATTTTATTGCCAAGATCTTCACTGTACGCATAGACTGGGTCAAACTTGTGGGAAACATTTTCTGGAAGACGGTCATAAATACATCAAGAAGAAATTTAAAAATTTGAATTTCAAGAAGACATGAAAGAAGATGAGTGATGTACCTGAATGATTACGGATCGAATAAAGAGTTCGGAGAATTTGGCAGACGAGTACACCAACACTGTCAATTTCGGCGCGTCAATGACTGCTACCTCTTGAGCTTGCGTTGGTTTCCCTTGAAGAGGAAAGCGTGATGCAGCACATTAGCGTAATTATTTCCCTTAGTTTTGAGAACCAAGGTATCAATCCAGTAGGAGGTAACACGCAAGTCCCTAGTATCTACACAAACAAACAAGAACCTCGCAACCAACACGATAAAGGGGTTGCCAATCCCTTCATGGTCACTTACGAAAGTGGAGATCTAATATAGATGATAAGATAAATATTTTTGGTATTTTTATGGTATAGATTGGAAAATAAAGATTGCAAATAAACGGCGATAGAGATAGCTTGTTGACAGGAGAATAATATAATGGAGAATAGACCCGGGGGCCATAGGTTTCACTAGTGGCTTCTCTCAAGATAGCAAATTCTATGGTGGGTGAACAAATTACTGTCGAGCAATTGATAGAAAAGCGCGTAGTTATGAGAATATCTAGGCATGATCATGTATATAGGCATCATGTTCGCGACAAGTAGACCGAAATGATTCTACATCTACTACTGTTACTCCACACGTCGACTGCTATCCAGCATGCATCTAGAGTATTAAGTTCATAAGAACAGAGTAACACATTAGGCAAGATGACATGATGTAGAGTGATAAACTCAAGCAATATGATATAAACCCCATCTTTTTATCCTCGATGGCAACAATACAATACGTGCCTTGCTGCCCCTGCTGTCATTGGGAAAGGACATCGCAAGATTGAACCCAAAGCTAAGCACTTCTCCCATTGCAAGAAAGATCAATCTAGTAGGCCAAACCAAACTGATAATTCGAAGAGACTTGCAAAGATATTAAATCATGCATAAAAGAATTCAAAGAAGAATCAAATATTGTTCATATATAATCTTGATCATAAACCCACAATTCAGACGACTCACACATCATCGGAGAGGCTATGGTGTTGATGTAGAAGCCCTCTGTGATCGATTCCCCCTTCAGCAGAGCACCGGAAAAGGCCCCAAGATGGGATCTCACGGGTACAGAAGGTTGCGCAGTGGAAATAGGGTTTCGTGGTGCTCCTGGATGTTTTCAGGGTATATGGGTATATATAGGAGGAAGAAGTACGTCGGTGGAGCTACGAGGGGCCCATGAGTGTGGGGGCGCGCCCTCCTGCCTCGTGTCCTCCTCGCTTCTTTGTTGACGTCCACTCCAAGTCTCCTGGATCACGTTTGTTCCAAAAATAACTCTCTTGAAGGTTTCATTCCGTTTGGATTCCATTTGATATTCCTTTTCTGCGAAACACTGAAATAGGCGAAAAACAGCAATTTGTACTGGGCCTTTGGTTAGTAGGTTAGTCCCAAAAATAATATAAAAAGGTATATTAAAGCCCATTAAACATCCAAAACAGATAATATAATAGCATGGAACAATCAAAAATTATAGATACATTAGAGACGTATCAAGCATCCCCAAGCTTAATTCCTGCTCGTCCTCGAGTAGGTAAATGATAAAAACAGAATTTTTGATGTGGAATGCTACCTAGCATAATTCTCAATGTAATTTTCTTTATTGTGGCATGAATGTTCAGATCCGAAAGATTCAAGACAAAAGTTTAATATTGGCATAAAAATAATAATACTTCAAGCATACTAACAAAGCAATCATGTCTTCTCAAAATAACACGGCCAAATAAAGTTATCCCTACAAAATCATATAGTCCGGCTATGCTCTATCTTCATCACACAAAGTATTTAAATCATGCACAACCCCGATAACAAGCCAAGCAATTATTTCATACTTTTGAATTTCTCAAACTTTTTCAATCTTCACGCAATACATGAGCATGAGCCATGGATATAGCACTATAGGTGGAATAGAATGGTGGTTGTGGAGAAGACAAAAAGGAGAAGATAGTCTCACATCAACTAGGCGTATCAATGGGCTATGGAGATGACCATCAATAGATATCAATGTGAGTGAGTAGGGATTGCCATGCAACGGATTCACTAGAGCTATAAGTGTATGAAAGCTCAACAAAAGAAACTAAGTGGGTGTGCATCCAACTTGCTTGCTCACAAAGACCTAGGGCATTTTGAGGAAGCCCATCATTGGAATATACAAGCCAAGTTCTATAATGTAAAATTCCCACTAGTATATGAAAGTGACAACATAGGAGACTCTCTATCATGAAGATCATGGTGCTACTTTGAAGCACAAGTGTGGTAAAAGGATAGTAACATTATCCCTTCTCTCTTTTTCTCTCATTTTTATTTTTTTATTTGTGCCTTTTTCTCTTTTTTTATGGCCTAATTTTTCGTCTGGAGTCTCATCCCGACTTGTGGGGGAATCATAGTCTCCATCATCCTTCCCTCACATGGGATAATGCTCTAATAATGATGATCATCACACTTTTATTTACTTACAACTCAAAAATTACAACTCGGTACTTAGAACAAAATAAGACTCTATGTGAATGCCTCCGACGGTGTACCGGGATGTGCAATGACTCAAGAGTGACATGTATGAAAGAATTATAAAGGTGGCTTTGCCACAAATACGATGTCAACTACATGATCATGCAAAGCAGTATGACAATGATGAAACGTGTCATAACAAACGGAACGGTGGTAAGTTGCATGGCAATATATCTCGGAATGGCTATGGCAATGCCATAATAGGTAGGTATGGTGGCTGTTTTGAGGATGGTATATGGTGGGTTTATGGTACCTGCGAAATTTGTGCGGTACTAGAGAGGCTAGCAATGGTGGAAGGGTGAGAGTGCGTATAATCCATGGACTCAACATTAGTCATAAAGAACTCACATACTTATTACAAAAATCTATTAGTTATTGAAACAAAGTACTACGTAGGGGGGATAGATTGATAGGAAAATACCATCGCTCGTCCCCGACCGCCACTCATAAGGAAGACAATCAATAAATAAATCATGCTCCGACTTCATCACATAACGGTTCACCATACACGCATGCTACGGGAATCACAAACTTTAGAACAAGTATTTCTCAAATTCACAACTAATCAACTAGCATGACTCTAATATCACCATCTTCATATCTCAAAACAATCATCGAGTATCAAACTTCTCATAATATTCAATGCACTTTTTATGAAAGTTTTTATTATGCCCATCTTGGATGCCTATCATATTAGGACTAATTTTATAGCCAAAGCAAAATACCATGCTGTTCTAAAAGACTCTCAAATAATATAAGTGAAGCATGAGAGATCAATAATTTCTATAAAATAAAACCACCACCGTGCTCTTAAAGATATAAGTGAAGCACTAGAGAAAAAAATTCTAGCTCAAAGATATAAGTGAAGCACATAGAGTATTCTAATGAATTCCGATTCATGTGTGTCTCTACAAAAGGTGTGTACAGCAAGGATGATTTTGGTAAACTAAAAATCAAAGACTCAAATCGTGCAAGACCCTCCAAGCAAAACACATATCATGTGGTGAATAAAAATATAGCATCAAGTAAATTTACCGATGGACGAAGACGAAAGACGGGATGCCTTCCGGGGCATACCCAAGCTTAGGCTTTTGGTTGTCCTTTAATTTTACCTTGGGGTGCCTTGGTCATCCCCAATATTAGGCTCTTGTCACTCCTTATTCCAAAATCCATCAAATCTTTACCCACAACTTGAAACTTCACAACACAAAACTCAACAGAAAATCTCATGAGCTCCGTTAGTATAAGAAAACAAACCACCACTTCAAGGTACTGTAATGAACTCATTCTTTATTTATATTGGTGTTAAACCTACTGTATTCCAACTTCTCTATGGTTCATACCCCCCGATACTAGCCATAGATTCATCAAAATAAGCAAACAACACACGAAAAACAGAATCTGCCAAAAACAGAACAGTCTGTAGTAATCTGTAGGTTTCGAATACTTATGTAACCCCAAAAATTCTGAAATAAATTGGTGGACATGAGGAATTTGTCTATTAATCATCTTAAAAAATAATCTAGCTAATCACACTCTTCAGTAAAAAATGGCAGCAAATCTCGTGAGCGCTAAAGTTTCTGTTTTTTTACAGCAAGATCGCAAAGACTTCACCCAAGTCTTCCCAAAGGTTCTACTTGGCACAAACACTAATTAAAAACATAAAACCACATATAAACAGAAGCTAGATGAATTATTGGTTACTAAACAGGAACAAAAAACAAGAAACAAAAAATAAAATTGGGTTGCCTCCCAACAAGCGCTATCGTTTAACGCCCCTAGCTAGGCATAAAAACAAGAATAGATCTAGGTATTGTTATCTTTGGTATGCAACCCATAAGTGGCTCTCATAATAGATTCATAAGGTAATTTAATTTTCTTCCTAGGAAAGTGTTCCATGCCTTTCCTTAATGGAAATTGTAATATAATATTTCCTTCTTTCATACCAATAATTGCATCAATCGTTCTAAGGAAAGGTCTACCAAGAATAATAGGACATGTAGGATTGCAATATATATCAAGAACAATGAAATCTACGGGCACATAATTCCTATTACCAACAATAAGAACATCATTAATCCTTCCCATAGGTTTCTTAATAGTGGATTGTAACGCCCTCGATGTGGCTATATCTCCTACGTGTCGAAGCACGACTTAGAGGCATAACCGCATTGAAAGCAATGTCGCAAGTTAGGAAATCTTCACAACATCCCATGTAATATAAATAATAAAAGGGGAAGGAACATAGTTGGCTTACACTCGCCCCGTCAAACAAAGTACATAAATAGCATTACATCATCCAATCACTCATGGCCCGACTACAGTGCCAAAATAAAAGATCAACCCAACATGCGACACGGTCCCGATCGCCCCAACTGGGCACCACTACTGATCATTAGGGAAAGACACATAGTAACGGTGTGAGTCCTCGTCGAACTCCCACTTGAGCTCAAGCGCGTCATCTGGAACGGAGTCATCAGGACCTGCATTTGGTTTGGAAGAAAACTGTGAGCCATAGGGACTCAGCAATCTCACACCCTCGTGATCAAGTCTATTTAAGCTTATAGGTAAGGCAAGGTAATAAGTGGAGCTGCAGCAAGCGACTAGCATATATGGTGGCTAACCTATTCGCAAATGAGAGCGAGAAGAGAAGGCAAAGCGCGATCGAATAACTAGAGAACAACCTGCGGCAAACATTACTCCAACACCGTGTTCACTTCCCAGACTCCGCCGAGAAGAGACCATCACGGTAACACACACAGTTGATTCATTTTAATTAAGTTAAGGTTCAAGTTATCTACAACCGGACATTAACAAATTCCCATCTGCCCATACCGCGGGCACGGCTTTCGAAAGTTCAAATCCCTGCAGGGGAGTCCCAACTTAGCCCATGACAAGCTCTCACGGTCAACGAATGATATACCTTCTCCCAAGACATTCCGGTCAGACTCGGTATCCCGGTTCTACAAGACAACTTCGACAAGTTAAAACAAATCCAGCAACACCGCCCGAATGTGCCGACAAATCCCGATAGGAGCTGCACATATCTCGTTCTCAAGGCACACTCAGATTGTCCAAACTTCTGGTAGGCCAGCCCAGAGTTGCCCCTGGTGGCCACCGGCGGCTGACGAGGTGGACCAACACTCAGAGGAGCACTGGTCCGGGGGGTTTTAATAAGATGACCCTTGGACTCCGGAATCCCAAGGGAAAAAGAGGCTAGGTGGCAAATGGTAAAACCAAGGTTGGGCATTGCTGGAAAAGCTTTATTCAAGGCGAACTGTCAAGGGGTTCCCATTATCACCCAACCGCATAAGGAACGCAAAATCCGGGAACATAACACCGATATGACGGAAACTAGGGCGGCAAGAGTGGAACAAAACACTAGGCAAAAGGCCGAGCCTTCCACCCTTTACCAAGTATATAGATGCATTAAGATAACAAGATAATATAATGATATCCCAACAAGAAAATAATGTTCCAACAAGGAACGGTCTCCGATCTTTACCTGCAACTAGCAACGCTATAAGAGGGGCTGAGCAAAGCGGTAACATAGCCAATCAACGGTTTGCTAGGACATGGTGGGTTAGAGGTTTGACATGGCAATTTGGGAGGCATGAAGCAAGTGGTAGGCATCGTAGCATAGGCATATCAAAAGAGCGAGCATCTAGCAAAGCAAAGATAGAAGTGATTTCGAGGGTATGATCATCTTGCCTGCAAAGTTGTCAGAGTTGACTGGATCCTCGAAAGCAAACTCAACGGGCTCCTCGTTAGCGAACTCATCTCCCGGCTCTACCCAAACAAGACAAACAAGCAAAAGGACACAATCAACCACGTGCAAAGCTCAAACAACATGATGTAAACATGGTATGCTATGCGGGATGCGATATGTGATGCATATGCAAGATTTGACAAGGAATGAATGAACCTGGCCTCAACTTGGTAATCCAAGTGTGCCACTGGAAAGGTGAGATGATTTCGCTTGAAAACAATATAAAGAACGCCGGAATCGGAGACACGGTTCGGAAATGGCAAGCAATTCAAATATGGCACCGGTCTGCGATATACACCAAGTAGCCATCTAAATGCAAGAAGCTAAACATGCTACAGCACCCAAACATGGCAACAAAATTCATGGCAGGGATCCATTCATGAAGCTTAACAAAAGATGAACACTGAGCTACGGCCAATTCATTCATTAACAGGTTCAAACAAGCATGGCAAAAATGCAATTGATAAACAGATTTCAGACTTAGTGAAATTAACACTTGTCTGGAATTGCAGATCAGGTAGCACACTTTGAAGCAAGAAAACTATATGCTATAGGAACTGAACATGGCAAAGCCAGGCATGGAATGGAGTTACTCAAAGAGCTTAACAAAAGTCCCTTAGTGACCTTGAGCCAAAAGGGATCAAAAAATACAATTGCAAGCATGTGAACATGGCAAAAAATTTAAACAGATCACAGACTTAGAGAAAAACTGGAGCATGCAAATCAGATATCAAATAGGCATGTTTACGAGCTCGATGCACTCACTACAGAGCAAGGCATGACAATCTAAGCATGCACCCATCAAGAAAACACATTATACAAGCTAGACATGGCAAGAACAATAACATAGCGTGCACGGATCAACTACAACATCCTCGACAAAATTGCTAACAAGTAGACAATCTGCCCAGATTCACGAAATAGCAAAAGTAGAGCTCGATTGACTCAAGCTAGGGTGCTCCATAAATTCAAACAAAGACATGGATGGATAGAGCACTACAAGATTAACAAAGCACCCTTACTGATCATCCTCAAAAGAGGCATGGATCACTAGGAAACAACATGAACATACGGCATATTGAAAAAAACAGATCAAGGACTTAGTGGAATTGCTAAGTCCCTGAAATCAGCATTAACGAATGCACCACTTTGCAAGCTTGTGCTAGTCACAACACACATCACAAAAATACATGGATAGCACCTCTGGAAAGATGGCAAAGCATATAACAAAACACATGTAGAGCTCAGGGGCATATCATGAACACAATAATCATGGCAAAGATGACAAATAGCTATTTGGAGCAGCAGATCTGACAATTATCTCAAATAGCACTCTTCCAACAGCATTTCAGATATCAAGATGAACTCAAATGAAAATGATGCAATGAGATGAAATGATGTGCTTCTGAGGAGAACATTTTGATATGCTATATGCCCAAAACGGATCTACGGATGCAAAGTTACGATGCGATGAACATGGCAATATAATCTGCAGACTTAGGGAAAAAAATTAGGTCAACCCTAATTTCCAGATCTGGATCCGGCGCGTGGATCGAGGTTCACCGGGGGCCTCGCCGGAGTCTGTCGGGGAAGCGGCTGCCGGAGCTCGTCGGTGGAGATGAAGGGCTCGCCGGCCCCGGGCAAGGACAGTGGTGGCGGTGGCGTCCGCGGCACGGGTCGCCGGCGCCTGGCGACGGCCGGAGCGGGCGGGGCCGGTGTGGTGGAGCTCGCCGGCAACGAAGACCGGCGCCTGCGCGCGGCGGAGAGGCGGCGGGCCTCGGGAGGAAGAGGCACCGGGCGGCGGCGGTGGCGAAGTGGGCCTCGGGGGCCCGATTCGGGCCTCCCGGGCCGGCGGCGGCGACGAAATGGGGCGGCGGCACGGCGAATAGGAGGCGGACACGTGGCGGCGGTGGCTGGGTCGGACGTGTCCGGCCCGAGCGGACGCGTCCGGCGGCGAGAGGTGGGAGGCGACTAGGGTTTCACCGGTGATTTCGAATGGGGGAGGTATTTATAGGCTTAGAGGGAGCTAGGAGTGTCCAAATGAGGTGCGGTTTTCGGCCACGCGATCGTGATTGAACGCTCTAGATGAAGGAGAAGGTTTGGTGAGTTTTGGGCCAAATTGGAAGGGTGTTGGGCTGCAACACTCACGAGGCCTTTTCGGTCCCTCGGTTAACCGTTGGAGCATCAAACGAAGTCCAAATGGTACGAAACTTGATAGGCGGTCTACCGGTAGTAAACCAAGGCCGCTTGGCAAGTCTCAGTCCAATCCGGAAATGTTTAATCCCCACACATGAAAGAAAGGTAGAAATGACCACCGGAGGAGAACGGAGCGCCGGAATGCAAAACGGACAACGGGGATAATGCTCGGATGCATGAGACGAACACGTATGCAAATGCAATGCACATGATGAAATGATATGAGATGCATGACAACTACAACAACACACGGAGACAAAAACCCAAACCCGAGAAAATAAAATAACTTAACGCCAGAAACGGCAAGAGTTGGATTACATATTAGGTAAATAACATCCGGGGTGTTACAATACTCCACCACTACGAAAGGATCTCGTCCCGAGATCTAGGACTGAAAGAATGCCGGGTACTCAAAACGGAGGTGATCCTCGCGTTCCCAGGTGGCTTCACGGTCGGAATGGTGTGACCACTTGACTTTGAGGAATTTGATTGACTTATTGCGAGTCTTGCGTTCAGTCTCTTCAAGAATAGCAACTGGGTGCTCATGATAAGAGAGATCTTCTCGGAGCTCAATGTCTTCTAAGTTGATGGTGCGTTCAGGAGTTTTGAAGCACTTGCGGAGCTGAGAGAAATGGAACACGTCATGCACATTTGCAAAGTTTGAAGGAAGCTCGAGTTGATAGGCGAGATCGCCTCTCTTGCTGACGATCTTGAAAGGTCCCACGTATCTAGGGGCAAGCTTCCCTTTGATACCGAAGCGACGAGTACCTTTCATTGGAGAGACGCGGAGGTAAACATGATCTCCGATCTCGAAAGCCAAATCACGGTGCTTACTATCATAGTAGCTCTTCTGGCGTGATTGCGCTGCTTTGAGGTTATCTCGAATGACTTTGCACATCTCCTCTGCCTCTGTGATTAAGTCATTTCCCAGAAGTTGACGTTCACCGGTTTCAGACTAGTTGAGAGGGGTACGGCACTTCCTGCCATACAGGATTTCGAATGGGGCCTTGCCCGAACTTGCTTGAAAACTGTTGTTGTAGGAGAATTCAGCATATGGAAGACAATCCTCCCACTTCATGCCGAAGGAGATCACACAAGCCCTGAGCATATCTTCAAGAATCTGGTTGACACGCTCGACTTGACCGCTAGTTTGAGGATGGAAAGTTGTGCTGAAGCGGATGTTGGTGCCCATGGCCTTCTGAAAAGAATCCCAAAACTTGGAGGTAAAGATGCTGCCACGGTCTGAAGAGATCACCTGTGGAATACCGTGCAGCGAGACAATCCGAGAGGTATACAGCTCCGCCAATTGAGCTGCAGTGATAGACTCTTTGATAGGCAGAAAGTGAGCCACTTTCGTGAGTTTGTCGATGACAACGAATATAGCATCATTGCCACGCTTGTACTTTGGAAACCCAGTCACGAAGTCCATCTCAATGTGGTCAAACTTCCATTCTGGAATGGCAAGAGGTTGGAGGAGACCAGGTGGCCTTTGGTGTTTTGCCTTCACTCTTCTGTAGACATCACACTCATTCACGAACTGAGCAATCTCGCGCTTCATTCGAGTCCACCAATAAGCCTGCTTGAGGTCCTGATACATCTTCGTGCTCCCAGGGTGGATGGAGAGGAGTGAATTGTGAGTGTCGTTCATGATAACCTTACGAAGATCACCTTTGGGCACGACAATACGGTCCTCGAAGAAGAGAGTATCCTTGTCATCAAGGAGGTAGCACTTGTACTTGGGTTGGCTCTTGGCAGTCCCAATCTTCACCTTCTTCACCATAGCATCAAGAAGCTGAGCTTGGCGAATCTGGTCTTCCAAGGTAGGAGAGACTTGAAGGTTGGCGAGGAAACCTTGAGGAACAACTTGCAGATTGAGTTTGCCGAAAGCTTCACAAAGCTCGGGTTGATAAGGCTTGAGAATCAGACTGTTGCAATAAGCCTTCCTGCTCAATGCGTCAGCAATCACATTGGCCTTGCCTGGAGTATACTCGATACTCGGATTATACTCTTGAATCATTTCGACCCATCGAGTCTACCTAAGGTTGAGATTAGGCTGAGTGAAGATGTACTTGAGACTCTTGTGGTCAGTGAAGATGTCCACTTTTCTTCCCAATAAGAGATGTCTCCAAGTCAAAAGAGCATGCACAACTGCCGCCAACTCGAGGTGTGAGTGGGTTAGTTCTTCTCGTTGGGCTTCAACTGGAGAGAGGTATAAGCCACAACTTTCTTCTCTTGCATCAACACTGCACCGAGACCTTGAAGAGAGGCATCGCAGAAGACCTCGAACGGTTTGGATTCATCAGGAGGAGTCAGAACTGGAGCAGTGACCAATTTCTCTTTCAAAGTGTTGAAAGCGATGTCACATTTCGGAGACCAAACGTACTTGACGTGCTTCTGGAGAAGATTTTAGAGAGGCTTCGTGATCTTTGAAAAGTTCTCAACGAACCTTCGACAATAGCTTGCGAGACCGAGGAAGCTACGGAGTTGCTTCACGTTCTGAGGTGGTTCCCAATTCACAATTGCAGACACCTTCTCAGGATTCACCGCAATGCCCTTAGCAGAGATGATATGCCCAAGGTAAAGAACCTCATCGAGCCAAAATTCGCACTTTGAGAACTTGGCGTAGAACTGATGTTCCCTGAGCTTATCGAGTACCAAACGCAAGTGTTTGGCATGATCTTCCTTGTTCTTCGAAAAGACCAGAATGTCGTCGAGATAGACCAAAATGAAATCATTGGTGTAGGCGTTGAAGATGAAGTTCATCATGCGAGAGAAAGTGGGAGGAGCGTTGACGAGGCCAAAACACATGACAATGTATTCATATGAACCATAGCTTGTTCTGAAAGCCGTCTTGGGAATATCTTGCTCACGGATTCGAATCTGGTGATAACCCATGCGGAGATCAAGCTTGGAGAATACTTGGGCACCTTTGAGTTGTTCGAACAGCTCGTTGATGTTGGGAAGTGGGTATTTGTTCTTGATAGTCTTCTTGTTCAATGGACGGTAGTCAACACAAAGTCGGTCCCTTCCATCCTTCTTCTTCACAAAAAGAACTCCACAACCCCGCGGAGAAGAACTAGGTCGGATGAGACCCATTCTCTCTTGAATATCGAGTTGCTTCTTCAGCTCCTTCAACTCTTTAGGTCCGAGCTTATAAGGACGTTTGCACACTGGTTCGTGCCAGGCTCAAGATCGATGACGAATTCAACTGGCCGGTGTGGAGGCATTCCTGGAAGCTCTTCTAGAAAGACGTCTTGATATTCGCAAACGACTGGAATTTGAGAGATGGCATCCAGTTCACCCTTCTCATTGAGAGAAAATAGACGGATGGTATTATCCTGAGCGGCAAAGACAATAACATCCTCAGACGAATGAGTCAATTGAATCTGCCTGGCTGCACAATCAAGCTGAGCCTTGTGCTTAGAAAGCCAATCCATCCCGAGAATAAGATCAATATCCGAGTTACCAAGGACCATTGGAGAAGCCAGAAACTTGAAATCCCCCATCATGATAGAAATATCCGGAATCTCGTGGTTAGCGAGCAAACATTTACCCGGAGAGACAACTGCTAACGGTTTATGCATAACTTGGGAAGTCAACTCATGCTTAGATGCAAAAGGTTTCGAGATGAAACAATGCGATGCACCAGTGTCAAAAAGAACTTTTGCAGGAACATCGTTAACAGGAAGGTTACCCATGATGACATCTGATGAGTCCTCTGCCTGAGCTGCATTCATCAAATTGACCTTGGCGTGCTTGGGGTTATGCTTGACCATAGCTGTACTTGCCGATCTCACAGGAGGAGGAGGAGGGAGATGCCTCTGGTTGAAGCACTTGTTGGCATAGTGACCCTTCTGTTGGCACTTGTTGCACGTGACCTCTGAAAGCGGACGGTGATACGGAGCACTCGATCTTGGAGCTTGAGATGAAGTCTTGTTCTGAAAGCCAGGGTTGGGTGGGTGGGAAGATCCACTGCCACCTTTGCTCTTCTGATACGGCTGACGGAACGGAGGAGCAGGAAGCCAATACTTCTGCTGCTTGGCCACTTGAGTAGAGGAAGAAGGAGTAGCATCTCTGACTCGCTTCTTGGAAGCATCACACCTCAGTTGAGCAGCCTCTTGCTTCAATGCCATGTTGTAGAACTCATCGTACCTCAAGGGCTCCAAGAGAACAAGAGCTAGCTGGGTTTCTTCTCTGAGACCAACCTGAACTGGTATATCATGCTCTTCTCATCAGGGACGTCCTGCTTAGCAAAGCGGGCGAGCTTCTGAAACAACTTGTTGTAGTCATAGACAGACAAAGAGCCTTGCTTCAGGTTGCGGAATTCCTCACGCTTGCTTTCAACCATGCTCTGAGGAATATGATGAGCTTTGAAGTCTTGACGGAATTCATCCCAGGTAATCACACGGCCTCCTCTGGAATCTTTGTACTGCTGGAACCATTCTACAGCTTGGTCTTTGAGTTGGAAGGAAGCGAACTTGACAAAGTCCTCAGGCCTGACGTTACTGCACTCGAAATGCTTGCATAAGTCCACGAGCCAATCGTCAGCATCAGTTGCCTCAACACAATTGCTGAAGGTCTTTGGCTGGTTAGCAAGGAACTGGTTGAGTGTACCAAAGTGATTCTGATTGTTGCCTTGGTTGCCTTGGTTCACTTGATTGCGCTCTTGAAGAATTTGCATGATCAACTGCGTGTTTGCATTGGTTGCGGCCATCACAGCTTGCCATGCCTCCGGAGGAGGAGGAGGTGGTGGCGGATCAGGATTCGGAGTCGTGCGTGTTGGAGGAGCCATCCTGAAGAGGTTGACATCCATTAGCACATTGATAGACAAATATTGAAGCTGAATCCAATGGAATGAAATTGCAATAAATCGTCTTCACATCCGAACAAAATGAACAAATGTATTCCACTTGAAATGGTCACATATCCATAAATTGAGAAGCCACTTAGAATTTAGGTAGAGGAATAAATCAACAAGGTACGGATCAAGAACGAATACTCGGTAAGAAATCCCAATCTCGAACCAAATATCCGTGGAAGAAGAGCTAGAGCTACAAGAATTCCCACCTATGAAACTCCCGAACCTTTCCGGTTATGCAATCAGGTGTTGGGGATACAGGGGAAGCATAATATCTCACCCAAATCTAGCAAATCCTACATCCAGTTGTATCCATCCTTCAACACATAACCAAGAAAAACTTCGGAAACCATCTACCTCAACCTTCGAAAAGCATCCGTTATACAAGTTATGGCAATACTCCCGAACTCCTGCCCCAGTACTGGGTGGCATCGAGGTTATCTCACCAACAACTGCATAAAAGAGATTTTCGATGTCGGCGTACTAAATTCAGGTATTCCAGAACTGCAACGATAAAATTGTGACGACAACACCTCGGAGCTCAACTCCCCGGGACACTGCCACAACCCCTAAATAACAGGAGGCACCAAGAACAATGTTCTCGTCACAAATCCATCGGAACGATTCCAAGTTACCCGCGTGATCCTAAAAAAAATAGTGAAATTTGAGAAGACAAGAGTCAAAACTCGACGCCAGGAAGCCTTACTAGAGCGATGAGGAGACTGGGGAGTAAAATAATTCCTAAACTCTCCGTTATATAATTCCTAAATGACTCAAAACATTTTTCTAGACTCAACAACGGCTGCTAAAAACGATCAAGCAGTGGGGGCTCCTAAGGTCGGGGAAGGCTCTGATTACCAACTTGTAACACCCTCGATGCGGCTATATCTCCTACGTGTCGAAGCATGACTTAGAGGCATAACCGCATTAAAAGCAATGTCGCAAGTTAGGCAATCTTCACAACATCCCATGTAATATAAATAATAAAAGGGGAAGGAACATAGTTGGCTTACACTCACCATGCCAAACAAAGTACATAAATAGCATTACATCATCCAATCACTCATGGCCCGACTACGGTGCCAAAATAAAAGATCAACCCAACATGCGACACGGTCCCGATCGCCCCAACTGGGCACCACTACTGATCGTCAAGGAAAGACACATAGTAACGGCGTGAGTCCTCATCGAACTCCCAGTTGAGCTCAAGCGCGTCATCTAGAACGGAGTCATCAGGCCCTGCATCTGGTTTGGAAGTAAACTGTGAGCTACAGGGACTCAGCAATCTCGCACACTCGCGATCAAGTCTATTTAAGCTTATAGGTAAGGCAAGGTAATAAGTGGAGCTGCAGCAAGCGACTAGCATATATGGTGGCTAACCTATTCGCAAATGAGAGCGAGAAGAGAAGGCAAAGCGCGATCGAATAACTAGAGAACAACCTGCGGCAAACATTACTCCAACACCGTGTTCACTTCCCGGACTCCGCCGAGAAGAGACCATCACGGTAACACACACAGTTGATTCATTTTAATTAAGTTAAGGTTCAAGTTATCTACAACCGGACATTAACAAATTCCCATCTGCCCATAACCGCGGGCACGGCTTTCGAAAGTTCAAATCCATGCAGGGGAGTCCCAACTTAGCCCATGACAAGCTCTCACGGTCAACGAAGGATATACCTTCTCCCGAGACATTCCGATCAGACTCGGTATCCCGGTTCTACAAGACAACTTCGACAAGTTAAAACAAATCCAGCAACACCGCCCGAATGTGCCGACAAATCCCGATAGGAGCTGCACATATCTCGTTCTCAGGGCATACTCAGATTGTCCAAACTTCCGGTAGGCTAGCCTAGAGTTGCCCCTGGTGGCCACCGGCGGCTGACGAGGTGGACCAACACTCAGAGGAGCACTGGTCCGGGGGGTTTAATAAGATGACCCTTGGGCTCCGGAAACCCAAGGGAAAAAGAGGCTAGGTGGCAAATGGTAAAACCAAGGTTGGGCATTGCTGGAAAAGCTTTATTCAAGGCGAACTGTCAAGGGGTTCCCATTATCACCCAACCGCGTAAGGAACGCAAAATCCGGGAACGTAACACCGATATGACGGAAACTAGGGCGGCAAGAGTGGAACAAAACACTAGGCAAAAGGCCGAGCCTTCCACCCTTTACCTAGTATATAGATGCATTAAGATAACAAGATAATATAATGATATCCCAACAAGAAAATAATGTTCCAACAAGGAACGGTCTCCGATCTTCACCTGCAACTAGCAACGCTATAAGAGGGGCTGAGCAAAGCGGTAACATAGCCCATCAACGGTTTGCTAGGACATGGTGGGTTAGAGGTTTGACATGGCAATTTGGGAGGCATGAAGCAAGTGGTAGGCATCCTAGCATAGGCATAGCAAAAGAGCGAGCATCTAGCAAAGCAAAGATAGAAGTGATTTCGAGGGTATGATCATCTTGCCTGCAAAGTTGTCAGAGTTGACTGGATCCTCAAAATCAAACTCAACGGGCTCCTCATTAGCGAACTCATCTCTCGGCTCTACCCAAACAAGACAAACAAGCAAAAGTACACAATCAACCATGTGCAAAGCTCAAACAACATGATGCAAACATGGTATGCTATGCGGGATGCGATATGTGATGCATATGCAAGATTTGACAAGGAATGAATGAACCTGGCCTCAACTTGGTAATCCAAGTGTGCCACTGGAAAGGTGAGATGATTTCGCTTGAAAATGATATAAAGAACGCCGGAATCGGAGACATGGTTCGGAAATGGCAAGCAATTCAAATATGGCACCGGTCTGCGATATACACCAAGTAGCCATCTAAATGCAACAAGCTAAACATGCTACAGCACCCAAACATGGCAACAAAATTCATGGCAGGGATCCATTCATGAAGCTTAACAAAAGATGAACATTGAGCTACGGCCAATTCATTCATTAACAGGCTCAAACAAGCATGGCAAAAATGCAATTGATAAACAGATTTCAGACTTAGTGAAATTAACACTTGTCTGGAATTGCAGATCAGGTAGCACACTTTGAAGCAAGAAAACTATATGCTACAGGAACTGAACATGGCAAATCCAGGCATGGAATGGAGCTACTCAAAGAGCTTAACAAAAGTCCCTTAGTGACCTTGAGCCAAAAGGGATCAGAAAATACAATTGCAAGCATGTGAACATGGCAAAAAATTTAAACAGATCACAGACTTGGAGAAAAACTGGAGCATGCAAATCAGATATCAAATAGGCATGTTTACGAGCTCGATGCACTCACTACAGAGCAAGGCATGACAATCTAAGCATGCACCCATCAAGAAAACACATTATACAAGCTAGACATGGCAAAAACAATAACATAGCGTGCACGGATCAACTACAACATCCTCGACAAAATCGCTAACAAGTAGACAATCTGCCCAGATTCACGAAATAGCAAAAGTAGAGCTCGATTGACTCAAGCTAGGGTGCTCCATAAATTCAAACAAAGACATGGATGGATAGAGCACTACAAGATTAACAAAGCACCCTTACTGATCATCCTCAAAAGAGGCATGGATCACTAGGAAACAACATGAACATACGGCATATTGAAAAAAACAGATCAAGGACTTAGTGGAATTGCTAAGTCCCTGAAATCAGCATTAACGAATGCACCACTTTGCAAGCTTGTGCTAGTCACCACACACATCACAAAAATACATGGATAGCACCTCTGGAAAGATGGCAAAGCATATAACAAAACACATGTAGAGCTCAGGGGCATATCATGAACACAATAATCATGGCAAAAATGACAAATAGCTATTTGGAGCAGCAGATCTGACAATTATCTCAAATATCACTCTTCCAACAGCATTTCGGACATCAAGATGAACTCAAATGAAAATGATGCAATGAGATAAAATGATGTGCTCTTTGAGGCGAACATTTTGATATGCTATATGCCCAAACAGATCTACGGATGCAAAGTTACGATGTGATGAACATGGCAATATAATCTGCAGACTTAGGGGAAAAAATTAGGTCAACCCTAATTTCCAGATCTGGATCCGGCGTGTGGATCGAGGTTCATCGGGGGCCTCGCCGGAGTCCGTCGGGGAAGCGGCTGCCGGAGCTCGCCGGTGGAGGGGAAGGGCTCGCCGGCCCCGGGCGAGGATGGTGGTGGCGGTGGCGTCCGCGGCGCGGTTCGCCTGCGCCTGGCGACGGCCGGAGCGGGTGGGGCCGGTGTGGTGGAGCTCGCCGGCGACGAAGACCGGCGCCTGTGCGCGGCGGCACAGCGGAGAGGCGGCGGGCCTCGGGAGGAAGAGGCACTGGGCGGCGGCGGTGGCGAAGTGGGCCTCAGGGGCCCGATCCGGGCCTCCCGGGCCGGCAGCATCGACGAAGTGGGGCGGCGGCACGGCGAATAGGAGGCGGACACGTGGCGGCGGCGGCTGGGTCGGACGCGTCCGGCGGCGAGAGGTGGGAGGCGACTAGGGTTTCACCCGTGATTTCGAATGGGGAAGGTATTTATAGGCTTAGAGGGAGCTAGGAGTGTCCAAATGAGGTGCAGTTTTTGGCCACACGATCGTGATCGAACGCTCTAGATGATGGAGAAGGTTTTGGTGAGTTTTGGGCCAAATTGGAAGGGTGTTGGGCTGCAACACGCACGAGGCCTTTTCGGTCCCTCGGTTAACCGTTGGAGCATCAAACGAAGTCCAAATGGTACGAAACTTGACAGGCGGTCTACCGGTAGTAAACCAAGGCCGCTTGGCAAGTCTCGGTCCAATCCAGAAATGTTTAATCCCCACACACGAAAGAAAGGTAGAAATGACCATTGGAGGAGAACGGAGCGCCGGAATGCAAAACGGACAACGGGGAAAATGCTCGGATGCATGAGACGAACACGTATGCAAATGCAATGCACATGATGAAATGATATGAGATGCATGACAACTACAACAACACACGGAGACAAAAACCCGAACCCGAGAAAATAAAATAACTTAACGCCGGAAACGGCAAGAGTTGGATTACATATTAGGTAAATAACATCCGGGGTGTTACATGGATTCCGCAAGATGCAAATTTAAACAACAATCATCAAATTCACGGAAACCTAACACATCACACAAAGTTTTTGGAATCGTGGAAACACTAGCACCCAAATCACATAAAGCATAGCATTCATGATCTTTAATTTTAATTTTAATAGTAGGTTCCCACTCATCATAAAGTTTTCTAGGGATAGAAACTTCTATTTCAAGTTTTTCTTCATAAGATTGCATTAAAGCATCAATGGTGTGTTTGGTAAAAGATTTATTTTCATCATAAGCATGATGAGAATTTAGGATGGATTGCAACAAGCAAATACAATCTATCAAAGAGCAATTATCATAATTAAATCCCTTGAAATACAAAATCGTGGGTTCATTGCTATGTAAAGTTTTGACCTCTTTAATCCCACTTTTATTAATTTTTGCATCAAGATCTAAAAACTCAGAATCATTGGGACGCCTTTTAACTAAAGTTGACTCATCTCCAGTCCCATCATTATCAAGATTAATATTGCAAAACAAAGATTTAATAGGAGACACATCAATCACTTTTAGATCTTCATCCTTATTATCATGAAAACTAGAAGAACATGCTTTTATAAAGCAATCTTTCTTAGCACACGTCCTAGCAGTTCTTTCTTTGCACTCAAGAATGGAAATTGTCATGGCTTTGAGAGACTCATTAGTATCATGCTTAGGTGGAATAGATCTAAGTTTCAAAGAATCAACATCAAGAGAAATTCTATCCACGTTCCTAGCCAACTCATCAATCTTAGGCAGTTTTTCTTCAAGCAAAGCATTGAAATTCTTTTGCGAAATCATAAATCTTTTAACACTAGTCTCAAAATCAGAGGGCACCTTATTAAAATTTCCATAAGAGTTGTTGTAGGAATTACCATAATTATTAGAGGAATTACTAGGAAACGGCCTAGGATTAAAGTTCCCTCTATACGCGTTGTTACCAAAATTGTTCCTACCAACAATATTCACATCCATAGATTCATTATTATTCTCGATAAAAGTAGACAAAGGCGTATCATTAGGATCAGAAGAAACACTCTTATTAGCAAACAATTTCATAAGTTCATACATCTTTCCACTCAAAACATTAATTTCTTCTATAGCAGGAACCTTTTTACTAGTAGATCTTTCGGTGTGCCATTGAGAATAATTAACCATAATATTATCTAGGAGTTTAGTAGCTTCTCCTAAAGTGATTTCCATAAAAGTGTCTCCCGCGGCCGAATCTAAAATATTTCTAGAAGCAAATTCAATCCATTATAAAAAATTTGTATGATCATCCATAATTTAATCCATGAGTAGGGCAATTACGTATCATTAATTTCATCCTCTCCCAAGCTTGTGCAACATGCTCATGATCAAGTTGTTTAAAATTCATAATATCGTTTCTAAGGGAGATGCTCTTAGCGGGAGGAAAATACTTAGAGATAAAAGCATCTTTGCACTTATTCCATGAATCATTACTATTTTTAGGCAAAGACGAAAACCAAGTTTTAGCACAATCTCTAAGCGAAAACGGAAATAGCTTCAATTTAACAATATCATTATCCACATCTTTCTTCTTTTGCATATCACACAAATCAACAAAGTTGTTTAGATGGCTAGCAGCATCTTCACTAGGAAGGCCAGAAAATGGATCTTTCATGACAAGATTCAGCAAAGCAGTATTGATTTCACAAGATTCAGCATCGGTAAGAGGATCAATCGGAGTGCTAATAAAATCATTATTGTTGGTATTGGAAAATTCACACAATTTTGTATTATCTTGAGCCATCATGACAAACAATCCAACACACAAGCACACAAGAAGCAAGCAAAAAGAGGCGAATGGAAAAGAGGGCGAATAAAATGGCAAGGGTGAAGTGGGGGAGAGGAAAACGAGAGGCAAATGGAAAATAATGTAATGCGAGGGATAAGAGTTTGTGATGGGTACTTGGTATGTCTTGACTTGTGCGTAGATCTCCCTGGCAACGGCGCCAGAAATGGCTTGTTGACGGGACATCAAATCTTGACTTAACTTGGTGTAAAACTCCCCGGCAACGGCTCCAGAAATCCTTCTTGCTACCTCTTGAGCTTGCGTTGGTTTTCCCTTGAAGAGGAAAGGGTGATGCAACACAGTAGCATAAGTATTTCCCTCAGTTTTGAGAACCAAGGTATCAATCCAGTAGGAGGTAACATGCAAGTCCCTAGTACCTGCACAAACAAACAAGAACCTCACAACCAACGCGATAAAGGGGTTGTCAATCCCTTCACGGTCACTTACGAAAGTGAGATCTGATAGAGATGATAAGATAAATATTTTTGGTATTTTTATGGTATAGATTGGAAAATAAAGATTGCAAATAAACGGCGATAGAAATAGCTTGTTGACGGGAGAATAATATAATGGAGAATAGACCCGAGGGGCATAGGTTTCACTAGTGGCTTCTCTCAAGATAACAAATTCTACGGTGGGTGAACAAATTACTGCCGAGCAATTGATAGAAAAGCGCATAGTTATGAGAATATCTAGGCATGATCATGTATATAGGCATCACGTCTGCGACAAGTAGACCGAAACGATTCTGCATCTACTACTATTACTCCACACATCGACCGCTATCCAGCATGCATCTAGAGTATTAAGTTCATAAGAACAGAGTAACGCATTAGGCAAGATGACATGATGTAGAGGGATAAACTCAAGCAATATGATATAAACCCCATCTTTTTATCCTCGATGGCAACAATACAATATGTGCCGTGCTGCCCCTGCTGTCACTGGGAAAGGACACCGCAAGATTGAACCCAAAGCTAAGCACTTCTCCCATTGCAAGAAAGATCAATCTAGTAGGCCAAACCAAACTGATAATTCGAAGAGACTTGCAAAGATATTAAATCATGCATAAAAGAATTCAGAGAAGAATCAAATATTGTTCATAGATAATCTTAATCATAAACCTACAATTCATCGGATCTCGACAAACACACCGCAAAAAGAATTACATCGAATAGATCTCCAAGAGAATCGAGGACAACTTTGTATTGAGATCCAAAGAGAGAGAAGAAGCCATCTAGCTAATAACTATGGACCCGAAGGTCTGTGGTAAACTAATCACACATCATCGGAGAGGCTATGGTGTTGATGTAGAAGCCCTCCATGATCGATTCCCCCTCCGGTAGAGCGCCGGAAAAGGCCCCAAGATGGGTTCTCACAGGTACAGAAGGTTGCGGTGGTGGAAATAGGGTTCTGTGTTGCTCCGGGATGTTTTCAGGGTATATGGGTATATATAGGAGGAAGAAGTACAACGATGGAGCTGCGAGGGGGCCATGAGGGTGGGGTCGCGCCTTCCCCCCTGGGCGCGCCCTCCTGCCTCGTGGCCTCCTCGCTTCTTTCTTGACATCCACTCCAAGCCTCCTGGATCATGTTTGTTCCAAAACTAACTCTCCCGAAGGTTTCATTCCGTTTGGATTCTGTTTGATCTTCCTTTTCTGTGAAACACTGAAATAGGCAAAAAAACAGCAATTTGCACTAGGCCTTTGGTTAGTAGGTTAGTCCCAAAAATAATATAAATAGGTATATTAAGCCCATTAAACATCCAAAACAGATAATATAATAGCATGGAACAATCAAAAATTATAGATACATTGGAGACGTATCGATGACCCTGATTTTTGTTGGACCTTCTAGATCAGATACAATCAATCTCTTAAGGAAAGGAGCATTCTCAATGACCATAATGTGGAACAGCTGGAGTGATCTCTTCCCAGTTGATGTCTTATTGCGGGGCCAGCAAGACAATAAATCCATCGGAGATTCGTCGAGGCGATGTGGAGGCTAATGAACCTGTGGATCTGCTCAAGACGAAGGTACTTGAGCGCAGTACAGCTGCGGAGCAGGTGCTCCATAGCCTTCTTTAAGATGACAACATCGAAGAGGTCATGCTACTTGAGTTGAGGGAGAACAAGGGTGGGTGCGGCATTAATCTGGGGAAGATAGCAAGAGCTGAAGCTGGCGTGGCACAGCGTTGGCGTGAGGTGAAGCGCGGACGGCGACAGATAGCGACATCGTCTAGCTTTAAATCTGAGCTCCTCGAGCTGATCTAGGGCAGGGGATAAGAACCACTCGTCGAACTTGGCTTGGACCTTGCAGTTGGTACTGAACATGCGGATGTCAAGGCGTCTGGCTGGCCCAGGGTGCGATGAAAGGATCTTGGAGACTGCAGCCATGCATTTGCAATCCCTGTTGCAGAGGCAGTTGTCGACGCTGATGTTGTGGGGGACGCGGCGCCAGAGGGGGCGCCACCGCCGGGAGAGCAGGGCAGTCCGCACGGCAGATTTAGTGGGGAGGAGGCCAATGATGACGAGCGGCATGTCGTCGAGGAGGCTGTTGATGAAGTCCAGGCTCGCCAGATGCGGTTTTGGCTCGAGCCGCCTCCGCTTGTTGGCTACCTCGCCATCCATCTCAACCGGCAGCGACGTCGGTGTACACGTGTGCTGGTGTGTGCGTTGTGTGCTGGCCTGCTAGGTGTGCGCGAGTGCGTCCTTCTGTGCATGCCGCCGCACAGTGGTGAATTGTGCGGGTGTGCGTCCTTCACGCGGAAGAAGTGTGCCCTCAACTTACTAGCGTGCGGGGTGCTACCCCAAGTGGTTTCAACTTTGTTTACTTCACCGCGTGTCAGATGGGCCTCTAGTTTACTTATTTTCAACCAGTGCCACATGGGCCAGCACACGAAGATAGAGAACACGAGCTAACAAGGCAGCATGTGGATGGTTGACCGGTCAACTAAACAATATACGGAGCTATATGCTGACACAGTGAGCGTATAATCCGTCGGTATAGAGAGTTCGAGTGAGAGGGGAGGTCCGTGAGAGATAGCAGAGAGAGAGAAAGAGCTACTCCCTCTGTTCGATAATGTAGTGCCAACATTTTTTTTAAAGTCGAACTTTTGAAACTTTGACCAAGTTTATAAATAAATTACTTATATCTACAATACCAAAGATAAATGATAGTATGAAGTAAGTACATGTTGTGATGAATCTAATGATCGTTCCAGATGTAAATGTTTTTCTCCACATATACCTGGTCTAACTTTTCTGAGGTTTGACTTTTCAAAACATCCATATGCTTATGGATGTGAGAGGGTACCTAAATGGAGAGAGTGTGTGTGAAATAGAAAGAGTGACTGAAAAAAGTGTGTGTGCGTGTGTGAAAGAGACATGGACAACACACGATAAAAGTAGAGAAAAGGCGTGTGTGTCTTATGCAAACATATCACACATGCATCTTCGGCAATGGAAGCAAGATGAGGAGATAGTGTGTGGTTGTTTTCAACCGAGAGAGAAAGACCCCTAGCACATGGCCAAGAGGGGTCTGACAAACAAGGGAGAGAGGTCGAGAGAGACATACGGAGAAAATGCAGACATGGGGAGGAGAGAGTGTATGTTTGTCATAGAGAGGTCCCCTGGAGATCATGATGGGACTACATGGGTGGGAGATCGAGTGACAAGGTGTGTGCGCGATAGAAGATACCCCGAGAGATATCTAGATAGACGTATGGATGGGAGGAGACAATACATGTGTACCTGATGGCTAGTGAGAGATAATCATACTTAGGGGGGAGTGCGTGCGCCTATGATGGAGTGAGGAATTATGGTACTTAGGAGAGTGCGTGTCACATAGAGATAGAACAAGGGCGGAGAGTGTTAGATGGTTCTATGTAGCACGAGCGAGACATGTGTATGTGTGAACTAGGGAGATATAAAGTTTGAGAGAGATAGAGGAGCCCCAATAAGGCTGAGTGGTGCGTTAGATAGCTGAGAGGGGGAAAGAGATATTCCATCTGCTCGATAATGCAGTGCATGTAAATTTTTTAGAAGTCGAACTTTGGAAACTTTGACCAGGTTTACGCAAATGTTATTTCTATCTACAATACCAAAGATACATCATACGAAACTACATCTCATGATGAATCTAATGGTATATGTTTGCCATTCTAGATGTAAATGTTTTTCTCCACGTACATGGTCAAACTTTGTGATGTTTGACTTTTCAATAAATCTATATGCTATGGACCAAAGAGAGTGCCTAAGTTGAGAGAGAGATCAAGTGCATGTGGAGGAGAATGAGTGAGTGTTCAAAAAGAGCATGTGTGTGAAAGAGAAAGGGACAACAAGCGATAAATTAGAGAGAGTGTGTGTGTTTTCGTTTCTTATGCAAACATATCATGCATGCATCTTCGAGATAGAAAAGCGAGGTGAGGAGATACACGAAGATAGCTAGTGTGTGATTGTTTGCAACAGAGAGAGACACCCCTATAGCACATGTCCAATAGAGGTCTGTCCATCAAGGAACAAAGGTCGAGAGGGATGCATGGAGAACATGGACGCATGGGGAGGGAGAGAGGGTGTGTTTGTAATAGAGAGATCCCATCGAGATCGTGAGGGGACTATATGGGTGGGAGATCGAGGGAGATGCGTGCGTGATATAAAGATGCCCCAAGAGAAATTGAGATAGACCATGCACATGTTTGTGATGGAGACTAAGATTAGCTAGTCATTTGCATATAGGGGGACTGCGTTGCCTACAATTGAGTGAGAGACCATCATACTTGGCTAGGCATGAGATTGTGTGTGTGCGTGTGAGATGGAGAGAGAACGAGGGAGAGAGATAGATTTTTAGATGGGTCTATCGAGTGCGAGTGAGATATGCATGTGTATGTGTGACCCAGGGAGATGGAGAGTTTGAGAGAGAGAGAGGGAAGAGCTCCAAGACGACAGAGTGGTGCGTGAGAGAGTTACGGGCAACGAGCCAAGGAATTTGTGTGCGTACGAGTAGTGCACCCAAGATATTTAGCTTGGACTAGAGAATCATACATAGTGTGCGAGAGAGACCTAGAAGTGGAGTATATATGCATGCGAACTAGAAAGACCCCCCACACACACACAGAGAGAGAGGGGGAGGGAGGGAGAGGGACCAACAAGGTTTGTGTGTTGGATGCATGCGACAGAATTGAAGATTGTCGGCGAGAGAGAGAGAGAGAGAGAGAGAGAGAGCAGGAGTCCGGGAGAGGGGGAGGTCACGTTTTATGCATCAAAGACTGATATAAACCATGTTTCGATATAAACTTGCATTCAAATATTTAAATTGGAGAACATGTTGTTTCAATCCACACATGAACGGGGATATGCATATATTGAACAAGTTCATTAATTTGACTTTCAACATGTTCATGGAGTACTATAATAATGTACAACATGCTACTCGATTGAGGTGTTCAATTTTGGATTTAGTTCACTATTTTGACCTGGTGAACGAGCTATTTCATTGAATCGAGATATTTCATTTTGGGTTTGATTCCTATTTTTGAGTGGGTCAACTATTTGTCACATAGTAAATCGTTAGCAACTAGCATGTAAAAACACATTACTCCCGAGCATCATCTCTCCATCTAAAAAAGAGGTGGCAAGCTAATATTTCAAAATTTGATTCGAATCGACTTAGTAAGGTAGACGTGGATGCTCGTTCTCCAAAATTTTGAATGAACCGTTAAACACCCTCTGCTCGGTGGAATTCGCCCGAGCAAATAAATTGGAGATGCGAAATTACCGGCCTATGTGGGACACGCATCAATTGGCCCATTGTACATCGAGGGTAGGTTCGTAACTTCATCCAAGCGCGCCTTCTCCCCGGCCGAAATGACATGTGCCGAATAATTCATAAACCATGGTCGGCAAAACACCCTCTCCTCGCCTGAAATAGCTCGCGCCCACTATTTAAAAACACGCTCTCCTCGCCCGAAATCGCTCGCACCCACTATATTTCAAAACACGCCCTCCTCGCCCGAAATCGCACGCACCCACTATATTTCAAAACACGCCCTCCTCGCCCAAAATCGCTCGCACCCACTATTTGGGAGAAGCAAAGTTACTCTACTATCCCCGACCCTTAGTACACAGACCCAAGCCAAGAAGCCTAAAGGCAGGGGTAGAAATGTAACTCCCCTCCCACCCACACACACATTTCAAACAAATGCGTCCGTAAGACAAGGTTCCCCCTCCCAATTCCCCATTCATACCTCGTGGGCGCCAAACCACCTTCTCCCCGGAAGCTCCCTTCTCCTGAGCCACGAAACCTCAGCCCCTCCTCCATGGCACCCCCACTGCACCAAATTCACAGCCGCCCTCCTCTCTAATCCCGGAGATGCAGTCCATTTGCCATCGTGCACTGGGTCGTGTGCCTCTTACTCCGTGCTGCCGGAGCTGCCTCAACGACAGCAGTGTGAACCGTACCGGAGCCGATTAACCCGCGCCGTTGTTCACGGCGCCGGAGCGACTCCAACTTTGGATCCGTCCAGAGCCCCGGCGCTGCTTCCCCGTAGCCATCGACCATCGCGACACCTCTGCTTCCCTGCCGCCGGTAGCCACCGCAACCGCGTCGGCCTCACCGACTCGGCAGCTAGAGCTGCCTACTTCACCGGGCCGCCAGGTAGGTCACACCCTTGATACGTCTCCAATGTATCTATAATTTTTGATTGTTCCATGCTATTATATTATCAACCTTGGATGTTTTATATGCATTTATATGCTATTTTATATGATTTTTTGGACTAACCTATTAACCTAGAGCCCAGTGTCAGTTTCTATTTTTTCCCTTGTTTTTGAGTTTTACAGAAAAGGAATGCCAAACGGAGTCCAATTGACGTGCCAATTTTTGATGATTTTTTATGGACCAAAAGAAGACCCCGGAGTAAAAGAGTTGGGCCAGAAGAGTCCCGGGCCGTCCATGAGGGTGGGGGCGTGCCCACCCCACGAGCGCGTGGGTGTACCTCATGGACGACTCTGGCACCTCCTAGGCGTGAGACCGACGCCAAAAATTCCTATAAATACAGAAACCTCCAGAAAATAACCTAGATCGGGAGTTCCGCTGCCAGAAACCTCCATAGCCACCGAAAACCAATCTAGACCCGTTTCGGCACCCTGCCGGAGGGGGGAATCCCTCTCTGGTGGCCATCTTCATCATCCCTACGCTCTCCTGACGAGGAGGGAGTAGTTCTCCCTTGGGGTTGAGGGTATGTACCAGTAGATATGTGTTTGATCTCTCTCTCTCATGTTCTTGAGTTGGCACGATCTTGATGTATCGCGAGCTTTGCTATTATAGTTGGATCTTATGATGTTTCTCCCCCTCTACTCTCTTGTGATGAATTGAGTTTTCCCTTTGAATTTATCTTATCGGATTAATTCTTTAAGGATTTGAGAACACTTGATGTATGTCTTGCATGTGCTTATCTGTGGTGACAATGGGATATCATGTGATCCACTTGATGTATGTTTTGGTGATCAACTTGCGAGTTCCATGACCTCGTGAACTTATGCATAGGGGTTGGCACACGTTCTCGTCTTGACTCTCCGGTAGAAACTTTGGGGCACTCTTTGAAGTTCTTTGTGTTGGTTGAATAGATGAATCTGAGATTGTGTGATGCATATCGTATAATCATACCCACGGATACTTGAGGTGACATTGGAGTATCTAGGTGACATTAGGGTTTTGGTTGATTTGTGTCTTAAGGTGTTATCCTAGTACGAACTCTATGATAGATTGAACGGAAAGAATAGCTTCGTGTTATTTTACTACGGACTCTTGAATAGATCGATCAGAAAGGATAACTTTGAGGTGGTTTCGTACCCTACAATAATCTCTTCGTTTGTTCTCCGCTATTAGTGACTTTGGAGTGACTCTTTGTTGCATGTTGAGGGATAGTTATATGATCCAATTATGTTATTATTGTTGAGATAACTTGCACTAGTGAAAGTATGAACCCTAGGCCTTGTTTCATAGCATTGTAATATCGTTTGTGATCACTTTTACCACTTGCTACCATGCTGTTTTTATATTTTCAGATTACAAAAACCATTATCTACTATCCATATTGCACTTGTATCACCATCTCTTCGCCGAACTAGTGCACCTATACAATTTACCATTGTATTGGGTGTGTTGGGGACACAAAAGACTCTTTGCTATTTGGTTGCAGGGTTGCTTGAGAGAGACCATCTTCATCCTACGCCTCCCACGGATTGATAAACCTTAGGTCATCTACTTCAGGGAAATTTGCTAGTGTCCTACAAACCTCTGCACTTGGAGGCCCAACAACGTCTACAAGAAGAAGTTTGTGTAGTAGACATCAAGCTCTTTTTCGGCGCCATTGCCGGGGAGGTTAGCACTTGAAGGTATATCTTTAGATCTTGCAATCGAATCTTTTTGTTTCTTGTTTTATCACTAGTTTAATCAATAAAATAAAACTAAAAATGGAATTGAGGGTACCTCATATGCTTCATCTTTTGAATATCTTTCATGAAAATAAGGATTCCGATAATTGTGCCAAAATGCTAGAAGAAGAATGCATTAAAATGTTTGGCACCAAATCTTTTGAATGATGAGCATGATTGCAATGTTGTTAGTATGAAATCTTTGAATATCCATAGTACTAATGATGATTGCACTAGTCATGATGAAAATATCTCATATAAGCATGTCAATTTTTGTGGAGTGCATAGAGTTTGCAAGTACACACCAAATAGGGAAGATAGATTTTGCAAGAGGCGTAAGTATTTAGAAACTAAATGGTTGCAAGAAAGGCTAGATGCTTGTGCTGGAAGATTAAATATTTATCGCCATCCTTGTGAACTTTGCAATGAACATGGTCATTTAAAGCTCCAATGCTATTTGTTTCATGATCAAATCATGTCCAAAAATTGTGATAACTTGATTACCCTTGAGCATCATAAAGAGCTTAGTCTTCTTTTGGGGTATGAAGAAATGAAACGTATAACTGAGGCTATTCCAAAATTTAATCTTGATAGATTTCTTGATTTTATTCTAGAAGAAATTTTTATGTATTATGCGATGAATTGCATTGAAAATCCTTATATTGCCAATTCAATAAAGACAAGAAAGCAAATAGAAGATGAAGAGAATACTAATGAAAGGGAAGAGACTTCCCAATATTCTCCTATTATTTCTTATGACGAATCAGGTAACGAGGAGGAGCCTCCTATTCAACAAATCTCATTAATAAGGAGCTCCGAAAAGAGGATAAAACCCACACATGATGTGAAGAAGAAAAAGAAAAGACGGAGAAGCAAAGGTAAAAATGTATCCCTCCCAAATAATGTTGCTCCTATTACTCATTGTGATGATGATAATTGTTATACTATTGGTGCTATCCATACTATTAAAGATGAAAATGACATGTTTGAGAATGTATTTGCTGCAATTAATGTTTGTCCCAAGCTTGGGGATGCTACGTTTGATGAAGATGATATTTTTAGTCTCACAAGTTTTGATGAGCAAATTTATTATGATGATAGCATGCCTCCTATTTATGATGGTTATATTGATGAAAGTGGGTTTGGAAGAGTGTCAACTTTAGGAAGTAATGATCCCACTATTTTGGAGGATGTTGAATCTTATTTTGACAATTATGAAAGTGGATTTGGAGAGGTCATGACTTTATTTAATAATGATTCCACTATCTTGGAAGAGGTTTCAATTAATTATGATGAGAACAAAGTTGCTACTTACGATGATTATTGTGATGACACGTATGCTATAAAAAGTAGTGATGATTATATTAAAACTTGTCGTGATTATGATTACCCTTTTCCTGGATATTACTCTTTTAATGTGGAAACAATTTGTAGTATTTGAGTTTCTTATGATACTCCCACTATTCCGAATGAGAAGAATTTTGCCTATGTGGAGAGTAGTAAATTTTATATGCTTGTAGATCATGAAAAGAATGCTTTATGTGATGGTTATATTGTTGAACTTATTCATGATGCTACTGAATATTATTATGAGGTAGGAATATATGCTTGTAGGAGTTTCAATAATATCGAGTTTCCTCGCTATGTGTTGGAAATCTTGAAGTTATCCTTGTTTTACCTTCCTATGCAAGTTGATTCTTGTTCCCACAAGTTGTTTGCTCACAAAATCCCTATGCATAGGAAGTGGGTTAGACTTGAATGTGCTAGTCATATTCTTCATGATGCTCTCTTTATATTTCAATTCTTATCTTTTATGTGAGCATCATTGAAATCATCATGCCTAGCTAGGAGCGTTAAACGATAGCGCTTGTTGGGGGGCAACCCAATTTTATTTTTGTTCCTTGCTTTTTGTTCCTGTTTAGTAATAAATAATTTATGTAGCCTCTGTTATGATTGAGTTTTTATGTTTTAATTAGTGTTTGTGCCAAGTAGAACCTTTGGGAAGACTTGGGGAAAGTCTTTGCGATCTTGCTGTAAAAAACAAAAACTTTAGCGTTCACGAGATTTGCTACTACGTTTTACTGGAGAGTGCTACTTAGTTGATTATTTTTGCAGATGATTAATAGATAAATTCCTCACGTCCAGCAAATTATTTTAGAATTTTTGGGGTTCCAGAAGTATACGTTTGATCCAGATTACTACAGAATGTTCTATTTTTGACAGATTCTGTTTTCTATGTGTTGTTTGCTTATTTTGGTGAATCTGTGAGTAGTTTCGGAGGGTATGAACCATAGATGAGTTGGAATACAGTAGATATTACACCAATATGAATTTATAATGAGTTCACAATAGTACCTAAGTGGTGATTTATTTTCTTATACTAACGGAGCTTACGAGTTTTCTGTTAAGTTTTGTGTTGTGAAGTTTTCAAATTTTGGGTAAAGATTCAATGGACTATGGAATAAGGAGTGGAAAGAGACTAAGCTTGGGGATTCCCAAGGCACCCCAAGGTAATATTCAAGGACAACCAAGAGCCTAAGCTTGGGGATGCCCCGGAAGGCATCCCCTCTTTCGTCTTCGTTCATCGGTAACTTTACTTGGAGCTAATTTTTATTCACCACATGATATGTGTTTTGCTTGGAGCGTCATTTAATTTTCTTTTGTTTTGCTTGATGTTTGAATAAAATACCAAGATCTGAAATTCTTAAATGTTAGAGAGTCTTCACATAGTTACATAATTATTCGACTACTCATTGATCTTCACTTATATCTTTCGGAGTAGTTTGTCATTTGCTCTAGTCTTCACTTATATCCTTTTAGAGCACCGCGGTGGTTTTGTTTCGAAGAAATAAATGAACTATCATGCTTAAAATATATTATTTTGAGAGTCTTTAGAACAGCATGGTAGTTTGCTTTGGTTATGAATTTAGTCCTACTATGATAGGCATCCAAGAGGGATATAATAAAAACTTTCATATAGAGTGCATTGAATACTATGAGAAGTTTGATACTTGATGATTGTTTTGAGATATAAAGATGGTGATATTAGAGTCATGCTAGTTGAGTAGTTGAGAATTTTAGGAATACTTGTGTTGAAGTTTGTGATTCTCGTAGCATGCATGTACGGCGAACCATTATGTGATGAAGTCGGAGCATGATTTATTTATTGATTGTCTTCCTTATGAGTGGCGGTCAGGGACGAGCGATGGTCTTTTCCTACCAATCTATCCCCCTAGGAGTATGCGCGTAGTAGTTTCGGTAACTAATAAATTTTTGCAATAAGTATGTGAGTTCTTTATAACTAATAAATTCGGCACTCTCACCCTTCCACCATTGCTAGCCTCTCTAGTACCGCGCAACTTCCGCCGGTACCATAAACCCACCATATACTTTCCTCAAAACAGCCACCATACCTACCTATTATGGCATTTCCATAGCCATTCTGATATATATATTGCCATGCAACTTTCCACCATTCCGTTTGTTGTGACACGCTTCATCATTGTCATATTGCTTTGCATGATCATGTAGTTGACATCATATTTGTGGCAAAGCCACCATTCATAATTCTTTCATACATGTCACTCATGAGTCATTGCACATCCCGGTACACCACCGGAGGCATTCATATAGAGTCATATTTTGTTCTAAGTATCGAGTTGTAATTCTTGAATTGTAAGTAAATAAAAGTGTGATGATCATCATTATTAGAGCATTGTCCCAGTGAGGAAAGGCTGATGGAGACTATGATTCCCCCACAAGTCGGGATGAGACTCCGGACGAAAAATTAAAAAAAAAGAGAAAAAAAGAGGCCATAAAAAAGGCCCAAAAAAACAAAAACAAAAAAAACAAAAAAATGAGAGAAAAGAGAGAAGGGGCAATGCTACTATCCTTTTACCACACTTGTGATTCAAAGTAGCACCATGATCTTCATGATAGAGAGTCTCCTATGTTGACTTTCATATACTAGTGGGAATCTTACATTATAACTTGGCTTGTATATTCCAATGATGGGCTTCCTCAAAATGCCCTAGGTCTTCATGAGCAAGCGAGTTGGATGCACACCCACTTAGTTTCTTTTTTAGCTTTCATACACTTATAGCTCTAGTGCATCCATTTCATGGCAATCCCTACTCACTCACATTGATATCTATTGATGGACATCTCCATAGCCCGTTGATATGCCTAGTTGATGTGAGACTATCTTCTCCTTTTTTGTCTTCTCCACAATCACCATTCTATTCCACCTATAGTGCTATGTCCATGGCTCACGCTCATGTATTGCGTGAAGATTGAAAAAGTTTGAGAACATCAAAAGTATGAAACAATTGCTTGGCTTGTCATCGGGGTTGTGCATGATTTAAATATTTTGTGTGATGAAGATAGAGCATAGCCAGACTATATGATTTTGTAGGCATAGCTTTCTTTGGCCATGTTATTTTGAGAAGACATGATTACTTTGTTAGTATGCTTGAAGTATTATTACTTTTATGTCAATAAACTTTTGTCTTGAATCTTTCGGATCTGAATATTCTTGCCACAATAAAGAAGATTACATTGATAAATATGTTAGGTAGCATTCCACATCAAAAATTCTATTTTATCATTTACCTACTCGAGGACGAGCAGGAATCAAGCTTGGGGATGCTTGATACGTCTCCAATGTATCTATAATTTTTTATTGTTCCATGCTATTATATTATCAACCTTGGATCTTTTATATGCATTTATATGCTATTTTATATGATTTTGGGGTCTAACCTATTAACCTAGAGCCCAGTGCCAGTTTCTGTTTTTTTCCTTGTTTTTGAGTTTTACAGAAAAGGAATACCAAACGGAGTCCAATTGACGTGCCAATTTTTGACGATTATTTATGGACCAAAAGAAGACCCCGGAGTAAAAGAGTTGGGCCAGAAGAGTCCCGGGCCATCCACGAGGGTGGGGGCACGCCCACCCCCCGGACGCGTGGGCCTACCTCGTGGATGACTCGGGCACCTCCTTAACGTGAGACCGACACCAAAAATTCCTATAAATACAGAAACCTCCAGAAAATAACCTAGATCGGGAGTTCCGCCGCCAGAAGCCTCCATAGGCACCGAAAACCAATCTAGATGGGAATCCCTCTCCGGTGGCCATCTTCATCATGCCGGCGCTCTCCATGATGAGGAGGGAGTAGTTCTCCCTTGGGGATGAGGGTATGTACCATTAGTTATGTGTTTGATCTCTCTCTCTCTCGTGTTCTTGTGTCGGCACGATCTTGATGTATCGCGGGCTTTGCTATTATAGTTGGATCTTATGATGTTTCTCTCCCTCTACTCTTTAGTGATGAATTGAGTTTTCCCTTTGAAGTTATCTTATCGGATTGTGTCTTTAAGGATTTGAGAACACTTGATGTATGTCTTGCACTGTAACATCCCAAATTTTCAATTTGGAATGCTATACATAGGTCAATCATGCATATCATATTTGAAATTGCATTTCGTTTTGTGATCCTCGAAATCCTAAGCAACTCAAGGACCCTCAGAGAGAGTTGGGGATTTTCCCTCGTTCTCATATTTGAGTTTTATCAAATATTGAAACAAGGATCACTTTGGGTTTTAATTATTTTCTCTCTGAAAATATTTCACATCAAAATATATGAGAGGAGATAATATGACTTCTCCAAAATAAATGAAAAGTTGGAGGAAAAATATTAAAATCAATTCGTATTTTTATTTGGGGTTTTATCGCTATTTTATTTGAATTGCGAAAAATATGTGTTTTTCAAAATTGCATTAGAGACCTAAATAAATGTTCACCTTGTCCAGTAGGTTTTTAGAGGACGGGGAAATTTTATTTCAGGATTTTTGAAGTCCGTTTAGTATTTCTTTTCCTCGTTTTTCTATGCGGAATTATTTTTAAAAAAGTCAACCGACCTAGCCGGGCCGGGCCCGACTAGGACTCACCCGGCCGGCCTTTATAACCAGCGCCCCCACCCCGCAAGCCACCAGCCCGTCCTGCCGCCGAAACCCTAACCCTAACCCGCCGCCGCCGCCGGACTTCGCCACCGCCCGCGCCGCCCATCGCCCCGCCACCAGACGCCGTCGCCGACCGCCGCCTCGCCGCCAATTTCGCCGCCCGCCGGAGTTGCTCGCCGCCGTCGCCGGACTTCCGCCGGAGCTGCCGCCGTCCCGTCCCGAGGTAGCTGCCGTCGCCGGCGGTTTTTGCCGAAAAACCATATGATTGTTTTTTTAGAACCCGTGGTTATTTTCTTTTAGATCGGTTTATTTTTTTCTGGTTTAGTTATTTAGCAAACGCCTGTTTGTACGTTCGTTTTAACGAACAGTTTTCACCCGTTAACCGCAGACAGTGAACGTTCGTTCATTAGCCTGTTCGTTAGTTTTCTTTTTCCAGGGTTTTCCTAGGATTATTTTCGATCGCGATTTCTGCCCTGTTTTCCGTTTTAGTTTATCTTTTCGCTTGTTTATCAGAATCAGGCGATTCAAGCGCCTAAATATTCGTCTCGAAGCCCTCTTTATGTTTAACCAACTTGAACAAGATTTTGCTACTGTAAAATTTGACTTTAGTCCAGATTAGTAATCGGATCTTGTTTCTTTCGCAATTTGAGTTTTGTTGCTCCGTTTGGTTTGATTCTTTTTGCAAACCGGAGTTCTTCAGTTGAACTTTCTGGTTACATCTTTTTATTCATGATTTACTCATGCATCTTTGCTTGATTGTTTATGTATGTTATTGTTTGTTTGCGATAGAACACCCGGAGTGCGAAGTGTGCTACTACGAGTCTTTAGGATTTGCAGATCGTCAGCAAGGCAAGTAACACTTTGATCATACCCCTTTATCACCCAGTTTTTATGCATTAGTTTCAACCTTCACACATTGCATGAGTAGGATCTCTTAACATGTGGGTCTGGGAAGTAGATAATGAGGTAGAACCTATTACCTGTTTTATTATCAAACCCTTGGGAGTTACTTCTACGTTATGCTTATATTGCCATGCTATGCTCGTAGACGTGGTTTTGGCTTGAGTGTATCCATGATAGATGTGAGTTGTTAATTAATGGTTCAACTTAAGGTGGCAACTTTAATACACATCTGGGTGGATTGCTTGTGGGCACCTGGAGAATCCAGTGTTGTCCTAGGATATCCCGGAGTACCCGTGTGATCATCCTACAGTCCGCCACCCATGCTCAAAGGGATCATAAGACTATTCATGCTAGAAACTTCCGTGTGCAGCCACAAGCCATTATGGGCTCTGGCATAGTTGAGTAGGTTGCGTGAGCACCTGAAGAGGTGGACTAGCAGATGTAGGGGATTGTAGGTGTACCGGTCCGCCCGGAGTAGAGAGCAAATGCTTCTGAAAGACTATGTCTCGGTCATCCGTTTCTCAAACACCATGCAGTGCGAGAAATATAGCAGAGGAGATCGAGTCTTGTGGGGAAAAGTGCGCAAACCTCTGCAGAGTGTATAAACTAATCATGGTTAGTTGTGTCCCCGGTTATGGACATCTTGAATATCTAGCTCTTGGATTATCATATGGATCTCATCACTCTAAATTAATTTTTTGGGTTGATAATTACTTTTAATTGGGATTGAGTTGGAGGAACCTTCTCAATATTGTTCAACTACCATAATAGTTAAATAAAATATATTCCTTTGTTGTAGGGAAAATTTGGCTTTTCGCAAAAGATATTAACCATACAGCCTCCACCAGCCATATATGCATATAGTGATAGATTTTATCTGTTCAATACTCTCTTGTGTTACATTGCCAACATATTCCATGTGCTGGCCCATTTTCGGGCTACAACATATCATGCTGCAGACTTTTCATACGAGGAGTAAGGTGTGATAGGTTGTTTGTCATGCACTCAACTATGCCGTTGGAGTTGATGGACTCGCTTTATCTTCCAAGCCTTCCGCTGTTATCATATTAGATGGCCCTAAGCCATATTTATTGTAATAAATTCTATCTTGAGACATTCGATGTAATAAGTGTGTGATTGCCACTCTGTTATAAATCCTTCGAGTACTGTGTGTGTCAGCACTACCGATCCAGGGATGACACTGAAGCACAGAGACTTGACCGTTCGAGGTCAGGTCGCTACATGCACGTGCTTATCTATGGTGACAATGGGATATCATGTGATCCACTTGATGTATGTTTCGGTGATCAACTTGCGAGTTCCGTGACCTCGT
The DNA here is from genome assembly GCF_002162155.2 of Triticum dicoccoides. Lineage (NCBI taxonomy): Eukaryota > Viridiplantae > Streptophyta > Magnoliopsida > Poales > Poaceae > Triticum > Triticum dicoccoides. The sequence continues at coordinate 352,595,469 of NC_041392.1, forward strand.
GAACTTATGCATAGGGGTTGGCACACGTTTTCGTCTTGACTCTCCGGTAGAAACTTTGGGGCACTCTTTGAAGTTTTTTGTGTTGGTTGAATAGATGAATCTGAGATTGTGTGATGCATATCGTATAATCATACCCACGGATACTTGAGGTGACATTGGAGTATCTAGGTGACATTAGGGTTTTGGTTGATTTGTGTCTTAAGGTGTTATTCTAGTACGAACTCTATGATAGATTGAATGGAAAGAATAGCTTCGTGTTATTTTACTACGGACTCTTGAATATATCGATCAAAAAGGATAACTTTGAGGTGGTTTCATACCCTACAATAATCTCTTCGTTTGTTCTCCGCTATTAGTGACTTTGGAGTGACTCTTTGTTGCATGTTGAGGGATAGTTATATGGTCCAATTATGTTATTATTGTTGAGAGAACTTGCACTAGTGAGAGTATGAGCCCTAGGCCATGTTTCCTAGCATTGTAATACCGTTTGTGCTGACTTTTACCACTTGCTACCTTGCTGTTTTTATATTTTCAGATTACAAAAACCATTATCTACTATCCATATTGCACTTGTATCACCATCTCTTCGCCGAACTAGTGCACCTATACAATTTACCATTGTATTGGATGTGTTGGGGACACAAGAGACTCTTTGCTATTTGGTTGCAGGGTTGCTTGAGAGAGACCATCTTCATCCTACGCCTCCCACGGATTGATAAACCTTAGGTCATCCACTTGAGGGAAATTTGCTACTGTCCTACAAACCTCTGCACTTGGAGGCCCAACAACGTCTACAAGAAGGTTGTGTAGTAGACATCAACCCTCATCTCAAATCACTTTATTTAGGCGTCAGTTGTCTGATTTTTTATTCTGGGCCAATTGATTCCCAATGGGAAGCAGCACCCCTCGAGCCGTCGTAGCTCCTAGGCTATCGGTTGGCTGGTGTCTAATGTAAGGGTTCTGGGGCGGAAGTTCGCCACGGAAGCACCGCTTAGATGGCTATCTTAGAGTTGCGTGGGTTGAAGGTACTGCCGCCACCGGATCTGGATGACGGCGAGTCTTTGTGGATTGGCCCAGGGGCGGCGCAACCACGGCAGTGCAGTGGGGCGGGGAGCGGGTTTTGGTCGGGGCCACGGACGGCGGAGGCAGGCTGCTCTGTCGGTGGTCACTGGCTCTTCGGGGAAGATTCCAAACAGTGTCAGCCGGGAGGCACAAGACGGCCATCAAGCCATCCGGCATAGATCGGATAGTACGAAAATAAAATAAAATCGTGTGACCCCAATTTAGTCTTCAGTCAACATACGTGTGACCACTCTCGTACCTTGTTGTTGATCTCTTAGGGTATTTCTTCAGATCAAAGAGATGTGTCATTCTTAACATTATGCGTTTTCTGCATCTTCAGCCACACCATCTTCCGACTCACCGCAGCTGCTCCAACAAGGGAAGCATACACCAGAAGGAAGCTATAGTCCCCACTCAATAGTTCCCTGCATCGAATGCACGTGCCTGACATGGACAACGACAACAACTGCAGGGCCATCGACAAGTCAGCACATGATGCTCACTCCTATGGATGGCGCCCAGATAGTTTGTACCCTCATCTTACTTGTGTGCAACATTTATGGCTTTGTTATTCATCTAAGCATGGAAAATAGATTATCACATTTCACTGTATGTTCATGTTGATCTCTTATGGGTCTTCTTCAGGAGTTAACGTTGTTCCATAGTTCAGCTAAGAGACTTGTTCTTTAGGTAACGTTGTTCCATAGTTATCGTCCATCAGCCAATGCTATCCCACAGGCTGGTGATTATAGTATTATACCACTTCTAGTATAACCTATGTTGTTCTTTAATACTTTTGTGTGCCATCTTGTTAATCTCAAGTACAAACGATACATATTCTGTAGCTTTCATCTGTGTTCTCCCTTTAGTTTTTGAGACCTGATGCTGCTAGTTAACCCTAGTCCTACTATTTATGTCGTCTCCTACAGGCACTCATTGCATAAATCTAACTACTAGTTGTCTTCCATGCATGTCAGATATAATTGCACACACTGATTTATCCACAAGAACCTAAAAGCACAAGTGCTCCCTGGGTGATTTTGGTAATTAATGCCAACATATCTCTTGTTGGACTAATGTTTTTATCTAGTATATTTCAGATAAGTTCAACAAATGGAGTGGCGTGGACAAGAGGATGTGGAACCCCTGCAAGATGCTAAGAACAAAGGATTGGCAAAAGCTCAAGACTCTGCATTTTGAACCAAACTCGGTGGGACCGAATCATGAAACTCGGCCAGACCGATTTAGTTCAAAATGTCAATGTTAGGATTTTCGGTCCCCACTCAATAAAATGCATAGTCTTGAGCTTTTGCCAATCCTTTGTTCTTAGCATCTTGCAGGGGTTCCACATCCTCTTGTCCACGCCACTCCATTTGTTGAACTTATTTGAAATATACTAGATAAAAACATTAGTCCAACAAGAGATATGTTGGCATTAATTACCAAAATCACCCAGGGAGCACTTGTGCTTTCAATCTCCCCCTTTTTGGTAATTGATGGCAACATACATCAAAGCTTTAGATAAAGATATAAAGATTAGCAAGTAAAGCTTTGGAAAGACATGTAACATGCATAGGCTCCCCCTTCATGTATGCAATCATGTAGATATGAAATATAAGAGCATGTGACTGCATAAGCATGACAGAGAAAGCAATGTGTTACATGTATCTTGGCTATATGCATCAGAGCAAATGATGTGAATATAGGAATTGTACCTTCATGTTCATGAGTCCTTCTTGCAAACAATATATACATCAGCAAGAGATCATCATACACATGAGTGTGATGCATACACTTACCTTGTGGTCTTGAGCAAGCTTTGGAAGAGATGAACCTGAGTAAACAAGGTTAGATAACACAGAAACATCTACTAAACAAAGCAAGAACAGCAAACCACAAGAGTACCAAGATTGGGATGACATGTAGAGAGTGAGTACTAGGTACTCTATTGTATATAGACATGTCCCCAAGGGTAAAGATATGCAATGAATTCGAATATTTCCTTCCCTAGGAAGTCTTTCTCCCCCTGAATCTTATATTGGATAGTGGGAGAAGATAGGGAAAAGAAAATTAGAGCAAAACAAATCACATCACACAGAAACATAGCACAAACCGACATGTCTGTCCCCTCTAAAGACACGTGACTTCTCTCCTCTTGAATACCAAGCATTTGGGGCTCTGATGTGATTTCTCCCCCTTTGAAGTACTCTACCCCTTTTGAAATGATTAAGCTTTGATGTGATCTTTCTCTCCCCCTTTGACATCAATTTCCAAGAAGGATCTTCTGGAGTGTGAGTCAAGATAGGTTCGGTCCTTGAGTCACAGAGCAAAGTAGAATATAGAATGTGATGCTGGTAGAGGACAAGAATCATTGAGTGAAGCTGGAGTAAATATGCAGGATGCAAATGGCAAAGTGTTTTCTCAGCATTGAAATCGGTAACACTGAGTTAGTTTCTTTGGTGGCACTGAGGTGGTTCGGTTTGACTGAAAGAGACAAATCGGTGTGTCCGAGTTCAACACAGAAAGAACATTTGTCATCTCAGATCACTAGGGAAATAAGATCTCACAAAGATTTGCAAGGAATTAACTGAAGGATTTGCAATGAATTGGATGCAGGGAATGCAGAACAAAATAGAGAAAAGGAAAGAAATCTAGATGAAGAGGAACAAATATGCAAGAGACAAATGCAAGAACCGGAGAAACTTCATCTAGAAATGGTCGGCGACAAAGTCACCTATGTTAGAGTATATTGACTAAGGAGTCAAGTGAGAACACTTGATCATAGGTCATACTCATCGTTTAAGCTCAAAATGGGGTAACCATTTTTTTCGTTTAAGCATTTGATGTATTCGCATCTTGTTGAGTTGCTTTGACCCATGACTTGGGGTAAAGCTTCTCTAAGGTGGAATAACATACCATGGGTGGTGGTATTGAACTTAATCATGTAGTTGAACTTGTGTGGGATGCTCAAGGTTGATGTAGCTCATCAATGATTGGGAGCACCACTTGTAGTTTGAGTTCATCTACGTACACGGGTTAGTCTAGCAAGGAAGAGCACTTGTGTATCCAAAATGACAGTCATGAATTTGGTACCAAATGAAATTTGATATATAGAAATGGTCAAAGGATATGTTGAAGGGTTTCATGCTTCCTTGTCTTCAACCACCATATTGTAGAGACTTGGTGATGTAGAGATTGCTCAAGACTTGGTGATGTAGAGATTGCTCATCATAGATTGGAAAGAACTTGAGTTCACTCATAATAGACATCTCAAACTTCTCCGACATTAGCTTTCCAAACTTTTCACTAAAATGAGGGTTAGTTGAACCAAATATGATATCATCAACATAAATTTGGCACGCGAATAATTCACCATTAACCCTTTTAATAAAAAGAGTAGAATCAATCTGTGATGGCCTGGCTTATTAGGGATGATAGACTACTCATATCAATAAGGAATTCCTTCTTTTCCGGTAGCCCATTCGGACAGAACTCCAAAGTTAAGCGTGCTCAGCTTGGAGTAGTGTCAGGATGGGTGACCGACCGGGAAGTTGCTCCCGGGTGCGCATGAGTGAGGACAAAGTGCGCAGAAAAGACTAGTATTGATCTGTGGGGCCAGTCTAGATCCCACCAGGAGTAACGACCACCGGCGGGTGTGTCCGGGGCGTTACAAGTTGGTATCAGAGCCAACCCTCGCGGTTACACGGATGGTTGCAGACAGGTGCGCGGTCATGTTGTTCATGACGTTTGTGACCCGTCGTGGCACACGGCATGGCACATGTACCAGACTGGATGCACGGACGGTTGTGCCAAGAGGGAACATTCCTGTGGCCCGACGAGGACGTCGGTTCCTCTGAGTGGGGGTGTATGTGATGGCCTGGCTTATTAGGGATGATAGACTACTCATATCAATAAGGAATTCCTTCTTTTCCGGTAGCCCATTCGGACAGAACTCCAAAGTTAAGCGTGCTCAACTTGGAGTAGTGTCAGGATGGGTGACCGACCGGGAAGTTGCTCCCGGGTGCGCATGAGTGAGGACAAAGTGCGCAGAAAAGACTAGTATTGATCTGTGGGGCCAATCTAGATCCCACCAGGAGTAACGACCACCGGCGGGTGTGTCCGGGGCGTTACACAATCTTTCCAATCTCAAAGCCTTTCTCAATAAGGAACTTGGTCAAGCATTTATACCACACTCTAGGAGCTTGTTTAAGACCATAAAGAGCTTTGTGAAGTTTATAAACATGGTCGGGTTTCTTAGGATTAACAAAGCCGAGAGGTTGTTTAACATAAACTTCCTCCTCAATTTCACCATTTAGAAAAGCACTTTTAATGTCCATTTGGTATAAGGTGATATCATGGTGATTAGCATAGGCAAGTAAGATGCGGATGGACTCAAGTCTAGCAACGGGGGCATATGTCTCACCATAGTCCATACCTTCGACTTGAGTGTAGCCTTGGGCGACAAGACGTGCTTTGTTGCGAACGACTTGTCCATCTTCGTCTTGCTTGTTGCGAAACACCCACTTGGTACCGATGATGTTGTGGTTGTTGTCGGGCTTCTCGACCACTTGGCTTCTGTCGAAGTTGTGTAGCTCTTCATGCATGGAATTTATCCAATCCGGATCTTCCAATGCTTCTTCAACCTTCATAGGTTCAATGCTAGAGATGAATGAATAATGTTCACAAAAGTTTGCCAAACGAGTTTTAGAGCGAGTAATTCTCCTAGTTTGGATATCATTGAAGATTTGCTCGACGGAATGGTCTCTTGTGACTCTTGCTCTAACTCGTGAGAGCTTTTGTTTGGGTCGGGGTGGAACATCTTCTTCATCATCTCATTTTCTTCTTGGCCTTCTTCATTGTTGACGTTGTCGTTATCTTGTCTAGGTGTAGAAGGAGGTTGATGGGGTTCATCTTGGTGTACTTCCTCGTTCTCTTCATCTTGGCGTGTCCCACTTGTGGATGCTTCCATGTCAACTCTTGGTTCACCTTGTCGTGAGGTAGAAGCTTCCACTTGGACGGACGAGGTACTCTCCTTCACCTCCGTTGGACGAATCTTGCTAATAGACAAGTCTTGGATTGCTTCTGAAGGGTCTTTGTCTCTTACATCAATTGGCAATTGATCTACTTGCGAGCCGTTAGATTCATCAAACTTCACATCTACTATCTCTTCAAACTTTCGGGTGAAATTGTTGTAGACACGGTAAGTGTGAGAGTTTGAGCCATAACCAAGTAGGAAACCCTCATGAGATTTAGGAGCAAATTTAGAACGATGATGCGTATCAAGAATGTAGCACTTTGAGCCGAATACTCGAAAGTATCCAACTTGGGGTTTGTTACCAATGAGAAGCTCGTATGCCGTCTTGCCGAGTAGCTTGTGAAGATACAAGCGATTTGTTACATGACAAGCTGTCTCAACCGCTTCCGCCCAAAAGTGTTTTGGCGTCTTGTACTCATCAAGCATCGTTCTCGCCATCTCAATAAGAGTCTGGTTCTTCCTCTCAACAACTCCATTTTGTTGAGGTGTGTACATAGCCGAGAACTCGTGTGAAATCCCTTCTTCGTCAAGAAAGGTATCCACATTTGTGTTCTTGAACTCCGTTCCATTGTCGCTGCAAACCTTCTTGATCTTCACTTCAAATTGATTTTGGGCCTTCCTAGCGAAGTTCTTGAAGATCTTTTGGACCTGCGATTTATCATCAAGAAAGAACACCCTCGTAAATCTTGAAAAATCATCGACTATGACTAGACCAAATGAGTTACCACCGAGACTTTTATAGGCATTGGGACCAAAGAGATACATATGAAGTAGCTCGAGCGGTCTTCTCGTGGTCATGATGTTCTTCACGGGGTGACTTCCTCCAACTTGTTTTCCTGCTTGACAAGCACTGCACAATCTATCCTTGTCAAATAAAACATCTTTCACTCCAAGGATATGATCACCTTTAATTAACTTATCAAGATTTCGCATGCCCACATGACCTAACCTTCTATGCCACAACCAACCTTTGGAAGATTTAGCAATCAAGCAAGTTCTAGGTTGAGACTTTTTAGTGAAATAAACAATGTAAAGGTCACCTCTACGTAAACCGGTAAAGACCATTTTATGATTATCTCTACGAAACACTTGGAAATCTACTTCAGTAAATAGGACATTGAAACTAAAGTCAGCAAGTCTAGATACGGAAAGTAAATTATAGCCAAGGGATTCGACGGGCATAACATTTTGTATGGAGCTATCATGTGAGATGGCCACCTTACCAAGGCCAACCACCTTACCCTTTGAGTTGTCACCAAAAGTGACATACTTTTGAGGGCCGTCATTTTCAGCAAGCTCACGAAACATGTCCTTATCTCCGGTCATGTGATCGATACATACACTATCAAGAACCTATTCCTTTCCTCCAGCCATGTAGCCGCGAAGATTTGCCATAAGACCAAAGTGTCTCATAGACTCGTCAAGATCGAAGTCACTATCATCATCCTCATCATAGTATCCATGTTCAACATCGTCTTGTGATGGATCAATTCCTAGAGAGAGTGATTCATTAGATAAATGATCATCACAATAATCATCTTTATGAATTCTAATGGCTTCGGAGATGATATTGCTAATGATTCCAACATCTCCTTTGGCACGCATGAGGTTGGTAAGCTCAAATAAACAATCACCAAACTTAGAGTCATTGGTTTTGCAAGGAATAATTTGCAAATCATTCCTCAAGAAATCTACATATGGTGTAAGCACAATCAAGAGCAGGCAAGCTAGCAATCAAGTTTCTAGGTAATCCTCTAGTGATTAAATTGATAGTTCTAAGATTACAGATCATGTCAATAGACTCATCAAGGGTAGGATGCAAGGGGTCAACAAGGCGCGCACAAGGAGTAGTAATGTACCTGTTCAAGTGATATTCATTAAAAATCTCAAGCATCTCAAATTTCCACTCATGAAAGAACTCTCCATCAAGTATAGGCACTCTACGTCTAAGACTCCCCAACGTAGACTCATTCATCTTCCTCCAATGTCAATTATGCCAAAGCAATGGAAACCAATGCTCGGATACCAATTGTAGGATCGGGAAGAGGTGTCCAGAGGGGGGAATAGACCCACAACAAAGAAAAGTAGCAGTTTTTAGTTTCTTCAAGTAAGGTGGAGTTTTAGCATAAGTTTAAACATTCACAATACATTTCAAGCAAGCATGGCAAGAGTATATGAGCAGCGGAAAGTAAAGCATGCAACTTGCAAGAAAGTAAAGGGATGGGATTGGAGTGTGCAAACGCAATTGGAGACACGGAGATTTTTGGTGTGGTTCCGATAGGTGGTGCTATGTACATCCACGTTGATGGAGACTTCAACCCACGAAGGGTAACGGTTGCGCGAGTCCACGGAGGGCTCCACCCACGAAGGGTCCGCAAAGAAGCAACCTTGTCTATCCCACCATGGCCATCGCCCACGAAGGACTTTTCTCACTAGGGTAGATCTTCACGAAGTAGGCGATCTTCTTGCCCGTACAAACTCCTTGGTTCAACTCCACAATCTTGTCAGAGGCTCCCAAGTGACATCTAACCAATCTAGGAGACACCACTCTCCAAAAGGTAATAGATGGTGTGTTGATGATTAACTCCTTGCTCTTGTGCTTAAAATAATAGTCTCCCCCTTTGAAGTACTCTCCCCCTTTTGAAATGATTAAGCTTCTCGATCCTACAGAACCTCACGGAGCAATGTAATGGCCAACAAACTTGACGTCAATGATACCCAATACGATGGAACATGTAAAGGCAGTTCTTCACAAGACTTGCAGAAAGATGATGAATCCTATTCACCCCACAAGTTCCTTGCTCTAACTTGGCCCTTGATATGGGTACAACATGCATATAATGTCCTGGAGTGCATCTACTCTGTTGCAATGCCTTGTGCTTAGCTTGCTGATCATGCATGTAAATATGGCATGCCTTCCTATTTTTCAGTACCTATTCCATTCATGATAATATGTTTTCAAATTCAAGTACTGTCATTCTACTATATCGCAATGCCATCTGCTTAGTTTGGACATCATGCTTCTCAATATCTTATGCATTGTTATTCATCAGTATGTACTTCATCTGTCTACCATACCATGTTCATTTTTTACTTGAAGTGATGTTCTAGTGGTCTATTGCAATGCCATCTTAGTTTCTCAATCATACACGCATATGTTGCCTTAGTGTTTTTCTGTATGTCTTCTGCTAGCATACAGTTTTACATTCAAGTAGTGTTTTTTTACACTGTTGTCCTGTCGTATCCCTAGCTCTTACATCATACTCCCTCCGTCCAGACTACATGTCGCAGAAATGGATAAAAGTGGATGTATCTAGAACTGAAATATGCCTAGCCCATCCATTTATTTCCGGATGGAGGGAATACATGTCAATATGTCATGCCTTTCTATTCTTCAGTACCTATTCCATCTCTGCTATAGCATGTTTTATAATTGAAGCACCATTTTTCTATATAAGGCATGCAAGGGGAAGACGGCTATGTTGGAATCTGAAGGGTTACAAACCAGGTCTTTGCAAAAGATCCAAACGCCAGGAGATAATAAACCAACTCCAGTTTTCATAGATACTGCTCCAGCATAGAGAAACCCAACTCCCGCTGATAATAAGCAGATTCCAGTGGCCAAAGAACTAGTCCGCTCCAGCCAGCAAAAATATGTCAAGTCCATTCTAAGAAGCATGTGCGTATCCTCGCATCATGAAATTTTATAGCATTCTGGTCATATTTTCTACATGTTTCTTACCCATCTCTCTTTTAGAAAATAAGGTATTCTAAAAGAAGACTTCCTCCATTGGGATCGTATTCGAGGAAAGTATCTTGCGGGAATTCTCTGTGCTCCAATGCTGATGTAAGTACTTGTTGTATATCACTATATTTTTACATCAGCATGTATTTTGTTAATCGGCATGAATCCAACATTTATCTGATCTAAAATTAGCTGTAGCAAAATGTTAAAGGCGATAATGTTGATTTTTGTAAGGAAAACTGCGTGGTAGTTTTGCATACTGAGCTACATGAGTGTACTATCTCATATCATGCACATTACTGAATTGTTGTGCTGCTCTGGTTGCCCATCCATTCATTGTGTCAATGTTTTTTCGTATTACCTTTCCTGGCTAATGATAGCTGTGCCATATTGTGTTAATTTGGTGTAGGCTGGTGTGGTCTAGTTGCCCAAACGTTCGTTGTGTCAATGTTGCTTTCCTATTATCTGACCTGGCCAATAATAGCAATGCTAGTGTGTTAATTTGGTGCAGGCTGCTGAAGATAAGAAGACAAACTCTGGAAACAGCAAGGCATCCCCATTGTTTCTTTCCAATAAATCTAGGCTAGGTAATGTGGCAATAACTCTTGATTAATCTGTTCGATTCCCCTCCTAATTTATGTTATGATGCAGTGGTCGAGACACTCTCCAATATCAATTATACAAGCCTGCCAAAATCGCCATCTGAATCTGTTCAGTTTCCTCTGTCTCGAATGCAACGGAAAAAATGTATGTTTGTGAACCAATTAATGGCTGAATCAATGATGAAAATGGTGGAGGAATCAGAGGTGCACATTCATGCGCAACAACAACTGATCAATGTTTTCACAGACAGTGTAGCAAAACAGCAAGAACTTGCCCACATGCTTATGGGTGTCATCCGCGCTGAGCTTGGAGATTGTGACGCTGTAGATCGTTAGGTTTTGTTGATTTATTTGCATTGGCATCAATCTTTGATTGCCCAGTGGATGTAATTTCCTGTAATATATGCTAGATGTGCAACATTTTTCCATGTATGTCGTACCTTCGCTTGATCGGTTTTGATCCTGTGCATAATTGCTCGTAATAATGGGCTTAAATTATCTAATTGGGCTTAAAGACATGTACGAACTTTAGTGGGCCCATTAAGTTAATGGGTCGTTACCAGGCCGAAAGTTAATGGTCGGCCCTCTTACCTCCCGGGTCGTTAATAGGCCGACATCAAAGCGGGCAACACGCGGGCCCATTTGATTTCACGGGCCGTTAACAGGCCGATACTAGGTCGGGCTACATATGGTCCAACTATATTGTGGGCCTTTAGCAGGCCGAAAGAGACAGCAGGCTCGTACTGGACCATGAAGAGCATGGGTCGCGAAGAGGCCGAAAATCAGGTCGTACTGTAAATGGCCCAACTGTGTTGTGGGCCTTTAGCGGGCCGAAAGAGAAACCGGGCTAGTATTGGACCATGAAGAGCATGGGTCGTTAAAAGGACAAAACTCAGGTCCGACTATAAATGGCCCAACTCACTTATGGGCCGTCAACAGGCTAAAAGACACACCAGGCCGGAAATTGGCCCAACACTTAAATGGGTCGCTAAAAGGCCGAAAGATGTACATCTTGAAAATTGGCTCATCCCTTGAATGGGTCGTTAATAGGTCGAAACCACATCGGGCGATATTGAGCCCAAATATATAGCGGGCTATTAACGGGCTCGAATCGACGATGGGCTGCAATAGTGTCAAATCGTTAATGGGCCGTTGACGGGCCGAATTCGCACATCTCGTATGGGCCGTGAGCTTAAATGGACCTGACACAAATAGGCCTTATATGGGTCGGCCTACTAATTCTTACTGGGCCGACCTTTTTCACCGAAATGGTCCACTGTTGGGTCATGCCACGGGTCGATCTATCATAGGCGCCTCCTGTCCAATGGACGGACGACATCTTGCCCACCGAGGAGTCGACATGTGTTTCCTCCGGCCAATGAGAATTTTACACGTGGAAAATCCCCATTGGTCCGGGCTATTAATGGGTTATAAGATCCAAAACCGGTCATGATAGCTTAACGGCGAACCATTATGGTCGATGCCATGTGTCGATCACCCTTGACGAAAGCACTCCTATGATGCGCGATTTATCATCATGGAAGTGGACACTTCCGTGATGATAATTTTGGTAATGTCATGGAACAGTTCTACGACAACACAGGTATGACTATCTTGATCCTGCCATAAAATCGTCATGGATGTACATGCATGAAAGAAAACGTGACCTACTGTGACAAACACGTATCATCATGGACGTGTATTTTTTTGTAGTGTATATGGATCACAATGGGTTAGGTTGCGGAAGTCTGTGGTGGTAATGGGGATGATGTGGTGGAAGCCCTAGGCAAAGATGCCAAAGTTGCAAATAATTGATGGAGTCAAATGATGTTGGTGGTATTTTTGTGGGAAGGGGTGTCAAGAGCTTCAAAACAAGCTAAAGAACGTCAAAATCGAAGTTCGGATGAATTAGTTATGGGCAAAAAAACTCAGTCGAAGTCTGAATCTACAAGTATTGGACATCCGGTAATGGACGGATGTCCGGTCGTCGGATGTCCGGTCGGGCTCGAAAATCCGCTGTTTTAGCTCAGGTTTGGGGTTCCGATCATCTAGTAAAGGTCATATGTCTGATGGGTCGGGGTCAACGCGTGATTTGAGCCCCGGGACGCAATTTTGGACGGAATTTGGGGATTTGGGGGTCAAAAATGATGAGATTTCGTGGATGAAAGATGGGGAAACTTGGGCAAGTGCTAGATCCACTCAAAACCAAGCAAATACATGGATCAAAATCAACAAAACTTCATCATACCAACAAATCACAAAAAATGGGGCTATTTTTTGTGGCGATTTTCGAAATTTAGGACGAAATCAAGCAAAGCAAGGCTAGAAAATGATGGGAGGGACTCCAAATATGTGATCAGCGTGGCTCGTGATACCATATGATATGGGGCTAACCCGGTGTAGGCCGATCTTTCACAATTGGAGTGGATTCCCTCGAAGAACACAAGGAAGAACGGGGAGAAATCACAAGAGGAAACACTCAAGAACAAGTCCAATCACACATACACTAGACAATCAAACACACAAGATCCACAAGGTACATGAACAACAAAGGGAAAGATACAAGGTAAAGTTCATCTCCGTGAGGAGGTCTTGATGGTATCCTAGACGGATCTTCCTGTGAGGGGTCTTGATGATATATCCCACATGATCTTCTCACATGGAGGTCTTGAACTCCATGGGAGTGGTGGTCTCTCTCTCTCAAGAGTAGAGGAAGGTAGGAGCAAAGCTCACATACAAATGAGCTATCACTTTGCTTACCCTAGCTAGGAGGAGGTAGGGGTATTTATAGTCTAAGTGGTGAAAGGGTAAGTGGGAAGGGATACAAGGCCAAAGGCCCACAGCTGCGCATAGGCAGGTACCGGACAACCGGTTGGGGGTCGGACGTCCGGTGGCTCGGGACGGTCTGGATGTCCGGCGTGCGTCGGAAGTCCGCTGATTCTTCTCGGGTGCAGCAGCACTGGATTTCTGAAGGTTCTCGGACGTTTGGGCGTTGGGACTTGTCGGACGTCCGGTGGGTGTCGGTCGTCTGGCCGCTGTGGCACATGTCAGCTGTAATTCTTCTGGCTGTCTGGTATGCGTCAGGTACCGGATGTCCGGTGGCGTCCGGATGTCCGATGGTTGTAGCTTGTAGCAGCTCCGTTTCTTCCGTCTTCTCTCCCATGCTTCCCTTGCAGATGGTGTAGGTGTTCCTTGGCGCTTGCACTCCTCCTCGTCATCCGTGAAGCTCCGGTAATACCTATGCATGCACACGAGAGGAATGTCAAGTAGTATACCATCCTCGAAGGGGTCAAGTGAACACGTGTAAAGGAGATGATTCACCTTTATGTGTGTGAAGTAGATGTCGCGCGTGTCACTTGCCAAACGGACTCTTGACATGGTGATGTCCGTAGGATGCTCCGCATCACATATCCACAAATTCATTGAGCATGAGCTCTGAGACTTGGGAGGCTTCCCAATCACAGGAAGTGGGAGCTTTAATCATGATTGGCCGGGTTAAGGAGCTGTGACCAAGGAATAAAGGTATGGCGGGTTAAAATTGCAATGGTAAGCCGCCCAAGTGATTACATGATGTTTTAGTAATAATGAGCTAATTATGATTAAAAGACCACGTATTACAGTGAACCATTAAGAAATTATGAGCCGTCCTAGCCATGGATTGAAGTGACTATCAGGCTATGAGATATGGCGGGTTAAGTTATGAAAATATAAGCCGGCAGCATATTGGCGGGTTAATTGAAAGAAGCAGTTTCTAGAAATCTTGGAGAGTTACAAGTTCATTGTTAAGCCACCCGAAAAGTGAAGGGCGGGTCAACTATCTATGGATCCAAGATTGTGGAATTCTGCTAAGTATGGGGAAAACAGGTTTCACAGTTCACGGTTATAATTACAAATCTACAACTGTGTGAAAAAAGGAAAATAATGGCTAGAACTAAAAGGGGGCAGCGGCGGAAAAGCTAGCAGGTTGTATATTGGTTCGGAGAAGAAACGATCTATGCAAGACACAAAGTGAAGGTTAAACTGCTACCGCACTACACCTACTTCATTTTGGATTGAAATACTAGTTCTAATCAGAAGAACAAGAAGAACTTAGATGAACTATATGAACTCGGATGACCTAATGCGGATCTGAGGAAGAAGAAGAATGGTACCTGATAGTTTTGAAGGAGAGAGGATGCGTGCCGCTGAACTCTCATCACAACAGGTTGATGCAGCGGCCTCAATGGAGCAGCTCGTGAAGTTCGGCTGGTGCGGCGGAGGTACGGTCCCGATGGTCATTGTGAGGAAGAAGAAGAAGAAGCGGAGGCGCCGGGGGTAAAAGTGAAAAAGGGCTGCCCCCGTGCCTATTTATAAGGGAAAATTGGAAGAGTGAAATGGCAGGCCCGAAGATCAAGGAGGTGTCATAATTATCACAATAGAAAGGGCGCCTCGATTTTTGGAATGGTGGATTAATGCAAAGATCCGTTGTAATGTCATGAGGTTTTTTTTTTCTGAATTTATGAAGATGATGTCATCCTATTTATATGGCGGGTTATAAAAGATCTATTTAAGGTTAAAATTCTAGAAAAACCAAAGAAGACTCGCCAACTAGAGAGTGAAGATTGACATGAACCAGTTCAGATAAATCTGGGCCTAATGTTGGGGATATAACCACATGGTGTAACCCGCCCAGGAGGGGCTGGGTTACGCTATTGGCGACTCAGCAATGAAGCATAAGCAGGCCCAAGAAGCTGAGACATGAAGCCTGGAGGTGGCTTACGAGGCGGGCCGACTGAAGGCCCAAGAACCGGAGGTGTGAGCCGCCCAATGGTGACTTGCCTAACAAGGCAAGGCAATTTAGAAGTAGTGTCGGTAACGGAGTATGACCCGACCTGGACTCTTGTAAGCCCAGGGCCTTGACCTGTGTATATAAAGGCGAGTCCCTGCGGCGGGTTAAACTCAAGTTACAATCCATTGATAGCTAGGTTAAGCAATTCCGCTCCCTTGTAATCGATACTCAATTAATATAACACAAAACAGGATGTAGGATTTTACCTTGATCATGAGGGGTCGAACCTGGGTAAAGTCGTGTCTCTCGTCTCGCTCAACCCCTTTTAAGCTAACCAACGTAGCCATGGCCTCGCACCTAAGTCCTTTCACGAGGGCATCTGCCGTGACAAAACCGGGAAAAATTGTGAATAGTTACTTTTGTTCTTGAGGTCACGTGAGAAATCATGTTGCAAGTAATCGTGTGAACTTGATATGTGTGTTCGATATTTTGATGATATGTATGTTGTGATTCCCTTAGTGGTGTCATGTGAATGTCGACTACATGGCACTTCACCATATTTTGGCCTAAGGGAATGCATTGTGGAGTAGTTATTAGATGATGGGTTGCTAGAGTGACAGAAGCTTAAACCCTAGTTTATGCGCTACTTTGTAAGGGACCGATTTGGATCCAAATGTTTAATGCTATGCTTAGATTTTATCTTAATACTCTTCTCGTAGTTGCAGATGCTTGCGAGGGGGTTAATCATAAGTGGGAGGTTTGTTCAAGTAAGAACAACACCCAAGCACCGGTCCACCCACATATCAAATTATCGAAGTAGCGAACACAAATCAAACCAACATGATGAAAGTGACTAGATGAAATTCCCGTGTACCCTCAAGAACGCTTTTCCTATTATAAGAAACCCCTTTGGCATGTCCTTTGCCACAAAAGGATTGGGCTACCTTGCTGCACTTTATTTACCGTTACCGTTACAAATCATCTTGCTATCAAACTATCTGTTACCGCTTTTTTCAGTGCTTGCGGAAAATACCTTGCTGAAAACCACTTGTAATTTTTTTCTACTCCTCATTGGGTTCGACACTCTTACTTATCAAAAGGACTACGATTGACCCCCTATACTTGCGGGTCATCACTAGGCGATGCCCTGGTCACCCCCGCCGGGACCAGAGGAACGCGGCAAGAGGGACACCAGCATGGAAGACGAAGACGGAGGCCACCTACCGGGGTCCAACTGGTGGAAGCAAAGTCGACCGGGCCAAACACCCCCGGCAGATCATTCTGCCGGGGTCCACCTGCAGATGATGGTGCTAACGGCGCCTACCTGACGGTGACGGTGCGTCCAACGCTTAGCCGGAGTCCGAGTCATCGTCTTCATGCTTGGCGACCGGGGGCTCGGCGTCGCCGTCTTCGCCGTCAGTGTCCTCTTCGTCGTAGTCGCTCGAGGAGGAGCTTTCGTCGTCGGTCGAGCTTTCCATGCAACACCCTAAGCGAGCACTCGAGCGCCCAAAGACCTTGATGGAGAGCAGATCAGCCTCCATTAACTTAAAATGGAGGACGTGCCCTTCCGCCAGGCTATGAGCACGTGCAGAAGTTTTCCAACCACGCTGGATAAGCATTACATGAGGTGCAGGGAACTCGACATCCACCCGCGTGGTGCCATTGCAGCAACCCTCATTTGCAACTTTAGCCCGTCGGCTGCTCGACCTCCATCACCCTTACAAAGGGGCCAGGAAGCCGAAGATGGCTACACAGGGGCTCGCGCAGCCTGATGATGAATTCCAGTGTCGTATCTCCAACATGGCCTTCCATTGGAGTCAGAGCGGCTGGGGGAGGTGTGACCGGAGCACCACAGCGTCCACCTCGGCCCTGAGCGTCGTGCCGGCCATGACCATGTCCTGCGGCTCCGCCTTGCGCACTAGATCCTACCCCTGTGTCCCCAGCGGGGGCGGGAATACGGTGCCGAGAGGAGGCCCTCGTCGCCACTGCCGGAGCTCGAGTGTGTTCTCTTACCCCGACCATGGTGGGAGAAGAACACGAGGAGAAGGATGAGAAGGTGCGAGGGTGAGCACTTCCATTCCCCCCGCGCTCTCTTTTATAGCAGAGCGTGGCAGGGGGCTGGCTCCCCACCATCCTGAGGCAACCACCCCACTCCTCCAATCCGGTTTATCCGTGTCACTGACGACGTCCAGATTCGCCGGTCCCCCCTCTGCGCCAAACCATGGCACCACGCTTTCTGCCATGTCACTCATTCCCGCGCCCTGCGCGTCCGCCACCAACCCTATGCAATGCTTGCAGTGCGCGTGGCGGAAACGTCAGGCGTGGTGGGTAAGGTGAAATGGCAGTTACCCTGGGATCATGCGCATGCACTTCAATTAACTCCCCATGAACATGGGTGTTCTCTGGCCCATTACATGGGTAGACCCACATGTTTTGATGTCGCACGACTCGTGGGGAACCCGGGAATTGATTTAATTTCAGGTTAATGAAGAAGCAAAGAAGATCTCATCAACCTGAATTCCACCGTGGCAAGGTCAGGTTGTCGGCCTGTACATTGTTTGAGGCCTACCCCAACGATGCCCGGCAACACATGTGGGCCAGGCTCGGGGGCTCCTGTCAGTGCAACAAACATCCACATTTGCCAACTAGACTCATGCACAGGCATGCTGATGATCATACATCTAACACCAATGCATGACATAAAGTTAAGCCAGAGAAGCCGCTCTTCGTGAGATCAAGGAGAGCATTAAGAAGAACAAGACTAGCAGAAGGCAACCTTGGGAAGGCCTTCCTTGTAGGGCAGGAGAGCCTGCCCGGGTCGAGGCCGCACCTGAGGACAAGTCCAGATTCGCCCCGGCAGGGTTGCCAAGACCAAACCCCGCCAAGCTCCCTTTCCGGGGAACCTTCACCAAGACGCCACCGCTCCACCTCATCGCACCCAAGTCACTTATCAGTGCGGTGTCAAGGAACCAAGAAACCTGGTGGAACATATCAGGCACGTGGCAGCATAAAAGAGAAGAGATTAGCTTTATTGACACCCGTCCAGGAGGCGTGTCAAGCTGATAAGAAGAGGCTGATAAGCGGCGTGGCAGGCTTGCCAGGCTTCACCCTCAGCACGACACCTAGCAGTGCATTTAATACTTCGTCCTAACTGCCAGAGTCTGGTATGATAGCACTACTAGCTATCTAATCACACCCAAATGTCTGTTTTGCCACTGTAGTCACCCCTTAACCTATAAAAGGAGGCCCGGGGCAACCTAGCAAGGGGTTCAGATATTCGATCCCACAACACTTGTACGCTCACGTCACTCTCCCCGAGGCAACCTTGCCGGGCCATAGCGCGTCGAGCCTTCGTGTTCCCCCAGATCAATCCACCACCATAGCAGGAGTAGGGTTTTACGCTGCAAAGCGACCCGAACCTAGGTAAAAAGAGAGAGTCCATCATTGTGCTATCCCCTGCCGTTTCTGCTCTTTGTGCAACGTGGCCGTCCCCATGCTGAACCACAAAGGCAACCCATGCCCCATAGGTGATCGTGCTTCCACGCCGACATGTCGGTAGTCATTAGCGAGGAGTAGCCTTTTTGTTTTCTGTTGTGGGCTAGCTGGATGCTTCCTTCAAGAGCTGTAAGCCGCTATGTGGGGTGGGCATCTTTGTCCTTTCTTTCATAAAAGTTGTACGCCATTTTTGGGTGTGTTCTCGAAAAAATGATCCATGTGTGCTTTCTGTATGACTAAACTTGCTGCCAATAAAGCGAAGAGCATATCTCGAACGCCAAGAACTTTCCAACTCGTCACACAACAACTAATTTCATCGCACAAAGATATCTATGTGCGCTTTTTATGCGGCTAAACTTGCTGCCAATAAAGTGAAGAGCATATGAAGAAAGCCAAAAACTTTGCAGCTTGTCACATAACAACTAATTTCGTCGCACAAAGATATCCATGTGCCTTTTTGTATGTTGCTAAACTTGCTGCCAATAAAGCAAAGAGCATACCTAGAAAGCCAAAAACTTTACAGATTGTCACATAACAACTAATTTCGTCGCATAAGGATATCCATGTGCGCCTTTTTATACGTGCATATACTCCCTTCACCTATAAATCAAAGAACAGTTTGCTCACACACCACTCGATAGCTATATCCTTCCATTGTTTATCCCTCGGCAATGGATGTGCCTTTGGCATCTAAAACATTCCCCTCGCCCTCACCTTCCAAGCGTGAACAGTGCAACGTTGATGGCCATAAGAGCTCATCGAAGCATGCAGATCTCAATCCACATGCTAATGATGTAAGTAGTGACTATCTTAACCATGATTTCCATTTTCTATTCTAGCTTTGAGTTTCATATGCAGTAATATTATTTCTGGAAAGTTCTAGGAAAGACTTCTTTAAGGCAGCTTCGAGCATAATTAGAAGATTTTCCACAAGAGCCTGCATTGAATTAAGCAGTATGTTATTAGCTATGTGTGCACCTCACTTGTATGGACAAAGGACTAAAAGTTGATCCTACAATGCTATTTTTTTCTTAGTGCTCCCTCTTATATAGTATTACAATTGTTCTAAAATTCTTGTTTTAATTTATTTAGATATAGATGTATCTAACACTAAAACATAACTAGATACATCCATATCTTATATAAATCTATGAAAGAAGTTTTGGGAGGGAGAGAGTATGTGCTAGCCCGTCAAGTAACAAAAATCCAAGTGAGAAGATAATTAAGGGGAGAAAAAGTTTACAAGTGATATGTCCAAAATCATTGTGGTCATGTCCTACCCCAAGGAGATCATTCCAAAAGTGCCACCTGCTGACAATCTCAGAGGGTTCTTGAATCCAAGGGACTTTTTTTAGTCTGACTAAAAATAGTCTCTTTAAGAGGCTAAAGTTCCAAGCACTCCTGATTAAAAGAGAGGTTAAAACTAATCTTGAGACTACATTTTTTTAGTCAGGGGTACCCATACTAAAATATGGATTAGTCCTCTCTCTCCTCATTTAACGCCTCTCGACACATGCAAGTTCTGGATTGAAGGGTTTGGAGGATAATAAATGCTCACTAACTTGATTTTAGCCTCTTTAGTATTTGGATCTAAGCATGGGTGAGACTAACAAGTTTTAGTCTCACTACTTTTAGTCATCATGAGACTAAAACGTATCAAGCACCTCTCAGTCACTTTCTCTCCCTCCCTCTCCCACGCAGCGCTCTCTCTCTCCAAAAGAAAAATGGGAAAAAACTGAAAATGGAAAGATCTTGCGAAAAGATTAGTTAAATTTACTCAGCCACACTGCACCACTCGGTGTCAGGCGTATCTCTCTCCCTTCCCCCTCGTGATCTCTCGCCACGGGAGCCCCGTGACTTGAGCTCGTCATCCACGTCAATGGCGATGGCCGCGGCCGCTTCCCCCTCCAAGATCCTGATCCCTCCGCACCGAGCCTCCGCCGCGACCGCTGCCGCGTCCACCTCCTGCGACTCCCTCCGCCTCCTCTGCGCGCCGCGAGGACGGCGCCAGCGCCCGCGCGTGTTGGTCGCGCGTCCGGCTCCGCGGCGGCCCTTCTTCTTCTCCTCACGTGCCGTGTCAGACTCCAAGAGCTCCCAGACCTGTCTCGACCCCGACGCAAGCACGGTACGTCGCCTCGCCTAGCCTAGGTGCGCAAATGCGGCGCTTGCCGCCTAGTCTTGTCTCGCCGCCCTGATCCGTTGCGTCCGTATCTTTCCGGATGAGAATTTGATACATGCGGGAAATTATTGCCTCGGTAATTTAGATGCGCAAATGTGATTCACGCCTTGTGTTCTCATGTGGACATTTATTAGAGATGATAAAAAAATACTACTCTACTTTGCTAGCGCATAGCAGGAGCTTCCTGGCGACTAATCATGTGGGCATTTTCATTGGCTCCAATTGTTTATTTTTACTAGATTTCAGTAAATGTGGCAACTGTGGACGTTTGTTGAACAGTCCTACTTAATCAATAGGTGTGGGTGTGAGCCCCATAAGAAATTCATAAAGAAGATGGCATGATCCATGGCATGTGGCTCTTAAAGACTATACTTGGCAATCAGATCAAGTTCTTGGATTTTTCTTTTTAACTTGTTCAGTTTTCTTCTTTGAGTTCTGCTTCAGTACACCCCTTTAGAAAACATTATGATTTCGGATGTGGTGGAGATTAAAACTTGCCCTTTCATTTTAATTAAAAAGGGTAGTAGAGTCTATTCCACGTGGTGGTTGCCTCTCTTCCTCACAAACGGTTCTGACATCAATACAACTAAACAAAGTAATACAACCAGACGAGTTTTAGGCGATGATAGATTGGGGTCTTCTGTGCTGATGGAAGACTCTAATTGATGTGAAAAAGTTATGCACAACAGGAAGAACTTGGATCATGTCTCAGCTGCAATGCTGATTGAGACATCTGACGTCCTATTAACCCATATTTGAAAAAAAAGAACTGAACATAAGTTTCAGCTTGATTGGTATTTTTTTTATTTTTGTAGAAAAGGAGGATGACCCCGGGCTGCATCTAGGAGATGCATGCGGCCATTTTATTGATTATTCTCGAGGACCTTACAAAGTAGAACAACAATATGCGTGAATCCGCCATCTTGGCAACATCTGCCGCTACTCCTATCCAAATGATGAAGGGGTGCAAGCTGGGCCACATACCCAGACCTCTCACCTAAGCCTAACATCTAAAGCCGGAGGCCCCGACCGAGCCATCTGCCGGGTCCGGGACTCAAACCGGTCTGACGCACTCACATGTGTCGTCGCCGCCATCTTCCACTGGTCCATCTTCAGAGCAGATTGAGGTGACAACCTTGGCAGGTACTCCGCCATCGATGCCACCACGACGCCAAATGACAACCTCCACCTACGCGAGCCTTGGCAGTCCCTCCGCCATTGACGCCACCACGACGCCAGACGACACCTCCACCTACGCGAGTCCATCTCCAAGCAACAGACGTAAATCCATGCTAGGATAGGGCCGCACCACCGCCGTCGCCCACCACCCACAAGCGCCACCCAACCCCAAGGTTCCCAAAGCGGCGCCTTCAAGAAGGGAACGGCGCCATGAGCGCCGCCATCACCCAACAAAGTTAGGGCATTCGCCCGGGAGACCTAGGGGAATGGGAAGTGAGGAGATCAGTCCATACCGACGCCTCCAAGGAGGGGAACGACGCCCTCAGGCGTCACCGTCGGCGCGGCCGGTCATGGCCGGCTAGGGATTTCGCCCGAACTAGATCCCCGGCACCAGCAGCGCCTCCTGTACAGAACCGGCAACCAAGAGGAAGCGCGGCCCGACCAGGCTGGCCCGCATGCCGAACAGGGGAGGAGGGGAGGCGCCAGATCGCGCGCACCGACCGCCGCAAAAGCCGCCGCCGGTCACCAATGACCACCGGATCCCGCCGCCTGCGCGGCCGGGACGCCAGATCCATTGCCCGCACAGCTGCTAGCTGGCCGTGCCTTGCCAATGGAGCCGCCGCTCCAGATCTGGGGTTCCCCACGCAGAGGCAGGGCAACTGAGGCCCCGCCGCCACCATCCTTGGCGCCCCAGGCTTGCCTGGCGGCTGCCTCAGGCGGCGGCGAGGAAGGGAGGGGGGGGGGGCAGAACTATTCACCAGCCGGCCATTATCTACAAAAGATTGCTAGATATTGTAGCTCCAATTTATTGGATAAACTTGTTGCCCCATGTTGCATTCGTTCCATGATCTCTTTTGGTGATAAACAAGCTGAACTCAATGCCAACCGCCTGGAACACTTGTTTCTTCGTTCTTTGTTTGATTTACTTTGCAATAGGCAATTGATGAGTTTCTGCTGTTTGTGCAGAGTGTTCTCGGAATTATTCTTGGAGGTGGTGCAGGGACTAGATTGTATCCCCTGACGAAGAAGCGTGCGAAGCCTGCAGTGCCACTGGGTGCCAACTACAGGCTTATTGATATTCCTGTCAGTAATTGTCTGAACAGCAACATATCAAAGATCTATGTGCTCACGCAGTTCAACTCAGCTTCTCTTAATCGTCATCTCTCACGAGCCTATGGGAGCAACATTGGAGGTTACAAGAATGAAGGATTTGTTGAAGTCCTTGCTGCACAGCAGAGCCCAGATAACCCTGACTGGTTTCAGGTATCTCATTCATTGTTATTTAAGTGTTTTTGTTTAATCTGAAATGCGAGATTCATCTACTGATGATCATAATCTGTCTCATGTTAGCATTTAGAAGAAGGCAAAATCTACAATTCCTTCATAAGTACGCATGATTGTATCATTTCACCACGAATGAATTTCACTAAGCTCTGTGGAAATCCTAGGGCCAGCCTTTCAAGATCCAGAATAAAAAAGAAACAAACTGTTCCAAGGCGTCATCAGTATTCCTTTTTACAAAACCTTGATATAGATTATAAGAATTATTAGTTGAATACTACCCTAATAGTTCTCTATTAATTTTTTTCTTGATAGCATGCTATCACAAGACAGTTTTAAGCTCAAGTAGAGATGCTCAGAAATTTTTTCAAATTGATTTTAACAGTGTTTCTGTATTATGCGAATCTGTTTTGTGTACCAGGATCTGGTCCTGAACAAGTTCACTAGTTATGAATTTAGAATTAGTATATGTGAATGGTTAGTGATGTAACTTTGATTTTGATCTTATGAGCATTAGCCAGTCATCATCATTTATAAGTAAACATAGCGGATCAAACTATGTTTCATACTTTCATATGTTTGCCGTTATAACATACTATTCATCATAGTTTTTGCTTTAGATTGTGAGTGTTATACCACACAGCTACATGCAGTTTCTGCTAGTTTATGTCAAACCAGTACCCTACAGCGTTTTTCTAGATAATAAGAACCAAAGTCATGTCCGTGAGGACTTGAACCTGGGTGGCTGAGCTGTAGATCCACTCCCCTAACAAAGTGAGCTCTGCTCACTTCTTGATGATCATAAACCTTTCTTATCAACATAAAGTGTTTCTAGGATCCCATGCAAGCTTTTGCAGGGTATTCACTTTGTCTTATCATCTTATCTCAGGGTACTGCAGATGCTGTAAGGCAGTACTTGTGGCTATTCGAGGAGCATAATGTTATGGAGTATCTAATTCTTGCCGGAGATCACCTGTACCGAATGGACTATGAAAAGTTTATTCAGGCACACAGAGAAACAGATGCTGATATTACTGTTGCTGCCTTGCCCATGGATGAGGAACGTGCAACTGCATTTGGCCTTATGAAAATCGATGAAGAAGGGAGGATAATTGAATTCGCAGAGAAACCAAAAGGAGAACAGTTGAAAGCTATGATGGTACACTGATGCTGTGCCTTTCTAACTAATTTCAGATATACAGTTGTGAACCATCATTCATTACACCACAAAATCTCTTCTGTTGAATGCATTTACACCACGTTGCTGCCTGTTTTGATCTTGTAATGGTACACTGACGCTGTGCCTTTCAAACTAATTTCAGATATACAGTTGTGAACCATCATTTATTACACCAAAAAGCTCTTCTGTTGAATGCATTTACACCATGTTGCTGCCTGTTTTGATCTTGTAGGTTGATACGACCATACTTGGCCTTGACGATGCGAGGGCAAAGGAAATGCCTTATATTGCTAGCATGGGTATCTATGTTATTAGCAAACATGTGATGCTTCAGCTTCTCCGTGAGCAATTTCCTGGAGCTAATGACTTTGGAAGTGAGGTTATTCCTGGTGCAACTAGCACTGGCATGAGGGTATGCAAAGCTCATTGAGTTAGTAGTTTCCTTTTGCTGCTTCTGCTTTATGATTTGTATCATTTTAGCTTCAGAGAAACTGTCAAGTCATATGTTTATCGTAAGGAAGGGGATACAATAGGTTATCGGATATGCAGTTCCATTGGCATTCATAGTTGTGATATGTGCTTCTTAAGAGTTTTGTTATTGTTGCCGACAGGTACAAGCATACCTATACGATGGTTACTGGGAAGATATTGGTACAATTGAGGCATTCTATAATGCAAATTTGGGAATTACCAAAAAGCCAATACCCGATTTCAGGTGTGCTTTCACTTTTTGCCTTGTTGTGGACAAAAATAATGAAATTTCATGCATGTAAAGTGTTATAATTGTCCCCTATTGATTTAATGTATACGTTCAATTTGAATGCAGTTTCTATGACCGTTCTGCTCCCATTTACACACAACCTCGACACTTGCCTCCTTCAAAGGTTCTTGATGCTGATGTGACAGACAGTGTTATTGGTGAAGGATGTGTTATTAAAGTAAGTAGCCTTTTTCAGTTGGCTCTCGGTATGCTAACCTTCTTCAGGTGTTTCATTTCATGCTAATGAACTTTAAGCTTTTAAAGACATATTTCAAAACCATCTATACTTATTTATGGGCTGTGATTGTTATATCTTCTCTCAAGTGATTTTTGATACTGTATGTAATAACGGCTACTATGTTCCCTCTGCCTTTCTTTGCTGTCCACGTAGAACTGCAAGATACACCATTCAGTAGTTGGACTCCGGTCCTGCATATCTGAAGGGGCAATAATAGAGGACACATTGCTAATGGGTGCGGACTACTATGAGGTAAAATCAAACAGGTGTAATATGCTTCTGGCAAAGTGACGTGCTCACCCTTTCTTTTCTTGTTCAACAGACTGAAGCTGATAAGAAACTCCTTGCTGAAAAAGGTGGCATTCCCATTGGTATTGGAAAGAATTCACACATCAAAAGAGCAATAATTGACAAGAATGCTCGTATTGGAGATAACGTGATGGTATGCCATATTAATATACTTATGGTTAAGCATCTATTGGTTTCTCTCTTTTTTTCCACTGCAACACTGTCATACTGAATATGTAACTCGAACATAACTTTTCTCATGGTAATGTCCAAAATGTAACCATTATATAACAAGCTTTAGGCCTTGCCCAGTTCATAGGAAAAGTGAGAAAAAAAATGTAAGAATAGGAAATTTTCTTTTAGCAACACTGTTTAATCGTTTTGTTCAAAGGAAAAGTGGAGGAATGTTCCTTTGATCACATTTTGAAAAGAAAATAGCAGGAATTTTATAATCTACTTGACTTCCATCCTAGTTATCGTTCTTCATGTGCTTTGAGTTTGATTTGACTGTCTTTAGCGGATGGTTAAGACGTCCTGATAATGTCAAGGGAGGTTGGGGTAGACCAAACTTGACATGGGAGGAGTCTCTCAAGAGTGATCTTAAGAACTGGAATATCACCAAAGATTTAGCCATGGACAGGGGTGCGAGTAAGTTAGTTGTCAACTGCCAGAACCATGATTTGGTTTCGATATCTTATGGATTTCAACTCTAGCCTACCCCGACTCGTTTGGGACTGAAAGGCTTTGCTGTTGTTGTCCTATGTTCTATTCCTTAGAACAAGACTTATATTAGTGTGAAAAGTTGTTTTGCACTTGTATTCCTATCCTATTTTTTGCCATTCTTCTTCTATTCCTACGTTTTCATAATCCTGTGAACCAACCAAACATATCCTATATTGTATATCCATTTCCTTGAACATGATATCACGCATTGTGAGTTGTTTTTGGTAGTGATCTGGACTCGTTGGTATATTGTAGATAATCAATGTTGACAATGTTCAAGAAGCGGCAAGGGAGACAGATGGATATTTCATCAAAAGTGGCATTGTAACTGTGATCAAGGATGCTTTACTCCCTAGTGGAACAGTCATATGAAGTAAGTTGTCTCCTCGTACACACCTCGGTGTCTGCAATCAGTAATGTTTTGCTTCAGAACTATGAACATGCTGTAAACCAAACATGATGCAAATGCAGCAATACAGTTGGTACATACAAACCATGCACTGGTATCCTATACATTCGCTTTGAGATTTTTAGCACTCTTCTTGTAAGTAGTTGACTCTGTTTGGGTTGCCCTGCAGGCAGGTGTGAAATGTGTGCCAAGGGACAGAGCTACTTGCATCAGTCTGGAATCAACCAACGAGGCCGCGAAGAGATCATAAGAGCAATAAAAAAGGAGTGCCATGCAAGGCACTTCTCCACCCTTTTTCTCCCTTGATGTATTAGGAACTGTGATGTACAAGCAACTGTGATGCACTTAGGCGAAGTGCCCCTGGATTCAGCTTTCTCTTTGCTTGTAGTCGATTTCCAGCAGACCATGCTATTTGGTGTATGGTTCATGTAAAACCTTGCGTTGCTTTATCTATATCTATATCTATACCAATATAAAAAGACCCAAAGGGGCAGATCTAATTGATCTCGGCCATCAAACTAAGTTAATTCAACTACCTAGACTGCTTCAATGGCGAGTGTTAAACATGTTTAACGTGCAATTAATATCATACCAAATATTGCATTAATCATAGATTAACACACAAATAATAGCATACCTAATATTCGCATGCAATTAATATATTCCTAAATATTAACGTGTGTTGCATGTGCGTATTTACTAGTACATAAAATGGGCCGAAAGCCTATTTCATGATTGTAGGATCAGGTATCGAACGGGGTGTCGTGATTGTAGGATCAGGTATCGAACGGGGTGAATGGGAGATTCCACAAATTCTTCGGAAAAACATGTGTTCACCTAATATAAGTTTGGTTAGAGGGGTCAAGATTAAACTGAGAAGACCAAATATTCAACCTATTTACCTTGAGTTCAAGTCTTTGAGACATTGCCCAATCACTTGTGATATATCTTCAAGGTAATCTCTTTGACATTCAGAGACATGTTCTTTGTCAGTTCACAACTACTCTTGGACGCTTTTGAATAGATAACAGTCTAGTGGATGCACAGTCCACAAGCGTAATAGGGTGAAGACAAGTCGTCTAGTGGATACACAGTCCACAAGTGTAATAGGGTGAAGACAAATTTATGCATAGTCCACAAGTGTAATAGGGTGAAGACAAGTTCTTCACTGAAGCTCAATCACTTAGCAGATTTTAGGCTCTAGGGTTTCTCCTCTCTTAGGATTCTCTCAATCTCTCCGGAAGGATGGGTTGCTCGGGCGAATTAATTCTCTCACGGAGCAGTCAACCATCAAAAGTTGAAGTGGGTGGCCATTTATGGCCGAGAGCAATCTTGAGGGCAGATATGACTGTTTGAGGTGGTGGCCACCCAACTGTACACGCAACATGTAGCATGCCACACGTCACGAAATGGTCGGATTTCAAACGCAACCAATGACTTGACTTGCGAAACAAGTCAGTCGACTCAACTGGCGAGGACTTTCTCTTCGGCATACCGAAGAATATCACCTTGGGCACCGAAGAAAAACTATCCGCTCAAAAGAGATATCCAAGTCTTCACTCAAAAAATAATTGTAACGCCCTCGATGCGGCTATATCTCCCACGTGTCGAAGCACGACTTAGAGGCATAACCGCATTAAAAGCAATGTCGCAAGTGAGGTAATCTTCACACAACCCATGTAATACATAAGGGAAAGAGATACATAGTTGGCTTACAATCGCCACTTCACACAAATACATAAATAAAGCATTACATCAACCAGTTACAAACAAGGCCCGACTACGGAGCCAAAATAAAAGAAGACCACCCCAAATGCTACACAGATCCCCGATCGACCCCAACTGGGCTCCACTGCTGATCGACTAGAACGAAACAACATAAAGGACAAGATCTTCATCGAGCTCCTCCTGAGCTTGGTTGCGTCATCTGCACAGACTCATCGGCACCTGCAAGCTGGTTTTGGAAGTATCTGTGAGTCACGGGGACTCAGCAATCTCACACCCTCGCGATCAAGACTATTTAAGCTTATGGGTAAGGTAAAGGTATGATGTGGAGCTGCAGCAAGCGACTAGCATATATGGTGGCTAACATACGCAAATGAGAGCGAGAAGAGAAGGCAAAGCACGGTCGAGAAACTATGATCAAGAAGTGATCCTAGAACAACCTACGTCAAACATAACTCCAACACCGTGTTCACTTCCCGGACTCCGCCGGAAAGAGACCATCACGGTTACACACGCGGTTGATGTATTTTAATTAAGGTCAACTTCAGGTTTTCTACAACCGGACGTTAACAAATTCCCATCTTCCCATAACCGCGGGCACGGCTTTCGAAAGTTCAAATCCCTGCAGGGGAGTCCCAACTTAGCCCATGACAAGCTCTCACGGTCAACGAAGGATATACCTTCTCCCGAGACATTCCGATCAGACTCGGTATCCCGGTTCTACAAGACAACTTCGACAAGTCAAAACAAATCCAGCAACACTGCCCGAATGTGCCGACAAATCCCGATAGGAGCTGCACATATCTCGTCCTCAGGGCACACTCAGATGAGACTAGCTACGAGTAAAACCAACCCTCAAGTTTCCCCGAGGTGGTCCCGCAGGCAGCTCAGTTC
>NC_041392.1:352625117-352631337 GCF_002162155.2 Triticum dicoccoides
AATAAAGATGACCCTTGAGTCCGCGGAACCCAAGGGAAAAAGGGGCTAGGTGGCGAATGGTAAAACCAAAGTTGGGCATTGCTGGAAGAGTTTTATTCAAGGCGAACTGTCAAGGGGTTCCCATTATAACCCAACCGCATAAGGAACGCAAAATCCGGGAACATAACACCGATATGACAGAAACTAGGGTGGCAAGAGTGGTACAAAACACCAGGCATAAGGCCGAGCCTTCCACCCTTTACCAAGTATATAGATGCATTAATTAAATAAGATATATTGTGATATCCCAACAAGTAAACATGTTCCAACAAGGAACAACATCTCCATGTTCCAACAAGGAACAAACTTCAATCTTCACCTGCAACTAACAACGCTATAAGAGGGGCTGAGCAAAGCGGTAACATAGCCAAACAACGGTTTGCTAGGACAAGGTGGGTTAGAGGCTTGGTTCAACAATATGGGAGGCATGATAAGCAAGTGGTAGGTATCGCAGCATAGGCACAACAAAGAGCGAGCAACTTGCAAGCAAAGATAGAAGCGATTTCGAGGGTATGGTCATCTTGCCTGAGATCCCGCAAGGAAGAAGAACGAGTCCAAGAAGAAGACAAACGGGCGTAGTCGAACGGATCCTCACAACGCGACATTATCGGAACCAACCGGAAGAAGCAACACCGGAAAGAAGCACACAACATAGTAAACAACCACCACATAAGCATGGCATGATGCGCAAACAAGTATGATGCATGTCCGGTTTAATGAGGCATGGCATGGCAAAGTGCACAAGCAATCCTACAAATTAAGTGGAGCTCAATATGCAACTCCGTTGCATATTGACGAAACACCACGTGACTTATTTAGTTTGAACTCGTTTATGTACCAAACAAGATTAAATGTTGATTAACATGGCAAGAGGTGAAGCAAAGTAAAACTACCTATCTAGTCAAGTTTAAATGAGGCCGGAAGCAACGAACAACAATTCCGGTAAATCCCCATATGCATATATTAGGGTTGGTACTGTTCTGCCCTAAACCATATTTTATAGTTGTTAAACATGCAAAGATATGCCACCATGTTAAACTAGGCAAAATTCTACCCCATTTACATATAAAGTTTATTAAATTCGGAGCTACGGTTAAATAGTTATGAATTAAATCATTTTAGCATGGCATAGGAGCAAATTTAACCAAACGGCATTTTAAACATATCAAACATGGAGGAAAATGGCATAATATGAAAGTAGATGCAATTCTAAGCATATTTCATATATAAAGTTTTTCCATATGATGCACAGTTTGAGATATATGATATGCATGAAGTTTGAGGGTTTTCCTGCAATTCTGTTTTTAACTGGATAAATAGATAAATCACTCCTCAGGAAAAAAACAGGAGTCGGGCCGAAACTGGCCCGAACTAGGCTGCACAGGAGCAAACAGGAGGTGGGCTTCCTCATGTTGGGCTGAGGCCCAGTCAACGCCGTGGTGGGGCAGGCTGGATCTGTAGGGAAGCAGCGGGCCGACGTGTAGTGCGGGCGGCTGGGCCTTGGCGCCGGAGATGCGTGGCAGGACGAGGCCGAGGAGAGATGGGCCGTGGCGCTCGTCCATCACCGGATCGAGTCAAGAGGGCGGCGCTCATCCTGTTGCATGAAGCAGAGGAGCGAGTGGGCGTCGTGGCTGCAGGGACTTGGCGGGGCGACGAAGAAGGTCTGGAACGGGTGGCACGGAGCGGATCTGGATGGCGGTGAAGTGGGCCCGATGGCTGGACAGCGGGGCGAGCAGCGGCAACGGCGAGCGTCAGCTGCAAGGCCTCATGGCGGGGACGAATCTCTCCGGCGAGGAAGTCAGGGGCTCAGTCACCTGCGATGATGGCCATGGAGGAATTAGAGAGAGAGAAGGAGGAGATGACGCCAGGGAGAAGGGAAAAAGGAGAGGGGTGCGAGGGGCTGGCCTGGCAACGGCTCCGCTGCTGCTGCTGGACGACGACGAGGAGGCAGGAGCAGGGGGCCTCGGTTGCTGCTGCAGTTCGCATGCTCCGGCACGGGCGGAGCCATCAACGAGGAGAAGAGAGGTGAGGTGGCAGTGGCCTTGCAGGTGACTACGCTCAGGATCGAGGAGGGACATGGGGGAGCGCTGGTTGGTTGGTGCAGGGGGAAAGAGAGGATCCCGAGGTGGGGAATGAGTGCGGCGGCGGCTAGGAGGATCCCTAGAAATTAGGGATTTGGTCTGAAATTAGACTAGGGGTGGACTATATATATACATCACGGATTAGATTAGGGGCTATCTTGACCCTACGATCGCAATCGGACAATCGCGGATAAAATAGCTAGGGAGTCCAAATATGGAAACGGTGATATTTTGTAGATGTTTGGGGATGATCCGGACACAACGGTGACGACTCCCCGGGTCGGGTCCGGGACAGCTTTCGGGCGCGCGCGCGAGGAGGGCCGCGGGCTGACGAGAGAGGTTAGGTAGGGCCTGGCGGTGAGTAGTGGGTTGTGTAGACGGTCTCGAGCTGAGAGAAGAGAAGAGAGGAAGGCCCGATGACTGTTTCCGGAGACCGAAAACGTCCGACGTTAGACCGGCTGCTATTGCCGCTATAGTTTAACGGTTGGGCTATCAAACGAACTCCGAATGTGATGAAACTTGGCAGGCGGTCTATGTACACTATAATAAGACCACACGTCAACTCTCATCCCATTCCGAGAATATTTTCCGGCCACTTATAAAATAATATTTCGGACGTGCCGCAGGCGCGTGCAAGTGTGGTTGGGCTCAGAACGGACAACGGAGAGAACTGGGGGAACCCGGACGGATGCAAGTTTTGAAAACATGATGATGCAATGCACATGATGACATGACAAGATGCAACACGCAAGCAAATGACATGGCAACGACAGTGAATAACTGGAAGACACCTGGCGCAACGGTCTCGGGGCATTACAACACTCCACCACTACGAGAGGATCTCATCCCGAGATCTAGAATGGCACCGGAGGGAAAAACGGAAGAGAAAGAGAAGAGGTAAAACCAAGTTGCTCCTTTGACCAATGAGTGAAACCAAAGAACCTTGCAAAGGTTAAGCCATTTCGAGAAAAGAATACAACGGAGATAAATGAAGTTGAAAGCACTCTGTTAGGAGAGAGGAACAAGGAAGAATAAATTCAGGCATCACTCTGACTGAAAAGAAAAGGAATTGAATAAGAACTTGGTAAGATGAGAAGATACTTGATGAAATCACAACACACTGCCTCCGGAACTATTGAATGAATGGAACAAGGGGCAAGAAGGATCTCAGACAGCACTCCGGTTGAAAAGAGATGAAAGGCTTGATAAGGCGAAAAGAACTTGAGCAAAATGACACAACACTCCGGTTTAAAAGGATAAACCAAGAAAAGAACACGATCTTGACAAAACAAAAAGATGGGTTGAAGAGAACAACATCGCAAAGCCTCCGGAATGAAAGAATAGAAGATAGATAATTGAAATAGGAGAATTGAGAAGAAAATGCCAATTTCTGCCACAAAAGAGTTTGAAAAGGCATCTTTAGGAGAAGGGTCAAACGGAGTTGTTGGAAAAACCAACAACGAAAAGATAAGCTTGATATGGACTTATAGAAGATACCCCAAAATTATGAGGTGACAACTTGCCACTCACGGAATAGATTTGATTGGAAAGAACAAGGAGACGAGAAACTTATTTCACCGGGAGGGTAGATGAATAACTTGGGTTATTTATAAACACCATAGATAGCAACAATCCTTAGGGAAGGCTTTAGGTGAAATATAACCCAAGATAACTTCAAAGAAGAGATTGATGGATTTAAAATACCTCATTCCTAACAACATGTGAATCATGAAACATGAACCCAAATTATCAAGAATGACATAATACCACCTCCAATGATACGATAGAAAGAATTGCAGTCCGGATTGCAAAATGAAGAATGATTGAGCTCCTTAGAAAAGAATGTTGATGAACGCTTCGAGAAGGAAATAAAACCTCGATGAACCATCATGTAGAACATCCATGAGGAACTCCGGTAAACAAAATGATGATAAAAGCAAGAGAAGTTGAAAACACAAGGTGAAACCTTGTAATGATTTAGAAGGAGCTTCGCAACGAGATAATGCGGAAAAGCTAGGAACTTCGGAAAAGAAAGATGAAGCAAATGAACCCGAGAATTTGATGAGCCTCCGGAATACGGAATTAATCACTTGGATGGAACAAGAATAAGAATTACATTATGCGTATCCTTCACCAATTTAAATTGATTACAAGCAGCGGATTTGACATACTACTTATTCTCGTAGAGAGCATTAAGATAGATATAGCGCCAACTTGAGAAGGTCTTCAATGAATCACCGGTCGGGATTGGAAAGAACGAATGAATTAGTATGATAACCATGGAAGAGAGATCTTGAACGAACCACCGTAAGAATTGAAAAGGAACGAATAAAACATGAGAAAACACCAGGAAGGATCAGCAAATAAACGAAGATGCTTGAGAGAATTTAGATCCATGAGAACGAAAAGATTACGAGCTGATTAGAGAATCCTTGATTTAAGCACTGGTATGATTTAGAGTATGAGAGCTAAAGGCTGGATTGAAAAAATTCTTAGGTGATGGGTCCGGATAAACAAACTGAACAGAATCTTGAATTGCTCTGGATAGGTGAAAAGAATTTCACAATCGAAAACAATTATGAGAGGATGGTACGAAGCTAGAGCTATGAATCTTGAAGAGAAAGGAGCAAGATTTAGAGGAAAAATCTTCTTTGGTCTTCAAATCCAAGAATGACGACGAGAAACACCACCAAATTGTTGAGGCACTCCAGAATGAATAATGGAAAGGTTGAGCCAATGATGAAAAAAATGAAAAAAATCTTCGAGAAAGGCATTTGACTGATGACAATTCATTCTTACGTCAAACTTCGAAAAGAATTTGAGAATAACTCCGGGAAAATAAGAAGAGTCAGGTAAGATCCTGGGAAAAAGACCTGTGGGTTAGGGTCCACTCAAAAGAAAACACCGTTGATATGATTACTTGAAAAAGGAGATAGCACCGGTTGAATTAAAAGTCTTGAATGAGAGAACGTCCTCGAAGATATGTTTGAATGGATCTTGAATGAAAATACGAGCATTCAGAGATATCTTTAGCACTCCAGAACAATTGAATAGTGAGAATGTAACACCCTCGATGCGACTATATCTCCCACGTGTCGAGGCACGACTTAGAGGCATAATCGCATTGAAGGCATATGTCGCAAGTTAGGCAATCTTCACAAACATCCCATGTAATAGATAATAAAAGGGGAGATAACATAGTTGGCTTACACTCGCCATGTAAATCAAGTACATAAATAACATTACATCATCCAAACACTCATGGCCCGACTACGGCGCCAAAATAAAAGATAACCCAACATGCGACACGGTCCCAATCACCCCCAACTGGGCACCACTACTGATCATCGGGAAAGGAAACATAGTAACGTTGAGAGTCCTCGTCGAACTCCCACTTGAGCTCAAGCGCGTCTCCTGGAGCGGAATCATCAGGCCCTGCATCTGGTGTAATAGTAACCTGTGAGCCACAGGGACTCAGCAATCTCGCACCCTCGCGATCAAGACTATTTAAGCTTAAAGGTAAGGCCAGGTAAATATATATGGAGTTGCAGGAAGCGACTAGCAAATATGGTGGCTAACTTATTCGCAAAAGAGAGCGAGAAGAGGAGGCAAAGCACGAGCGAGAAACTAGGGAGCAACCTACGCAAACATTACTCCAACACCGTTTCCGCTTCCCGGACTCCGCCGAGAAGAGGCCATCACGGCAACACACTCAGTTGATTCATTTTAATTAAGTTAAGGTTCAAGTTATCTACAACCGGACATTAACAAATTCCCATCTGCCCATAACCGCGGGCATGGCTTTCGAAAGTTCAAAACCCTGCAGGGGAGTCCCAACTTAGCCCATGACAAGCTCTCATGGTCAACGAAGGAATAGACCTTCTCCCAAGACGTTCCGATCAGACTCGGTATCTCGGTTCTTCAAAACAACTCCGACAATGGTAAAACAAGTCCAGCAACACCGCCCGCTGTGCCGACAAATCCCGATAGGAGCTGCACATATCTCGTTCTCAGGGCACACCGGATAAGCTAAGCGTACGGGAGCCAATGTAACCCAAGTTACCAAGGGACGGCCCCGCACGGTGCTCTAGGTTGGACCA
>NC_041392.1:352631696-352637387 GCF_002162155.2 Triticum dicoccoides
GGGGGTTAAAATAAGATGACCCTTGAGTTCGCGAAACCCAAGGGAAAAAGGGCTAGGTGGCAAATGGTAAAACCAAGGTTGGGCATTGCCGGAGGAGTTTTATTCAAGGCAGATTGTCAAGGGGTTCCCATTATAACCCAACCGCGTAAGGAACGCAAAATCCGGGAACATAACACCGATATGACGGAAACTAGGGCGGCAAGAGTGGAACAAAACACTAGGCGAGAGGCCGAGCCTTCCATCCTTTACCAAGTATATAGATGCATTAAGATAACATAGCAATATAATGATATCCCAACAAGTAAATAAATGTTCCAACAAGGAGCGGCCTCCAATCTTCACCTGCAACTAGCAACGCTATAAGAGGGGTTGAGCAAAGCGGTAACATAGCCAAACAACGGTTTGCTAGGACATAGTGGGTTAGAGGTTTGACATGGCAATTTGGGAGGCTTGAAAGCAAGTGGTAGGCATCATAGCAATGGCATAGCAAAAGAGCGAGCAAACTAGCATAGCAAAGATAGTAGTGATTTCGAGGGTATGATCATCTTGCTTGCACAGTTGTCAGAGTTGACTGGATCCTCGAAAGCAAACTCAACGGGCTCCTCGTTAGCGAACTCGTCTCCCGGCTCTACCCAAACAAGACAAACAAGCAACAAGGATACAATCAACCACGTGCAAGGATCAAGCAATATGATGCAATGATGGTATGCTATGCGGGATGCGATGCGGGATGCATATGCAAGATATGACAGGAAAAGCAAGAACCTGGCCTCAACTTGGAAATCCAAGTGTGCCACTGGAAAGATGAGATGAAATCGCTTGAAAATGATATAAAGATCATCGGAATCGGAGTTACGGTTTGCAAATGGCAAGCGATTCAAATATGACACCGGTCTGCGATTTACAACACGTAGCCATCTAAATGCAATGAGATGAACATGCTACAGCACCCAAACATGACAACAAAATACATGGCAGGGATGCATTCAAGATGCTTAACAAAAGTCTAGCACTGAGCTACAGCCAATTCATCCCTTAACAGGTTCAAACAAGCATGGCAAAAATGCATATGACAAACAGATCTCAGACTTAGTGAAATTAACACTTGTCTAAAATTTCAGATCAGGTAGCACTCTTCGGAGCAACAAAACTACATGCTACAGGACCTGAACATGGCAAAGTAAAGCATGGTATGGAGCTACTCAAAGAGCTTAACAAAAGTCCCTTAGTGACCTTGAGTCAAAAGGGATCAGAAAATACAATTGCAAGCATGTGAACATAGCAAAAACATAATCAGTTTTCAGACTTAGTAAAAACTGGCACATGCTGAAACATAACTCAAGTAGGCATGTTTACGAGCTCGATGCACTCACTACGGTGCAAGTCATGACAAACTAAGCATACATCCGTCAATAATACACAAAATGCAAGCTAGATATGGCAAGAACAAAAGCATAGCATGCACGGATCAACTACAACATCATCGGCAAAATTGCAAACTAGTTGACAATCTGCCCAGATTCACAAAGTAGCAAAAGTAGAGCTCGATTGACTCAAGCTAGGGTGCTCCATAATTGCAAACAAAGACATGGATGGATAGAGCACTACAATATTAACAAAACATCCTTACTGATCATCCTCAAAAGAGGCACGGATCACTAGGAAACAACATGAACATATGGCATCATGAGATAAACAGATCAAGGACTTAGTGAAATTGCTAAGTCCCTGAAAACAGAATTACCGAGTGCACCACTTTGCAAGCTTGCACTAGTCACCACACTCATCACAAAAATACATGGGTTGCACCTCTGGAAATATGACAAAACCCTTAACAAAACATATGTAGAACATCAGGGCATATCATGCACACATTAATCATGGCAAAAATGACAAAAAGCTAAACGGAGTAGCAGATCTGACAATTATCTCAAGTAGCCCTCTTCTAACAACATTTCTGGCATCAAGATGAACTCAAATGAAAATGATGCAATGGAATGAAATGATGTACTCTCTGAGATGAACATTTTGATATACTATGTGCATGAATCGGAGCTACGGATGCAAAGTTACGAGGCCACGAACATGAGCATATGGATCTGCAATTTCGGGACTTAGAGAAAAAAATCAACCTCCGGATTAGGGTTTACTGTTCACGGATCTGGATCTCGGCGAGAACACTGTTCACCGGCGGCGCGGAAGCCGAGGATGGCCGGACTTGGCGGCGCGCCGGCCGGAGGAGGTCGAGGGGCTCGCGGGGGCTCTCGCCGGAGCACGGGGCGGCGGAGAGGCGGCGGGGAGGCGAGGCCGGCCGAGCGGCGGAGTGGGGTGGACGGCGACGCGGGGTCGGCGCCGGCGGGGATCCGACGGCGGCGGCCGGCAGGCGAGGAGAGGGGCGGCGCGGGCGGCGCCGGCTGGAGGAGGACGGCGGCGCGGGGCGCGGCCCGGGAGGCGGCGCGGGAGGGCCGGCCTCGGGCCCGTGCGGGCCGCGGCGGCGGTGGCGGCCGGGTGCCACGTGGCGGGCGGCGGTTGGCGGCGGTGACGAGCAGACGCGTCCGGCCGGTTTCGGACGTGTCCGGCCGGTGCGGGGGCGATTTCTAGGGTTTGAGAGGGAGGAGATCCGCGAATTTCGGGAGGGGGCTTTAAATAGAGGTAGAGGGAGCTAGGAGAGTCCAAATGAGGTGCGGTTTTCGGCCACGCGATCATGATCGAACGCTCTAGAAGATGGAGTAGAGTTAGGTGGGTTTTGGGCCAAAATGGAGGGGTGTTGGGCTGCAACACACACGAGGCCTTTTCGGTCCCTCGATTAACCGTAGGAGTATCAAACGAAGTCCAAATGGTACGAAACTTGACAGGCGGTCTACCGGTAGTAAACCAAGGCCGCTTGGCAAGTCTCGGTCCAATCCGGAAATGTTTAATCCCCACACACGAAAGAAAGGTAGAAATGACCACCGGAGGAGAACGAAGCGCCGGAATGCAAAACGGACAACGGGGAAAATGCTCGAATGCATGAGACGAACACGTATGCAAATGCAATGCACATGATGACATGATATGAGATGCATGACAACGAAAACAACACACGGAGACAAAGACCCGAACCCGAGGAAAAATAAATAACTTAACGCCGAAACGACAAGAGTTGGAGTACAAATTGGGAAAGTTACAACCGGGGTGTTACAGAGAAGTGGATGATTAAGAGGTGCACCGGCATGAGAAGGTATTTGAAACGAGGAAAAAGGATATGATCAACAAAGTTTGAATTGGATCCACCGGAGAAGAAAAAAGAATGAATAATGATGAGCTAGTAGAACATCTTCATGGAAACCACCGGGTAAGAACATTGACAGAAAAGGAATGAAGGGGCCTCACATCAATAATATGGATACTTGATTAAGATATCTGAGTCCTTGAAGAAAAAGGGTGGGTGGGCGGGAAAAACAAAGACAACTTGGGATGGATGAAACGAACACCGTTGAGAAGAACTGATAATTGATCTTGCTGATATTTAAATGATCGGATCCACTTGAAGAGAAACACTCCAGATGAGAAGGATTGACGAGACAGTCTCGATTATCATGAAGGATTAGTATTCACATAGGAGTATGAGAACACCGTTTAGAGAAGGTATGGAATCAACATTTGATTTCGAAGCAACTCGAATATCACAACTCAAAACAAAAACAAAGGATTGGCTTGCAGAATAAGCCGGAACAAACATATGATAGAGATTTCGTCCAAAGTTTTCATGGTGGGGCCTACACGGGCTCGATCGTACAGCACCATCATGTACAAGGTAGTGCACATGACATAGGAAGCGTCCCCGAGTCGGCATAGCAAGGACTCTTTAAGACACAACAAGACCACTGTAAAACCAACCGTGGATAGGCGTACCACTAGACGTCGAACCCCAATTTCATATCATACATCTGTTGGAAAGATATCCTAAGAGCTACTTGAATTCCCACTTATAAACTCCCGAAATTTTCCCGGTTATGCAATCAGGTGTTGGGGATACGGGGGAAGCATAATATCTCACCCAAAACTAGCAAATCCTACATCCAGCTGTATCCATCCTTCAACACATAACCAAGAAACCTTCGGAAATCATCTACCTCAACCTTCGAAAAGCATCCATTATACGAGTTATGGCAATACTCCCGAACTCCCGCCCCAGTACTGGGTGGCGTCGAGGTTATCTCACCAACAACTGCATAAACGAGATTTTCGATGTCGGCGAAACTAATCTCAGGTATTCCAGAACTGCAACGATAAAATTGTGACGACAACACCTCAGAGCTCAACTCCCCGGGACACTGCCACAACCCCTAAATGCAGGAGGCACCAAGATCAATGTTCTCGTCACAAAACCATCGGAACAATTCCAAGATACCCGCGTGATCCTAACATTTTTTAGTGAAATTTGAGAAGAGAAGAGTCAAAACTCTATGTCAGGATGCCTTACCAGAGCGATGAAGGGACTGGGGAGTAAAAGAATTCCTAAACTCTCCGATATATAATTCCTAAAAAGACTCAAAACATTTTTCTAGACTCAACTCGTCAGCTATTTCGATCAAGCAGTGGGGCTCCTATGGTCGGGGAAGGCTCTGATTACCAACTTGTAACACCCTCGATGCGGCTATATCTCCCACGTGTCGAAGCACGACTTAGAGGCATAACCGCATTGAAAGCAATGTCGCAAGTGAGGTAATCTTCACACAACCCATGTAATACATAAGGGAAAGAGATACATAGTTGGCTTACAATCGCCACTTCACACAAATACATAAATAAAGCATTACATCAACCAGTTACAAACAAGGCCCGACTACGGAGCCAAAATAAAAGAAGACTACCCCAAATGCTACACAGATCCCCGATTGACCCCAACTGGGCTCCACTACTGATCGACTAGAACGAAACAACATAAAGGACAAGATCTTCATCAAGCTCCTCCAAAGCTTGGCTGCGTCATCTGCACGGACTCATGGACACCTGCAAGCTGGTTTTGGAAGTATCTGTGAGTCACGGGGACTCAGCAATCTCACACCCTCGTGATCAAGACTATTTAAGCTTATGGGTAAGGTAAAGGTATGAGGTGGAGCTGCAGCAAGCGACTAGCATATATGGTGGCTAACATACGCAAATGAGAGCGAGAAGAGAAGGCAAAGCACGGTTGAGAAACTATGATCAAGAAGTGATCCTAGAACAACCTACGTCAAACATAACTCCAACACCGTGTTCACTTCCCGGACTCCGCCGGAAAGAGACCATCACGGTTACACACGCGGTTGATGTATTTTAATTAAGGTCAACTTCAGGTTTTCTACAACCGGACGTTAACAAATTCCCATCTTCCCATAACCGCGGGCACGACTTTCGAAAGTTCAAATCCCTGCAGGGGAGTCCCAACTTAGCCCATGACAAGCTCTCACGGTCAACAAAGGATATACCTACTCCCGAGACATTCCGATCAGACTCGGTATCCCGGTTCTACAAGACAACTTCGACAAGTCAAAACAAATCCAGCAACACTGCCCGAATGTGCCGACAAATCCCGATAGGAGCTGCACATATCTCGTCCTCAGGGCACACTCAGATGAGACTAGCTACGAGTAAAACCAACCCTCAAGTTTCCTCGAGGTGGTCCCGCAGGCAGCTCAGTTCGGACCAACACTCAGAGGAGCACTG
>NC_041392.1:352637507-352644333 GCF_002162155.2 Triticum dicoccoides
CCTTGAGTCCGCGGAACCCAAGGGAAAAAGGGGCTAGGTGGCGAATGGTAAAACCAAAGTTGGGCATTGCTGGAAGAGTTTTATTCAAGGCGAACTGTCAAGGGGTTCCCATTATAACCCAACCGCATAAGGAACGCAAAATCCGGGAACATAACACCGATATGACGGAAACTAGGGTGGCAAGAGTGGTACAAAACACCAGGCATAAGGCCGAGCCTTCCACCCTTTACCAAGTATATAGATGCATTAATTAAATAATATATATTGTGATATCCCAACAAGTAAACATGTTCCAACAAGGAACAACATCTCCATGTTCCAACAAGGAACAAACTTCAATCTTCACCTGCAACTAACAACGCTATAAGAGGGGCTGAGCAAAGCGGTAACATAGCCAAACAACGGTTTGCTAGGACAAGGTGGGTTAGAGGCTTGGTTCAACAATATGGGAGGCATGATAAGCAAGTGGTAGGTATCGCAGCATAGGCACAGCAAAGAGCGAGCAACTAGCAAGCAAAGATAGAAGTGATATCGAGGGTATGGTCATCTTGCCTGAGATCCCGCAAGGAAGAAGAACGAGTCCAAGAAGAAGACAAACGGGCGTAGTCGAACGGATCCTCACAATGCGACATTATCGGAACCAATCCGAAGAAGCAACACCGGAAAGAAGCACACAACATAGTAAACAACCACCACATAAGCATGGCACGATGCGCAAACAAGTATGATGCATGTCCAGTTTAATGAGGCATGGCATGGCAAAGTGCACAAGCAATCCTACAAATTAAGTGGAGCTCAATATGCAACTCCGTTGCATATTGACGAAACACCATGCGACTTATTTAGTTCGAACTCGTTTATGTACCCAACAAGATTAAATGTTGATTAACATGTCAAGAGGTGAAGCAAAGTAAAACTACCTATCTAGTCAAGTTTAAATGAGGCCAGAAGCAACGAACAACAATTCCGGTAAATCCCCATATGCATATATTAGGGTTGGTACTGTTCTGCCCTAAACCATATTTTATAGTTCTTAAACATTCAAAGAGATGCCACCATGTTAAACTAGGAAAAATTCTACCCCATTTACATATAAAGTTTATTAAATTTGGAGCTACGGTTAAATAGTTATGAATTAAATCATTTTAGCATGGCATAGGAGCAAATTTAACCAAACGGCATTTTAAACATATCAAACATGGAGGAAAATGGCATAATATGAAACTAGATGCAATTCTAAGCATATTTCATATATAAAGTTTTTCCATATGATGCACAGTTTGAGATATATGATATGCATGAAGTTTGAGGGTTTTCCAGCAATTCTGTTTTTAACTGGATAAATAGATAAATCACTCCTCAGGAAAAAAACAGGAGTCGGGCCGAAACTGGCCCGAACTAGGCTGCACGGGAGCAAACAGGAGGTGGGCTTCCTCACGT
The DNA here is from genome assembly GCF_002162155.2 of Triticum dicoccoides. Lineage (NCBI taxonomy): Eukaryota > Viridiplantae > Streptophyta > Magnoliopsida > Poales > Poaceae > Triticum > Triticum dicoccoides. The sequence goes on from NC_041392.1 coordinate 352,638,948, forward strand.
TGGGCTGAGGCCCAGTCAACGCAGTGGTGGGCAGGCTGGATCTCTAGGGAAGCAGCGGGCCGATGTGTAGTGCGGGCGGCTGGGCCTTGGCGCCGGAGATGCGGGGCAGGACGAGGCCGAGGAGAGACGGGCCGTGGTGCTCGTCCATCACCGGATCGAGTCAATGAGGGCGGCGCTCGTCCTGTTGCATGAAGCAGAGGAACGAGTGGGCGTCGCGGCTACAGGGGCTTGGCGGGGCGACGAAGAAGGTCTGGAACGGGCGGCACGGAGCGGATCTGGACGGCAGTGAAGTGGGCCAGACGGCTGGACAGCGGGGCGAGCTGCGGCAACGGCGAGCGTCAGCTGCAAGGCCTCATGGCGGGGACGAATCTCTCCGGCGAGGAAGTCAGGGGCTCAGTCACCTGCGATGATGGCCATGGAGGAATTAGAGAGAGAGAAGGAGGAGATGACGCCAGGGAGAAGGGAAAAAGGAGAGGGGCTGGCCTGGCAACGACTCCGCTGCTGCTGTTGGACGACGACGAGGAGGCAAGAGCAGGGGGCCTCGGTTGCTGCTGCAGTTCGCGTGCTCCGGCACAGGCGGAGCCATCAGCGAGGAGAAGAGAGGTGAGGTGGCAGTGGCCTTGCAGGTGACTACGCTCGGGATCGAGGAGGGACATGGGGGAGCGCTGGTTGGTTGGTGCAGGGGGAAAGAAAGGATCCCGAGGTGGGGAATGAGTGCGGTGACGACTAGGAGGATCCCTAGAAATTAGGGATTTGGTCTGAAATTAGACTAGGGGTGGACTATATATATACATCACGGATTAGGTTAGGGGCTATCTTGACCCTACGATCGCAATTGGACGATCACGGATAAAATAGCTAGGGAGTCCAAATATGGAAACGGTGATATTTTGTAGATGTTTGGGGATGATCCAGACACAACGGTGATGACTCCCCGGGTCGGGTCCGGGACAGCTTTCGGGCGCGCGCGTGAGGAGGGCCGCGGGCTGACGAGAGAGGTTAGGTAGGGCCTAGCGGTTAGTAGTGGGCTGTGTAGACGGTCTCGAGCTGAGAGAAGAGAAGAGAGGGAGGCCCGGCGACTGTTTCCGGAGACCAAAAATGTCCGACGTTAGACCGGCTGCTATTGCCGCTATAGTTTAACGATTGGGCTATCGAACAAACTCCGAATGCGATGAAACTTGGCAGGCAGTCTATGTACACTATAATAAGACCACACGTCAACTCTCATCCCATTCCGAGAACATTTTCCGGCCACTTATAAAATAATATTTCGGACGTGCCGCGGGCGCGTGCAAGTGTGGTTGGGCTCAGAACGGACAACAGAGAGAACTGGGGGAACCCAGACAGATGCAAGTTTTAAAAACATGATGATGCAATGCACATGATGACATGACAAGATGCAACACGCAAGCGAATGACATGGCAACGACGGTGAATAACTGGAAGACACGTGGCGCAACGGTCTCGGGGCGTACAATAATAATATTTGGATTAAGCACACATTGCAAACCTCAATCTCAACTTCCGCTTAGACCCCCTAATAGTACGGTTTGTCCTATGACTCAAATAGAAGAAAATTAAACTAGAAAGACAAAGTCTTCACTACACTTCGTATTCCTCGCAACAAGTTGATTGTTCCTTGAAGAAGCATTCCAAAGATATTCATTGCCACCACAATTTTTAAGGAGCCATAACTCTCATATTAAACCTAATCCTAAGGACTTTCACCTTGTATACTCATAAACACATTAGTCCTTAACTGTTTTGTCATCAATAATCCAAAACCCTCTAGGGGGCACTATATACACTTACATTCTCCCCCATTTTGGAAGATTGATGACAATACCAGTTGAAGTTTCGAGCGAGGAAAAAATAAATTAAAAGTAAAAAAATGAGGATTCTAAATTCAAAGACATAGAGATAGCTCCCACTGAAGATGTGCATATTGAAGAATTTGCTTTGGAATGCAAATGCACATGACGTGTTGAAATTGTGGAGATCCTCTGTCTTGAAATTTGAGGGCATGCATTACATATAAGATAAACTTGAGAGGAATAATAAAATGCATACAACAACGATCTCTCAGGAATAACCATATGCATATAAGATAGCCGTTTAAACATGCACGAGGAATAACTTGTTTAATGGTTATATATAAGCACAACATAAAGAGTTTACAATCCGTTAAGAGATAAATCAAAGTAGCAAGCGTGGTAAACCCGAGGCAAAGCCCGCCAAAGGAACCAAAAAGCTATTAACACATTGATCTCTCCACCTTTGTAACATGTGACCAAATAGGTTGAGAAACAAATGGCAATATACTTGTCTGACCCACTCGAGGAAGATGCCAATGAAGAATCCGAAACAACAAAGAAGTTGAAGTCGTGAGAGCGGTCGTGGTAGCTTCTTGGTCCATGACAGAAGTTGGACCAAATGGAGCATCTTGGTGTTGAGTAGGATCAAAAAACGTCGAGATAGCAGCGCCATCAAGGACAATGTCATTAGGACCATGATCCCATCAGAAGAGCTTGACTGAGTGACTGATGGTAAGATATCATGCATCCACATGATCCAGTGTGCTACCAATAGTGAACCTAACTCCATGTTGTTACATTGTTGACCTTGGATTATTTTTTGTGTCGATTTGGCGTACTATCCCGCAACAATGTGTATGGTATCATCTAGTATCATCAGAAGTGTTGGGTTCTATGGTAGGGTGCGTCGACTACAAATTAAAATTTCCTATGTGCAGAACAACCAAGAACATGCTATGGGAGATGGATCACAGTTCGTTACCACTAGACACACAGTGCGTGCAGCGGAAGAAGAGTTGGGGCAGCGCGTCCGCGTGGATCGTCTCCTCCTTGTTCGATCTACCTCGAACAGTCGGTCGTCGGTTCCCACGTACAGGTTCACCGGAGCGGCGCAAGTGCACCGCCTCTAACGGTATTCGCGCGTGCAGGAAGAACGTCGTGCGGCGGACTGCTAGGTCCGATCACACAATCGGCGGCGAGTGGAGGTGTCTATTCGCAACACATGCAAACCCTAGTGAAAGCGCCGAAGCGATCAACCCCATGAGTGTGCCACACCCCACTTTATATAGGCGTCCGTCACGGGCTCAACACTTGGGCCTCGCATGGACCCTAAAGCCCATAAATCTACTCGGCCACAATCCGAATACAGCTCGGATCACATCCGACCAGTGTCCCCGGATCTGACCTCATAGGTTCCTTCCCTTAAGCGTGTGACCCCTTAGGTTCAAGCCGGCTTGGTCGCAGTTCGGATCACCTCCGAACTTCACGGTTGGTAGCGGCCCCTAGCAAGGCATGCCAAACACCAAGCAGACTATGAAGCTGGTTAGGCGAACCTGTACATCATACTTCCATTCCTTTTGCCACACGATATATGTTGTCGGGCTCAAGACGAGTCTGTCATCCTTGTGCTAGCCCGACCTCTTTCTCGTTCCAGTGATGCCGACCACAAACCGGATTATCTCATAATCCATGTCGCATGGCCATGCTCATCCTGGTCGGATCACACGAGGGGCCCAGAGCATATCTCTCCTGACCGGAGGGCAAATCCCATCTTGCTCGACCATGTCTCACAGCATGGGTCTGGACAAGCCCGAAACCTACCTTTGTAACTATCCAGTCACGGAGTAGCGTTTGGTCGGCCCAAAGCAAGTCTGTCACCATCCCGAGTACATGCACCAGCTCAGGTCTTAGGACATAGAACACATGTTGTACTAGAGACTCACGGATGACATATCGCTGCGTCTCATAGTTGGATCTGTCCGACTCAGACCTTATCTCAACTCGGATCCGACTACGTCGAATCCGACCAGATCCTTCCGAGTCCATATTATCCGGTTAACATCCAATGCTCCATGGCTAGTGAGACCAAGCCATCGACCGTGTCATATGCTAGTCTAGTCTGCTGTGCATCCACACAGCCCTTTTGACTAGGGACCTTTTAGGACGTTCATCATACAATGCATAGTCCCACAAACAAGTCACGTACTTTCTAATACACATCATTGATAATGTCCAAGGACTATCTTTATTCATAAACACATAGGAAATATCATCATACATGATTGCCTCTAGGGCATATCTCCAACAAGAAGCTCCTTGAAGTCTACTTTCCAACCCCCAAAATTGTGCATCATTTGGTGCTATGTAGCCAAAGCTCTGACCATTTTGGTGGAAAGAGCCCAGGCTGTCAAAGCTGCGCGAGAATTCTATTTGGCTTTTACCTTGCCAAGGCAACCATGCATTAGCCAAATAGTTTCTTAATCATTTTCACACCTTAGCTGGTTCAAAAACCTATTTTGGTTCCACACCTATCCCAGGGGTTGTCCTGTGACACCCCGTCTATAATCGTGCACTAATCATATACGCATCATGCACGACCACGAACGATGACTCACGTCAATATCATAACACAACTTTACGACACAAATTTAAACATAAATCTTTATATTACAAGCCAGGGCCACGAGGACCCAAAATCAAAGCAAATATCATCTGAGTACAGAAGTAGTTAGACAAATTTTGCCTTAAGAAGGTTGAGCAAAACAACGACTCTAGATCGAAAGGTAACGCTGTAGCGCCCCGAGACCGATGTGCCAGGTGTCCTCCAGTTATTCATTGTTGTTGCCTTGTCATTGCTTGCGTGTCATGCATGTCATATCATGTCATCATGTGCATTTCATTTGCATACATGTTCGTCTCATGCATCCGAGCATTTTCCTCGTTGTCCGTTTTGCATTCCGGCGCTCCTATGTCATCCGGTGTCCCTTTTCTACCTCTTTTCGTGTGTGGGTGTTAAATGTTTTCGGATTGGACTGAGACTTGTCATGCGGCCTTGGTTTACTACCGGTAGACCGCCTGTCAAGTTTCGTGCCATTTGGACTTCGTTTGATACTCCAACGGTTAACTAAGGGACCGAAAAGGCCTCGTGTGCGTTGCAGCCCAACACCCTTCCAAAGTGGCTCAAAACCCACCTAAACCTCCTCCATCATCTATATCGTTCGATCATGATCGCGTGTCCGAAAACCGCACCTCTTTTGGAGTCTCCTAGCTCCCTCCACCTATATATATATATATATATATATATATATATATATATATATATATATATATATATATATATATATATATATATATATATATATATATGTGCCTCCCGGAATTTTCGCGCAGATAAAACTCTAGCCCCGCTCCTCGCGCCGCCGGACAAAACTTCCCACCACCGGCCGGACATGTCCGCCGCCCTCAGCCACCTCACTCCGCCCAATGAGGTAGCGCCACATCACCCGCCGCCGCCTCCCACGCCAATCGCGTTGCGCCACCTCAACCGGCCGCCTCCCTCCCTCTCCATCGCG
>NC_041392.1:352644639-352687451 GCF_002162155.2 Triticum dicoccoides
TCGCAGCGCCACGCCGCCTCCTCCCGTCGCCGGCGAGCGCCGGAGCCGCGCCGCTCCTCGCCGGTGTACCGCCTCTCCGGTCCCCTTCCTCCTCTTCGGTCGACTCCGGCGAAGCCCTCCGGTGGTCCTCGAAGTCCGTGCCCCGGCCAGATCCAGATCCAAATTCAAACTTGGTTGACTTTCCCTCCTAACCCTAGAATTTTTTGCATACTTCTTCATGTCATAACCTCTCCACTGTTGCTCCGATTTGTGCGTGTAGCATATCAAAATGTTCGCCTCGACGAGTACATCATTTCATCTCATTGCATCATTTTCATTTGAGCTCATCTTGATGACCGAAATGCTGTTGGAATAGGGCTATGTGATGATAGTTTCAGATCTGTTTCAGCATTTGCACTTTTGTCATTTTTGCCATGATTAATGTGTGCATGCTATGATCCTGAGCTCTACATGTGTTTTGAAGAATGCCATGCCATCTTTACAGGGGTGTATGCCATGTATTTTTGTCATCTTTGTGGTGACTAGCACAAGCATGCAAAGTAGCTTACTCAATGACACCAAGTCCTTGCCCTGTCATTATTTTTATGCCATATGTTCATGTTGATACCGAGTGATCCATGCCTCTTTTGAGCATGGTCAGTAAGGATGTTTTGTAGATAATGTTGTGCTCTATCCATCCATGCCTTTGTTTGCAATTATGGAGCACCCTAGCTTGACTCAATCGAGCTCTACTTTTGCTATAAAATGTTCCTGGCATATTGTTAACATGTTTAGCAATTTTGCCGAGCTTTGTTGTTGTTGATCTGTGCATGTTATGTTGTTGTTCTTGCCATGTCTAGCTTCTATGCCATGTCTATTTGCTGGGTGTATGCTTAGTTTGTCATGCAATGCCTCGTAGTGAGTGCATCGAGCTCGTAAACATGCCTACTCATTATCTGTTTTGCCATGCTCCAGTTTTTCACCAAGTCTGAATCTGCTTTCGTTAATTACTATGTTCACATGCTTGCAATTGTATTTTCTGATCCCTTTTGGCTCATGGCCACTAAGGGACTTTTGTTGTATGCTTTGAGTAGCTTCATGCCATGCCTTGCTTTGCCATGATATCTTCCTATAGCATGTAGTTATCATGCTCTAAACATTTCTTCCTGATGATAAATTCCTAACATACTGTTAATTTCACTAAGTCTGAAACCTGTTATCTTTTGCACTTTTGCCATGCTTGTGTGAACCTGTTATTGAGTGAATTAGCCGTAGCTCAGTGTTCATATTTTGTCAAGCATCATGAGTGGATACCTGCCATGTATTTTGTTGCCATGTTTGAGTGCAATAGTTTATTTATCTTGATGCATTTAGAAGGCTACTTGCTATTATCGCAGACCGGTGCCATATTTGTTTTGCTTGCCTTTTCCAAACCGCGCATCCAATTCCGGTGATCTTTATATCGATTTCGACCGAAATCAACTCACCTTTCCAGTGGCACTCTTAGTTTTCCAAGTTGAGGCCAGGTTCAATCATTCCTTTCCAAATCATGCATATGCATCACATATCGCATCCCGCATATCATACCATGTTTGCATCATGTTGCTTGAGCATTGCACGTGGTTGATTGTATTCATTTTGCTTTTTGTTCTTGCTTGGGTAGAGATGGGAGACGAGTACGTGAACGAGGAGCCCGTTAAGTACGCTTTCAAGGATCAAGGCAACTCTGAGAACTTTTTAGGCAAGATGACCATACCCTCGAAATCACTTCTATCTTTGCTTGCTAGATGCTCGCTCTATTGCTATGCCTATGCTGCGATACCTACCACTTGCTTATCATGCCTCACATATTGCTAAGCCAAGCCTCTAACCCACCTTGTCCTAGCAAACCGTTGTTTGGCTATGTTACCACTTTGCTCAGCCCCTCTTTTAGCGTTGTTAGTTGCAGGTGAAGATGGAGTTTGTTCCATGTTGGAACATGATTATTGTTGGGATATCACAATATATCTTATTTACTTGATGCATCTATATACTTGGTAAAGGGTGGAAGGCTCGGCCTTATGCCTGGTGTTTTGTTCCACTCTTGCCGCCCTAGTTTCCGTCATATCGGTGTTATGTTCCCGGATTTTGCGTTCCTTACACGGTTGGGTTATAATGGGAACCCCTTGACAGTTCGCCTTGAATAAAACTCCTCCAGCAAGGCCCAACCTTGGTTTTACCATTTGCACTAACAACCTACCACCTTCCCTTGGGTTCTGCATACTCAAGGGTCATCTTTATTTTAACCCCCCCGGGCCAGTGCTTCTCTAAGTGTTGGTCCGAAACGGGCAGCCTGTGGGGCCACCTCGGTGAAACTCGAGGGCTGGTTTTACTCGTAGCTTGACCTATCCGGTGTACCCTGAGAACGAGATATGTGCAGCTCCTATCGGGATTTGTCGGCACATATGGGTTGCTTTGCTGGACTTGTTTTACTATTGTCGAGGATGTCTTGTAACCGGGATGCCGAGTCTGATCGGATTGTCTTGGGAGAAGGAATATCCTTCGTTGACCGTGAGAGCTTGTGATGGGCTAAGTTGGGACACCCCTGCAGGGATTTGAACTTTCGAAAGCCGTGCCCGCAGTTATGGGTAGATGGGAATTTGTTAATGTCCGGTTGTAGAAAACCTGAAACTTATTGTAATTAAAATGCATCAATCGTGTGTGTTACCGTGATGGTCTCTTGGCGGGGTCCGGGAAGTGAACACGGTGTTGGAGTTATGCTTGACGTAGGTTGTTCTAGGATCACTTCTTGATCATAGTTGTTCGGTCGTGCTTTTGCCTTCTCTTCTCGCTCTCATTTGCGTATGTTAGCCACCATATATGCTAGTCGCTTGTTGCAGCTCCACCTCATACCTTTTACCCTACCTATATGCTTAAATAGTCTTGATTGCGAGGGTGTGAGATTGCTGAGTCCACGTGACTCACAGTTTACTTCCAAACCCAGATTGCAGGTGCCGATGAAACTGTGCAGGTGACGAAACCGAGCTAAGGAGGAGCTCGATGGAGTTTGCATTCGTTTTGTTGTTCCATTTCCAGTTGATCAGTAGTGGAGCCCAGTTGGGACGATCGGGGATCTGTGTAGCTTTTGGGGTAGTCTTCTTTTATTTTGGTTCCGTAGTCGTACCTTGAGTGTATCTGGATGAATGTAATGTTTTATACATGTATTGTGTGAAGTGGCGATTGTAAGCCAACTATGTACCTTTTCCCTTATTGTATTACATGGGTTGTTTGCAAAGATTACCTCACTTGCGACATTGCTTTCAATGCGGTTATGCCTCTAAGTCGTGCTTCGACACGTGGGAGATATAGCTGCATTGAGGGCATAACGAAGGCCTCCTGCATGGGACCTCCGGACTACTCTTGGTCATCGGTCTCTACGTAGTAAGCACCATCGGGGAAATCTGCATCTGCGGTGCTACCAGTTGTTGCAGCAACTGGGTCGAATGAAAAAGGGAGCAAAGCAATGATGAGTACTCATCCAAAGTACTTGCAAGACTTACATCAAATCTATACTAGATATGCATTAGTATCAAAGGAATGGGGTAGTATCTATGGACTAAGCTACAGATATGCCAGAATAAAGGGGGAGAAGCTCATCCTATCGAAGACTACATCATTCAGCAGTAGAAGAGAGGAGCGTATATAGTATCGTCTTATATCAACATATAGCAATATTCATGCATGGAGATCCTCTCCTCGTCTCCCTGAGAGAAAGTGATCACCGGGGGTATCTGTCTCTTATCTGGTTGTGTTTTAACAAGTATCCGGTTTTAGCTGTAAGAGGTCGGGATACAACTCCAAAGTCATCCTTTTACCATGGACACGGCTATTTGAATAGATTACTTCCCTACAGGGGTGGACCACATTACCCGATACACTCGATTACCTCTGGCCAAACACACTTTTCCGAGTAATGTTCGGCCTTGGATAATCGACATGCCGTAGTCGTATCTAGACTCTCTAGAGAGGTCAACGCGGTCTAAATCCTAAGCCCGAAGGGGTCATGGGCCGATCGCCCTAAGCTCTCATGCACGTTGCGTGGACGGCCGGGACCAATCCTAGCTACCTCTTTATACAAAGAAGGCACTTGCGGATCTCCCAGGCTCGTGCTGCTCAACAGTGATGTCTGTAGAGCTTTTGGGAGAAAGCGTACGACGCCGATGGTCCCATATACCATTATCCCGCACGGCGGTTAGTATGTATATGCCAGTGGCAGTCTCAGATCAAATACCAATTCGTTAAGTGTGTTATTATGAAATAACCACAGACACCGACCAGGGACCAGGCCCACCTCTCTCCTAGGTGATTTCTACCTGTCCTGTCATTCTGCCACAAAGAATCACTCGGGGGGATGCCGGGAATCTAGGTTAATCACTACCTGGATGGAACCACTTGTCTCTTCAGCCCCTAGTCCAAACATTAACATGACATAATATAAAGCAGTAATAGTCTTCTTCTTCATCGGCATCTCATTGCAGTCCATCTCGCTCCATGTTGTAGGCCACCAAAGTCCGGGGTCCACTGAAGTAACATATATAGTATGCAGTATAAGGCATATTCATGAACATTGCCCGAAGGGATCACAACCTGATAGTATAGCATGGTAGACGGACAAGGATGTAGGTCCACTAATGAGACTCTAGCATATCTATACTAAGCATATAGGATAACAGGTAAGGTGTCAACAATAGTAGGAAAGACATGCTATGCTGCAGTATAGGATCTACCGATAAAGCAGTAACAGTATCGCAACTCTAATGCAAGCAATAGAGAGAAGGAATAGGCAATATCGGAATGATCAAGGGGGGTTTGCTTGCGTGGAAGCTCTGTCGAGAAGGAAGGGTTGTCATCAACGTAGTCGTACTCGGAGGCATCGGCAGTCTGGGGGTCTACCGAAAGAATAGAGGAGATGGGGAAAACAAATAAATAACGAACATACAAATGCAACACAGATGCATGTCATGTCATGGCAAAGTGTGTTGATGATATGCTAATGCATCCCTAAAGATTTTAAAAGAAGAGGGAAAACATCTAGCAATGTTTTCCCAGTTCCAGGTATAATTTGGTCAGATGATCCTGATGCAAATGTTCAAGGTTCATATGTTAAAGGGGTCTGACAGTTATGTGGATGACATATTCGGATTCGTTATATTTTTCTGATCATTTTTCATATAAAATTATTTTCACCTAACTTACGTTTATTTCCTATGAATTTCCAAAGTTTTAGTTATTTTCTAGAATATCATTAATTCAAAATTAAAATGGAAATTTCTAGGTGCACACACAGAGTGTACATAGCAGTGTGCTACAGGGGCTGACAAGGGTGGCCCAGTTGACTGCCCAGTCAGCAATCAACACCTCTATTTCACACACGTTGCATATGTTATATTTTTTTCTAAGATATCATTGACATATATTTCCTGTCTATATCTCACACACTCAAATACGCTCATGAAATCACCAAAAAAACACTAACGAATCTCTAGTGATTTCTCGTGCACACACCATCTCTCTCTAGGTCAATGTATCATTCTCACAAACACCCACGTAGGTGGGGTACATGCACGAAGAGAAGAGGTGCACATACCGATGCACATACTCATTCCAACCACACACGCGTGGTTACACGGTGGAGCTCATTTTTGTATGAAGAGGCAACCCACGTCATAATTTAATGAATCAAAGACGCTCTACGACACAGTTCTTGGCTCCGAAATCATCCTACCTCCTTTAGCCGAAATGTGGGACATCCACCATCCGGGTCCACATGTCATGCACCAAAGTAGAGTGTCATAGAACAACTGAGACTCACCACGGCCATACCACCACAGCAATAATGGCCAATGAGCCATCAAATCACATAGAGTCGGCTGTAAGTTGGACCGACGAAGCAACCATTACTCTTCGCTGAATCGGCTTCTCCCCCATACAGTACAATAGTAGTACTATTCTTTTTCAAACTATTAGGATCGAGAGTATATCGACCAGATGGGGGGAGGGGTGAATGGGAGATTCAAAAATTCTTGCAAATGTTTTGAATTGAGCTCAAACACAACAATGAAATATGTTCGAATAAGAGAATAATGAACGTGCACTTTACTAAGGAGCAAATTATTCAAGGTAAGAAGTTGTAGTAATTTGAGCATTATAGATCATGGGCTTGATGATACCAATGGTGATGTTGTAAGCTATCATATGAAGTAACATGGAAGAATGATAACAAAGATATGAGGGCAAATCTAACAGGATAAACTAAGATGACAACGAAAGATATACAGGCTAAAGCAGATGATACAATACTAGATCCAATATATCTATCGACATAGAGGACCAAAGTAAACTGCTAAAGGAAAAGCAGTAAAGAGAGATAAACCAGTGGTTCTTGATGGCGACAGAAGGATTTGGTAGACCACTTCGCCCTTTTGCCAAAGTACTACGTGTGGTTGGAGGGACTTGTGATTGAACATAGGAGCAAACCTCTCTCTGTCCTATTCTCCTTCAACTAGGAGCGGATCAGACTCCAGTTGATTTCACTCATGGTAGATACTTGTCGGCGATGTCCAAACCTTCGACGGACTTCTTCATAAACCAAAATGACTCTTGGTTGCTAAAGACTTTGTTTGGTGAAGACTCAAGCCGACACCTATCTATCTAGAGAGTGTGCAGCTCTCAAGAGTACTAGGTACAAGAACACTAGCTTAGAACTATTGTGATGCCCAATCATTGTCTAAGTTTCGACTTGTCGGAGTAAATAACCATGGGTAGCCTAGCCGGCTCCCCCTAGCCCTTCTGAAAAAATTACGAGCCGATCCGGCCTTCAAGAATCCAAGACATGGGGCCGCCTTCCCCTTGTCGGATGTCTCCCAGGCCAGCTATCGGAAGGCAACCCGACTTTAGCCCTCATGAAGAAAGCCGCGGGAGGGCCGGCTTCGAGAAGCCGTCCGCGAGAAGGCCGACTCCAAGAAGCCGGCTTTCACAAAGCGGTCAAGACCGTACCCTCAAAGTCTGCATCCACATAACGGCGATGTGACGGGGTGTGGCTACAGTAAAGCCTGCCACCCCTGAATCCCGGAGCACGCCTGACACAGTGCGCCGTACGGGTGGCCATGACCCGTCCGGCGTGGCACTGTTGCCACGTTGACCCTGATGTCATCCACGACGGGCTGCCAGCGCGGTCCATGGGCGGTGGGCCCCTTCGGGGAGAGAGACACCTGAAGGCGGCCAAGCCTCCCCCAGTCGGCCCAAGACAGAGCCGGCTCCTCACAGCCGGCTTGCCACCTCCCTCAAAGGAGACGCCCCATTAAGGAGACAAGACGCGGTGAGGCTACAGCGATCACCCGTCGGACGGCGGCACTGTAGCCACGCCCACCTCGGCGAAGCCCTCGTCACCAAGATTGAGCAATAGTAACCAGCCGCCGACAAGGCCCTGGATAGTGGGGCCCTGTCGACCAAGGAGCCGGCAGCCGGCGGGACCCATCAGCCGGCGGGCCCTAGCAGCCGGCACCGAAGCCGGCGAGTGTAGACATAGATGGCTGGGCCCCATGCCCAGCCAGATTACCATTGTATCCCCAGGGGGTAGGCCTATATAAACCCCCTGGGACACCCATACAAAGGGTTGATCCCTGCTAGTTTTAGACACCACATAGGGAGGAGAAGAGAGCGAGCAGTGCCCTTCTTCCTCCTCTCGCCAAACAGCTCACGGAGCATCGTGTAGCTACTTGTTCATCTAGTGATCATGCGGAGACCCCGCAGAGCAGCAGTAGGGGTGTTATCTCCACGGAGAGCCCCGAAGCTGGGTAAGATTCGTCGGCGTGCATGTCTTCGCCTCATCCCGCTTCCAGGCACCGGCGACGTCTTATTGGCTCCCACAATGATAAGCCACCCGTTGGCATATGTCGCACCTACCACCCGACATTTGGCGCCCACCGTGGGGCCAGGTGCACCATCGTCCGGAGACCTGTTCTGGACGGGAACCCTCTTCCTCCCCCGCGAGCGTAGCCAGCCCGGCACGCCTGACGGCGCTTGCCACGACGCGCTGCAAGGCGTCACCAACGTCTGCGCAGCGAGCGGCCTTGCCGATCTCCTTGACAAGATCCTCATCTTCGACGAGCTCGCCTCCGACGCGGGTGCCGACCACCTCGTCAACCTCCTCGGCCAGCTCCACGTCTCCGGCGAGCCTGCTGTGGACTTGGAGTCGGTTGGCTCCACCGATCCGATGCCTGTCGACTCCGACACGGCCTCACTCGACACTTTCCCCACCGACGTCACGATCTACAACGACCCGCTTCCCCAGGCCGATGGCGGCGACGCTGTCACCACCGAGGTGATGGTCATCGGCCACGGCGGCGCTTCTGACGAGAGCGCCCGCGACGCCCCGCACACGGCGATCCACGACTTGTCCATCCCCCTCCTGGCCGATGCCGACGCTGAAGCACTGGAGGCTCGCCGCCTCGCCCTCCTCGCGGAGGGCCGGAAGTTGGTTTCCATGAGACGCCTCGCTGAGGCCCACCGACGCGAAGCCGACCGCGCCGCCTTTGGCACGCCGCCCCCAGGCGGGCCCAGCCGGGCCGGCGCTGTCAGACAGCACAACGCTGTCATCACCGACATGCTAGGAGTCGACCGCCCAGTCTACGCCACTCCACTCGAGAACCTGCGCGCCGCCCAGGCGGCCGTAGACGAGCTAGACGGACTGGGGGCCGAAGAACTCCCCCACATGACCCGACGCATCCAGCAGCTAATCGATGCAGCCGCGCAGCGGCACGAAGCCGACGCCCGCGCGGAAAGCCCTCCCCCGTGCTGAGATCATGGTGCGACGTCCCGGACGCTGACTACGGGTAAAACCCGCGCGCGGCGCGAGAAAAAGCCGGCTGCCAGCCGAAGCCGAACCCGAATCTCCATCGAGCGAGACGCAGAAGGCCACCCCCGGGCCGTGGAGTGGCGGGGCAACCCGCCTCCGCCTCGGCCCCGTGGAGAGAGATATCCCACCCCACCACCTGTTGTGCATCCGACTCTCAGCGGCCGGCTAGGTCGCCGCGAAGGAGTCGGCGAGAACGACGCCCGCCATCGGATCGACCGCCTGGCGCGATCCCTGGCGCTGGAAGAAGAAGACGATGTCGGCCGCCTTACTTCGGCCCCCGCATCCGCGACGAGCCTTTCCCCAAAGGGTTCTCGCTCCCAAGAGACACGCCCAAGTACAACGGCTCTGTGAAGGCGGAAGATTGGTTAATTGACTACTCCACGGTGGTTAGCATAGCAAACGACAACAGGCGCGTTGTCGTGAAGTACGTGCCCCTCATGCTGCAAGGCACGGCGCGGACCTGGCTCAATAGCCTCAAGCCATACAGCACCAACAGCTGGCTAGATTTCACAGAAGCCTTCGTCCGCAACTTCACCAGCACCTACAAGCGGGCTCCCAAGCCCAGACAGCTCTCCTTGTGCGTACAAGGCCCCGCTGAGTCTACTCGCGACTACCTCACGCGTTGGGCCGAGCTCCGCAACTCTTGTGAAGGGGTGCACGAGGTGCAAGCCATAGAATACTTCACTGCCGGGTGCCGAGAAGGCACCCTCCTCAAGCACAAGCGCCTCTGCGACGAGCCGACTACCCTCGATGAGCTTCTGGTCATAGCGGACAAGTACGCCACCGCCGACTCCTCAATGAAGACCGAACTTCGGGTAGACGCGTCCGGGAAGGTACTCAACCCGGCGCCCGAGACGCCGGCTGGGGACTCCGGCCGACGCCCACACTAGAACGACCACAAGCGCAAGGGCCCCGTGCCGCCTTCCGCCAGTCGGCAGGTGGCCACAGTCGAAGACGAGCGGCCCGAAGGGCGGCCCGCGCCCAAGAAACCCAAGGGCGGCAGGCCGGCTTGGCAGCCGGCCTTCTCCTACGAGCAAACTCTCGACGCCCCGTGCAAGTTCCACAGCGGCGCGAAGCCGTCCAACCACATGACACGGAAGTGCCACTGGCTCACTCGAATCTCCAAAGGCGAAGGGCTTGCGCCGCCTCCGCCTGCCGGTCCGCCGCCTCCGGCTCCACAGCCGCCGACTGCTCGGCCCGCAGTCGGAGCCATGCACGATGAGTTCCCCGACGAGCATGCCGCCTATGTAATTTTTACAAGCCAGTCCGAAGACCGGCGCAGCAGACGCCGAGAGCACCAGGAAGTCAGCATGGTCGCTGCCAACCCCACCGAGGACATGCACTGGTCAAAAAAACCTATCAGCTGGAGCCGGGCCGACCACCCAGAGATGATGCCATCTCCCGGCTCTTATGCGTTGGTTTTGGATGCCACCCTTGCAACGGACAGACGCGCCGCCCGTTTCTCCCGCGTGCTGATAGACGACCGGAGCAGCATCAACATCCTGTACCGTGACACCCTGGAGAAGCTGAACATCAAGGCAAAGCAACTCATGCCTACTCGGACTGTGTTCCATGGCATTGTACCCGGCCTGTCATGCGCCCCCATTGGAAGATCAAGATTGATGTACTCTTTGGGGACAAGGAGCATTTCCGCCGAGAAGCGATCTGGTTTGAAGTGGTGGACCTGGAGAGCCCCTACCATGCATTGCTTGGCCGACCTGCCTTGTCCAGGTTCATGGCAGTTCCCCACTATGCTTACCTCAAGATGAAGATGCCGAGCACCAAGGGCGTCATGACCATAGCCGGCGATTACAAGAAATCTTCCGAGTGCGTAGCAGCCAGCAGCCGGTTGGCCGAGTCCCTTGTGATTGCCGAAGAAAAGAAGATGTTGGACCGAGTCGTGGCCATGGCCGGCAAACAGTCGGCCTTGTCCCCCGATCCCAAGGAGTATGATGCTCAAGGATCTTTCCAGCTGGCCAAGGAGACGAAGAAGATACCTCTTGACCCCGAGCACCCAGAGAGGTTTGCCGTCATCGAGGCGAACCTAAACAGCAAATAGGAAGGCGAGATCGCCGATTTCCTCCGTGAGAATCGGGACATCTTTGCATGGTCCCCCAAGGACATGCCGGGTGTTCCGAAGGAATTCGCCGAGCACAAACTACACATCCGAGAAGACGCAAAACCAGTCAAACAACCCCTCCGCCGACTGTCGGAGGAGAAGAGAAGGATTGTAGGAGAAGAGATAGCCCGACTTCTGGCGGCCGGCTTCATTATGGAAGTTTTCTTTCTAGAATGGCTCGCTAACCCGGTCATCGTGTTAAAGAAGAATAACAAGTGGCGCATGTGCATAGACTACACGAGCCTCAACAAGGCCTGCCCCAAAGATCCCTTTGCCCTGCCAAGGATTGATCAAGTGATAGACTCCACGGCCAGATGCGAGCTGTTGAGTTTCTTGGATGCTTACTCAGGGTACCACCAGATAAAGTTAGATCCGGCAGACCGCCTGAAGACCGCCTTCATCACGCCATTCGGAGCCTTTTTCTACCTGACTATGACATTCGGCTTGAGAAATGCCGGTGCCACTTTTCAGCGTTGCATGCAGAAGTGCCTCCTCAAGCAGCTCGGCAGAAACGCCCACGTCTACGTAGACGACATTGTGGTGAAGACGGAGAAGCGCGGCACCTTGCTGGAAGACCTCAAGGAAACATTTGAGAACCTACGCCGGTTCCAAATCAAGCTCAACCCCGAGAAATGCGTGTTCGGAGTGCCAGCCGGCCAGCTCCTAGGCTTCCTGGTCTCCGAACGTGGCATCGAATGCAACCCAGTAAAGATCAAGGCCATTGAGAGAATGGCGATTCCCACCAAACTTCGAGACGTCCAGAAGTTCACCGGATGCTTGGCCTCCCTGAACCGCTTCATCAGCCGGCTCGGAGAGAAAGCTCTCCCCCTCTACCGCCTCATGAAGAAGACCACTCACTTCGAGTGGAATGACCAAGCCGACCAAGCTTTTCACGAGCTGAAGAAGATGCTGGCCACGCCGCCTATCCTGGCGGCGCCGACTGAGAAAGAGCCCATGCTCCTCGACATTGCCGCAACCAGCCGGGTGGTCGGCACCGTCATCGTAGTCCAACGCCCAGAAGAGGACCGAGCCCAGCCGGTCCAGAGGCCGGTGTACTATTTGAGCGAGGTGCTGTCTACCTCGAAGCAGAACTACCCACACTACCAGAAGATGTGCTATGGCGTGTACTTCGCCACCAAGAAACTGAAGCCCTACTTCCAAGAGCATCCCGTCACGGTTGTATGCACCGCCCCGCTGGCCGAGATCATAGGCAGCCGGGATGCATCCAGCCGGGTGTCGAAATGGGCCATCGAGCTGGCCCCTTACACGATCTTCTACCAGCCTCGCACCACCATCAAGTCCCAAGCATTGGCTGACTTCCTCGTCGACTGGGCCGAGACCCAGTACCTGCCGCCAGCTCCCGACTCCACTCATTGGCGCATGCACTTCGATGGGTCCAAGATGCGCACCGTCTTGGGAGCCGGCGTCATCCTCACCTCTCCCAAAGGCGACAAGCTCAGATACACGCTGCAAATTCACTTTGCCGCCTCCAACAACGTGGCCGAGTACGAGGCGCTCATACACGGGCTCCGGCTTGCCAAAGAGCTCGGCATTCGCCGGATCCTATGTTATGGCGACTCGGACTTGGTGGTCCAGCAATCATCCGGCGACTGGGATGCCAAGGACGCAAATATGGCAAGCTACCGCTTCCTTGTTCAGCAGATCAGTGGGTATTTTGAAGGATGCAAGTTCCTCCACGTACCACGAGCCGACAACGAGCCAGCTGATGCCCTGGCTCGAATAGGCTCCACTCGACAAGCAATACCAACCGGTGTCTCTCTACAACGCCTCCTCAAGCCGTCTATCAAGCCGTCTCCAGAGTCCGATTTCATCTTTGTACCGCCTGACCCCGATACAGCCGGGCCCGGCTCGAAGAACCAAGAAGGTGACCCGGGGACTTTGATAGTCGGCCAGGGGACATCAGCAGGCGGCTCGGGGACTTCCGTAGTTACGCCCGACCCGGGGACTGCCACACTCGGCTTGGGGACTGCGGTAATCGGCCCGGAGACTGCACCAACACAACAGGTGGCGGTCGACTCCAGCATTTCACCACCCAGCCCACCCGCCCTGGTCGCAGTAGCCGCATTGGCAATAGAAGAAGTCGCAGCTCCATCATGGGCTCAGTCCATCCTCAACTTCCTAATAAACCAAGATCTGCCGGCTGACGAAACGGAGGCAAGACAAGTCCAACGCCGAGCCGGAGCATACACAATCGTCAACAGAGAGCTCGTCAAGCGCAGTGTCACTGGAGTCCTCCAGCGATGCGTCAAGCAAGAGAAGGGCATTGCAATCGTCAGAGACATCCACCAAGGAGAATGCGGCCACCATACGGCCTCAAGATCACTCGTCGCCAAAGCCTTCCGCCATGGTTTCTTTTGGCCGACTGCTTTGGATGACGCCAAGGGGTTAGTTAAACATTGCAAAGGATACCAACTCTTCAGCTCCAAGCAACACATGCCGGTTTCAGCACTCAAGACCATTCCCCTCACTTGGCCCTTCGGTGTTTGGGGACTGGACATGGTGGGCCCATTCAAGACGGCGCACGGCGGCATGACACATCTGCTTGTCGCCGTGGACAAATTCACCAAATGGATTGAGGCAAAGCCGATCAAGAAGCTGAATGGGTCGACTGCCGTGACATTTATCGCAAATATAACAACTCGGTACGGCGTGCCACACAGCATCATCACCGACAATGGCACGAATTTCGCCAAGGGAGCCTTGGCACGTTTCTACACGACGCAAGGCATCCGGTTGGACTTAGCGTCCGTTGCCCACCCGCAGTCAAACGGCCAGGTCGAGCGAGCCAACGGCCTCATCCTTTCCGGCATCAAGCCTCGACTGGTCGTACCACTAGAGCGTTCAGCCGGCTGTTGGCTCGATGAGCTGCCGACCGTCCTCTGGAGTCTGCGCACTACCCCAAACAAGTCAACCGGCTTCACTCCTTTCTTCCTCGTGTATGGTGCCGAGGCGGTCATCCCAACTGACATCGAGTTCGACTCGCCTCGGGTAACCATGTACACGGAAGCGGAGGCCAAGGAAGCACGGGAAGACGGCGTCGACCTGCTGGAAGAAGGCCGGCCGTTAGCCCTCAGCCGGTCCGCCATCTATCAGCAGGGCCTGCGCCGCTACCACAGCCGGAAGGTCAAGCCAAGATCCTTCCAAGAGGGCGATCTTGTGCTCCGGCTAATCCAGCGAACAGCCGGCCAGCACAAGCTCTCAGCCCCTTGGGAGGGCCCCTTCGTCATCAGCAGAGCTTTAGGCAACGACTCCTACTACCTGATCGACGCGCAGAAGCCGAAGGCACGAAAGAGAGACGACTCCGTCAAGGAGTCAGAACGACCATGGAACGCCAACCTCCTCCGAAGATTTTACAGTTGAAATGCAGTATGTATCACGCTAACTTTTGTACTAAGTACGAGACAATAGGCCCCCCGAGGAGAGCTCGGGGACTGCCATCTTTTATCTATGGATGAAGAGTATCATGCTTATGACCTTGTCATTACATTCACTTTTTCCGTCCGGCACCGGGTTCGACTAGTTGGCCCGGGGACTGGCCGCCTGGAGTTATATTCGAAGTCCTACCCGCAGTTAGACAAGTAGTGTGCCGGCTCCCAAGCCTTCTCTTGCCAAAAGTCGCAGATCGAAGAACCGGCTGTCCGGCTGGCAAGAGTTAAAGGCAGGAAAGGACTCCCACATGAAAAACGGCTAGGGACTAACGGACTAATATAACAAAAGCCGGGTTTTCTCCCACCACCGACCGACTACCAGAGTAGCCGGCCGGCCGGCTTCCATTCACCTCGCTTCAATCTAAGAAAGCTCGAGTACTTGCCTTCCCAAAAGGGGAAGGCGGCAAAGGAAACAGCCTAAGGATAAAAAGCATACACGAATGGAAACCAAACATGCACACAATAATATTTACAAAAAAGACCTTCAAAAGGCCAGCATTCAACATAGTTCGAATACACCCCCAGTGGGTGGAACTGCGCAAGTTTAATAAAATTGTTCAAAAGGCAACAAGCAGGAAAAAACAAGGACGACATATTAAGCCAAGGGAGCGACTGGTGAGTCGGGCAGGTCGGTGGAGACGACAGTGCCGGCTGGAGGAGTGGCCGGCTGGCGAACCTCGGCATGATCACCGCCTCCCGCAGAGGGCGCGCTAGCACGCGCCTCGTTGCTGGAGGCACGATCAGGCTGAGGCTGGCTGGCCGCTTCACCGGTCGGCTCAACGTCTTCGCCTTCCTCTCCTTCATCGTCTTCGCCTTCATCGCTGGAGGCGATCTCCTCTGCCGAGTCTTCACCCGCTGCAGGGTCCAGCCCGAACCACTCCTTCGGCTGGGCAACACCGTCGTCATTAATTTCAGGAGCGAAGACGCTAATGTCAGTACACTCGGCGATCGTCGAAGCGCGCTGAGCGATAGCCGGCCGCACCTCCTCCATCTCTTCGTCGGCCTCTACCCGCTAGGTGCGTAGCTGGTCCAGGTTCAGCCCCGGATACCAGGCTCGGACGAACTCGAGTGCCCGCCCAGCTCCAAGCCGGGCTGCCGATGCCTTCCAGGCCTCGAAGCGGCCAACCGCAACCTCCAGCCAGTCGGCAGTCCGACTCGGGGTGCGGGGAATTGTCTCGCTTGGCCAGAGGGCGGCCAACACCTGCGCCCCGGCGCGCTGGAGGCGGCGGAGCATACGGTGAGCCGGCTGCAGCCGGGCTTGGACCGCCAAGAGTTGCTCCTCAAGTGTCCGGCTAGCGTCCGACGCGATTTCAGCCCCCGCCTACCGGCGCGCCTCGCGATGGGCCTCGATGGTTTGGGTGGCGAGGACGGAGTAGCCGGGAAAGTAGTCTGCATAGAGAACAAAAAGCAGCACAAGTCAGAACACAAATCAGGGATCAAGGGGCAAGCAAGGAGTAAGGAAGGCGGCTTACCATCGATCAGATCCTCGATACGACTGAAGCCCTCGCTCAGTGCCTGCTTCGCTTCAGCCCAGCCCGCCGCTTCGGTCTCGAACTCGACCTTCAGGGCGTCCTCGCTGTCCTGCGCCTTCTTCAGGGCCGTCTTGTGGCTCTCCTCCTGGTCGGCCAACTTCTTGGCCAGGCGGTCACGCTCCAGGACCAAGGCGTTGTACTCGGCTTCCTTGGCGCGAAGGGCGGCCTGGGACCCGCTGAGCTGCCCCCTCAAGTCGGCATTGGCTCCTGCAAGCATGAAGACAAAGGAAAAATTGATAAGGAAGAAGTCGTCAAGGAAGATCCGACCCGGCTGCTCAGCAGTCGACCCGAATCTCGGGGACTACACCC
The DNA here is from genome assembly GCF_002162155.2 of Triticum dicoccoides. Classification (NCBI taxonomy): domain Eukaryota; kingdom Viridiplantae; phylum Streptophyta; class Magnoliopsida; order Poales; family Poaceae; genus Triticum; species Triticum dicoccoides. Next base: position 352,660,924 of record NC_041392.1, read on the forward strand.
AGTGGGTGCGCTGACGCGCCCCCACAGGAGATGAACGAGACAAAGCACGCACTCCGGCTGCTGGTCAGGTCCTCGGTTCTCCGGCCCAGCTCCTGAGCCTGGGAGTTGAAGGCGGCTGCGCGGAGGTTATGATACTCCTGGAAGATTATACAGGAGGCGAGGATAAGTTAAGTTGTCAGGACCTAGTAAGTTCCAAGCCACCTGCGCAGCAGCCGACTCGGAACTCGGGGACTACACCCAGTGGGTGCGCTGACGCGCCCCCACGGAAGAAATCAAAAGAGCAAAATAACCAAGGCCAGAAGACTCACCCGGATGACGGCCCGCGTCGCGAGGAACTCTTGGGTGTATCGCTGCAGCTAGGCGGCCTGAGCTTGAAGCCGGTTCCTGACCTCCTGGGCCGCCGCGTTCAGCTCGCTCGTCCCCCCGTTGGGAGTCCACTCGGACGTGCTGGCGCTGGCCGCCTCCAGGGCCTCCGCCGCCTGGCTAGCGCCCGCAGCTTGGTGCGGTTCTGTTGCGGAGGTGCCACCCCCTACGCGCCGGCGCAATGCCGGCTGCACCTCGAGGCTGGCCCCTGCCTCCGGCTCGCCCCCGGACGGCTGCTCTGGCGCCGCAGCTGATTGGCCGCTTTGGCCCGCTCCAGTCGGCGCCGGCTGCGGTGCCCCCTCCACGAAGATCACGTGGTCCTCCCTCCTCTCCATCACCGGTAGGCCTTGGTCAACCTCCTCCGACGGGGGCACAAGAATGTCGGGGGCCACGGCGCGGAGGGGAACGACGAGCAGCGGAGGCTGGTTGTGCGAGGCCTCCGCCTCCGTCTCCGCGGCTGCCGCCTTCGCCCGGGCCTTGGCCGCCGCGTCGGCCTGCTCCTTCGTCGCCTGGGCGGTCCTTCGCTCCGCCGCCTCCCGCGCCTCCCGTGCGTTCCGCTCTGTGGCCTCCCTAAGGTCGGCGCGGGGATCCACGCGACGGGAGCCTGAAGACCCTCCAGTCGGCCCGACTACGGAGCCGCCAGGACCCTGCTCAAGGGAAAGCGGTGCCCTGTCCGGCGAATAAAGAAAGGTTTAGAAGAGCTTCGGTCGAAAAAGACAACAAAAAAAATATATGCAAGACATTCGATGACTTACGCCGAGATCGCCTGCGGCTGTTTCACCGCCTTGCGAAAGCGGGCTGCCTCATCCTGCTTGGTCTCCGCCGTAGAAGCCTTGGATTTCTTCGGCCGGCTGCCGAAGAAGGTCGACGCGGCCCGGCGCTTCTGCGCGCCGCCACGGGCAGCCGGCGCGGCAGACTGGCCCGTGCCTTGATGATCAAGCGCCGGCTGGCGGTGCGGGCGGCTTCGACCTCATCGTCGTCCGGCCAGTCCTCGAGGCTAGCCCCGAGCCCCGCGCCTCCGGCCTCGTCGCCTTCCCCCACGATGGCGTCTTCCTTGGCGGCCGCTCCCAGGTCCGGATCATCGGCATCGTCCATCGTGCGGTCAGGGAGGAGTTGGCGCTCTACCCCTGCGACCTCGGCTGTCAGCGGAAGAAGAGGGTTCTGCTAAAGGCAAACCAACTGATCAGAGGTCGGCTATCATGAGGCCGGCTACAAAAAGGAAGAAAAGAAGAAAAAACTTATGGCAGGCGGAGGGTTGGCGCGGGAATACGGCTCCTTGCCGTATCGCCAATCCTCGGCGAGCTTGCAGTTGGAGATGTAGTTCACCATGTAAGACACCTCTGCATGAGGCATCTCCCTGGTGCTCAGCCGGCAAGGGTCGAAGCGGCCGCTCATTTGGCAAATCATGTGAGGCCGGCCTTGGAGCGGAAGTACCCGGCGCTCCACGAAGGCGGCCACCAAGTCGGCTCCGGTCAGGCCCTCTGACTGGATCATCACCCGAAGCCGGGAGACGGCTGCGTTCCCGGCCTGGGACAGCGACCTGGCCCGGTAGCTCCACGAAGGTTGCCTCCCAGCCGGCGGGCCGGCTACGTAAGCCGGCAGATTGACATAGTCGCCTTGCGGGGCGAAGTTCCTCACGTAAAAGTAGGACTTCTGCCAGAGCTTCACCGACTGGATCAGCGGGATGGGCAGGAACGGATTGTTCTCGCTCGCCCGCCTCATGGCAATGAAGGCTCCGCAGGGGGCGGGCACGCCCGCGATGACGTTGTCGAGCTTGCTTTGGAAGAATTCCCCCCAGAGCTCGAGCGTGGGGAGAACCCCAAGGAAGCCCTCGCACAGGGTGACGAAAGCCGACAGCAGCATCACCGCGTTGGGCGTGAGGTGATGCGGCTGGAGGTGGTAGAATTCAAGGAAGGCTCGAAGGAATCCGCTCGCCGGGAGGCCGAAGCCGCGCAGGCAGTGCGAGCGGAAGATCACCCGCTCGCCCTCCTCCGGTGTCGGCGAAATCTCCCTCGCCGGCGCTTGACGAACCCACACGAAGTTCTCGCCCGGCAGGCGTCGCGTCCGGCGGAGGAACTCGACGTGGTCCTTGTGGACGTTGGAGCCATCCCACGAGCTCGACAACACCATGGGAGCGACGCAGCGAGGAGCAAGACGATGTGACAACGGAGACGCGCATGACCCCGCTACGGCGGGACCAAAGGAACTGAGAGGTCCGACGGCGGAACGGCGCGACAAAGGGTTGCTGCGGCGGCGGAAAGAAGAAGGAAGGCGAGAAGGGGCGGAGCGAGGGAGAGCGTGCGAGCCTCTGCCGCTCCCCCTCCTCCCCCTACTTATAGACCTGCGCAGCGGAGCCGAGGAGGCGTAGCGTGGGGGAACGTGGGGATCAACTGCGCCCACTCTCCCATGTCCCGCGATTATTGCGCCCTAATGGCGTAATAAAACCGCCGCGGGAAGGCAAGCGGTCCGCGTGGGCCGCAGAAGATCCGTGCTCGGGCCAAGGCCTAGGAGTGGCGGGCCCGGGCCTGCGGCGGTGTCCCGTCGCGCGCGTGCACTGGTAGGATCTCCTTGCCACGTGGCCCGCGGGATGGCGTGCGGTCAGCTCGCAGGCCAACCCGATTCCCGCCAACGAGAAACGGGGCTTCTCGAAGACGACGCGCACAAGCATAGCCGGCCCCTTAGGATAGGAAGCTGACCGAGCTTTTCGTCCTTTTGTCAGCCTCGAAGCTCGATCAGCTTCGGGGACTACTGTCGGAGTAAATAACCATGGGTAGCCTAGCCGGCTCCCCCTGGCCCTTCTGAAAAAATTACGAGCCGATCCAGCCTTCAAGAATCCAAGACATGGGGCCGCCTTCCCCTTGCCGTCTGTCTCCCAGGCCAGCTATCGGAAGGCAACCCGACTTTAGCCCTCATGAAGAAAGCCGCGGGAGGGCCGGCTTCGAGAAGCCGGCCGCGAGAAGGCCGATTCCAAGAAGCCGGCTCCCATAAAGCGGTCAAGATCGTACCCTCAAAGTCTGCATCCACATAACGGCGATGTGACGGGGCGTGGCTACAGTAAAGCCTGCCACCCCCGAATCCCGGAGCACGCCTGGCACAGTGCGCCGTACGGGTGGCCATGACCCGTCCGGCGCGGCACTGTTGCCACGTTGACCCTGATGTCATCCACGACGGGCTTCCAGCACGGCCCACGGGCGGTGGGCCCCTTCGGGCAGAGAGACACCCGAAGGCGGCCAGGCCTCCCCCAGTCGGCCCAAGACAGAGCTGGCTCTCCACAGCCGGCTTGCCACCTCCCTCGAAGGATACGCCCCATTAAGGAGACAACACGCGGTGAGGCTACAGCGATCACCCGCCGGATGGCGGCACTGTAGCCACGCCCACCTCGGCGAAGCCCTCGTCACCAAGATTGAGCAACAGTAACCGGCCGCCGACAAGGCCCTAGACAGTGGGGCATGCTTGTCGACTAAGGAGCCGGCAGCCGGCGGGACCCGCCAGCCGGCGGGCCCCAGCAGCCGGCGCAGAAGCCGGCGAGTGTAGACACAGACGGTTGGGCCCCATGCCCAGCCGGATTACCATTGTATCCCCGGGGGGTAGGCCTATATAAACCCCCTGGGACACCATGCAAAGGGTTGATCACTGCTAGTTTTAGACACCACATAGGGAGGAGAAGAGAGCGAGCAGTGCCCTTCTTCCTCCTCTCGCCAAACAGCTCACGGAGCATCGTGTAGCTACTTGTTCATCTAGTGATCATGCGGAGACCCCGCAGAGCAGCAGTAGAGGTGTTATCTCCACGGAGAGCCCCGAAGCTGGGTAAGATTCGCCGGCGTGCATGTCTTCGCCTCATCCTGCTTCCAGGCACCGGCGACGTCTTATTGGCTCCCACAATGATAAGCCACCCGTTGGCATATGTCGCACCTACCACCCGACATGACTCTTGGTTTTTCTCTCGTGGATTTGAAACTCAAATCTCTCGGAAAGGGGATGCTCAATCAATCTTCTCAGACATCTTAAGCGAAGCAGCCAACGGACAACGTTGGACCGGGATGGCTATTTATAGCCACAACCTTCTGATACGTCTCCAACGTATCTATAATTTTTTATTGTTCCATGCTGTTATATTATCATTCTTGGATGTTTTATATTAATTTTATAGAAACTTTATATCATTTTGGGACTAACCTATTGACATAGTGCCTAGTGCCAGTTGCTGTTTTTTTCTTGTTTTATACTTCGCAAAATATCCATATCAAACGGAGTCCAAACGCAGCAAAACTTTTTGGAGATTGTTTTTTGCCCAAAAGACAACTTGGGAGCCAAGGAAGTACCAGAGGGGTGGCCCGTGGGTCCCATTATCCACCTAGGCGCGCCAGAGCCCCCTGGCGCGCCCTGATGGGTAGTGGGGTCCATGGAGGTCCTCTCAGCTCTATAAATACCCAAATATTCCAAAAACCCTGGGGGAGTCGACGGAAAACAATTCCAGCCGCCGCAAGTTCCCGAACCACAAGATCCAATCTAGAGCCCTTTTCCGGCACCTTGCCGGAGGGGAACACGATCACGGAGGGATTCATCATCCTCATTGGTGCTCCTCCAATGATGCATGGGTAGTTTACCACAGACCTACGAGTCCGTAGGTAGTAGCTAGCTGGCTTCTTCTCTCTTTTATATTCTCAATACAATGTTCTCCTCGATGTTCTTGGAGATCTATTTGATGTAGTGACTTTTTGCGGTGTGTTTGTTGGGATCCGATGAATTGTGAGTTTATAATCAGTTTTATCCATGAATATTATTTGAGTCTTCTTTGATCTCCTATATGCATGATTATTATAGCCTCGTATTTCTTCTCTGAAACTTTGGTTTGGTTTGGACAACTAGATTTATTTTTCTTGAAATGGGTAGAGGTGCTTTGTGATGGGTTCAATCTTGTGGTGCTCAATCTCAGTGACAGAAGGAGACATGACACGCATGTATCGTTGCTATTAAGGATAAAAAGATGGGGTCTATTCCTACATGATTAGATCTTGTCTACATCATGTCATCATTCTTATTGCATTACTCCGTTTCTCCATGAATTTAATACACTAGATGCATGTTGGATAGCGGTCGATGTGTGGAGTAATAGTAGTAGATGCATGCAGGAGTCGGTCTACTAATCTTGGACATGATGCATATATACATGATCATTGCCTTGGATATCATCATGATTATTTGCTTTTATATCAATTTCCCAACAATAATTTGTTTACCCAATGTATGTTATTTTCTCGAGAGAAGCCACTAGTGAAATCTACGACCCGGGGTCAATTTCCTATCATATTATTTTCAGATCTATTATTCCAAAAAATACCTTTATGCACTTTTCTTTCTTTATTTTATTTTGTGCTTTTGTTAGATCTATTTATGAAATCTCATACAATTTTATCTATCTCAATACCGAGGAGTGATTGAGTAGGTTGCAAGTATTTGTTCTTTGTGTGCAAGTACTGTTTACATAGTGTTGCTTGGTTCTCCTACTGGATTGTTAACCTTGGTTTCATAACTGAGGGAAATACTTACCATTGCTCTGACGCATCATCCTCTCCTCTTCGGGGAATTACCAATGGAGATAGAAGCAATCACCTTCCTTGATGGGAAATGACCAAATAGGACATGCGAATCAGCCAAAGGCTGAACGACACGATTCCAATGGTCAGAAATTGAGCACAATTGTAACAATCCTTGTGGAGCAAGAAATTCTAACTCCTCAGTTTGAAAGATATCTCCTACAACACCAAAAAATAACGTCCTCTGCTGATAGGTAATCATTCGAAGTATAAAGAGAGTTCTCCCGGTCTTTCAAAGGTTTCGGCTAAGCATCACAGTGGAACTAAGCATCAAGAACCTATACCCCTCTTAATAGTACGAATGTCCTATGACTCAAAAAGAGAGAATGAAGAATAATGAAATAAATGCTATGTCTTCACTTCGTCTTCAACTTCGCGACTGTAGTCAATTTCTTCAGACAACACCAAACATCCTCACATCAGCAGTAATTTTGAGGGGTCAACCCCTTCACTTCAATCTTCTCGCAAATACATCTTAGCGCAACGAAGCTCATCTTTCTATGCAACACAGATATTCTTTGGTGAAGTTCCTCGAACATAACACCAAATACAACATTTTCTTCGGACTTGCATGGACTCTTTGCCTCTGTGTGCACTAGAAAACAAATCTATCCTTCCCTATTTTTGGCAATAATTTCCAAAACATAAGGGGGAAAGACTTTGCACCAGCAATCTTCCCCTTTTTGGATGGTTGTTGACAGAACAGAACACATCGAAAGGTAGATGAAAGGATAATGGAATGTATTGCGAAGGAAAATAAGTAGCGAAAGGTAATCACGAAGATGAGACACGCCCCCTGAAGGTATGCATCTTACTGAAAATTTGACTAAAGTCATGCATAAGTATGTAAGTGGAAGGGAGGCAATGTGAATCTTCACTTGAGTAGCATTGATAGTAGATATCATTTGTTGACTTATTCAATACACTCAATAGTATCTGAGATGTTTGTTGCGACACAAAATCATTGAAGAAGATTTGTTAAAGAGTATGAATACTTTGAAATGATTTGTCATAGAAATAAGCCATGAAGATTTTCCCAGAACATGGTTTGAATCCACATGAGATAAATGACTACCCTACTAGGTTAGATGACTAGGTAATTATAGAGAAAGGTATAAACTATGATTTTGCTCGAGGTAGATATGCTTTCGAAGGTATTCTCCTGCAAGTCAGAAATCAATGAGAAATCATGACAGGAAATATCTCATTGAGATAAGTGCATTTCTCTTTAGAGAAATGAGTATGTGTAATCCTTTCTCAGCTGCTATTGCTTTCTCTGCAAGAAGATAAGCGAAAAATATATTGAAAGAGGGTAAATTTTGGAGGCACATGCAACCAAAGACACAAGGGAAAATATAACATTGTAGGGAGGTTATTAACATTACATGACGACGAGGTTTTCCAGCACCACAAGCGGTGCTATAAGGTTTAACGACCACTTAAGCAAATAGTTCAAGTACAGAAAAACCAAATTGTTCAACTAAAAAGCAAAAGGCGAATGCAAAACTTGCAAATAATCCGCACATCTAGCTCTCGATGTTCTTCTCCCCCTTTTTGTCAACAAGTGTCAAAAAGGAAGGAGAACGCATGCAAGGAACTACTCGTCCGAACAACCCTTAGAACTCGAACTATTCAGCGAATCAGAACAAGGAAAGGTGGAGGCTGAGGCTAGAGCAGGGCTTCCATCTTTGGCTTTGGTATCAGCTTCGGGACCTTCAAAGCGAGGAACATCTAGCTTGTAAATTAGGGAGTATACGGTGTCTTCAATATCATCACCGGTCTCTACAAATAGCAGATAAGTGGAGTCAGACCTCTGAGGCAGAACTGGAGTTTGTCTTCGGATGACAGGAATTTTAAATAGCTCTAGATAGTCATAGTTCTTTTTGATGCCCTTGGCAGAGAGCTGCTTACGAGTACAATGCTTTCGCAGAAGAGCCCAGGAGCACTTCTTCTATTCCTTCTCATGCAGAAGAGTTTGGTGAGCATAATTGTGAAGCAGATTTATCTGAGCCATCATCTCCATGTTTACTTTGCGGTCAAGCTTAATATGGCTCTCAAGAGCTTGCTGAGTGCGAAGACAAATCTTGTATAGCAAAGGATTTTCATCTCGAGGGATTTTAACAATGGCCTTCTTGACCTTCAGGGCTCGAGCTGAATCAGGAGCGGTTGCATTAATGGGTGTCTTTCCTTTGCCTACTTCATTTACAATCGATAGAGTGTCACGGACTGGAGGAGTGAAAGCTTTCAGCACATGAGGACAAAAGAACTTTTTTCTGAGTAAGCTTCTCTATGGCATATATAATCCATGGAGCATACGACTTCAAAGCTTGAGCGCCACCCGCTGCATAGGCCATGTTCTGAATGAATAGCTCAGGAACATCAAACCGAATGCCATGAGATGTTGCATTAAATCTATTTTCCACGATGCCACCAATATTTTTCCGGTCGGGTAGTTGGGGTGAGAGAGTTGCACAATATGTAGAACAACACTTTGTTGTCATATGATATGTCCATTTTGCATCAAGTTTTCCTACTGTTATTTATGATGTTTTATACATAATAATGCTTTTTGGAGTAATTCTAATGCCTTTTCTCTCATAATATGTAAGGTACACACAAAGAGGGAGAATTCCGGCAGCTGGAAATCTGGACTTGGAAAAGCTGCGTCAGGCCACCTGTTCTGTACAACTCCAAACAAGCTGAAAATTTACGGAGATTTTTAATGGAATATATGAGGAATATTGGAGCCAATAAGTACCAGAGGGGGCCCACCAGGTGGGCACAACCCACCTGGGCGCGCCAGGGAGCCCAGGCGCGCCTTGGTGGGTTGTGCTCCCCTCGGCCCACCTCTGGTGCCCATCTTCTGGTATATAAGTCATTTTGACCTAGAAAAAATGAGGAGAGGACTTTTGGGATGGAGCGCCGCCGTCTCAAGGCAGAACTTGGGCAGGAGCACTTTTGTCCTCTGGTGGAGCAATTTTGCTGGGGGAACTTCCCTCCTGGAGGGGGAAATCATCGTCGTCATCATCACCAACAACTCTCGCATCTTGGGGAGGGCAATCTCCATCAACATCTTCAACAGCATCATCTCCTCTCAAACCCTAGTTCATCTCTTGTGTTCAATCTTTGTACCGGAACTATAGATTGGTTCTTGTGGGTGACTAGTAGTGTTGATTACATCTTGTAGTTGATTACTATATGGTTTATTTGGTGGAAGATTATATGTTCAGATCCATTATGCTATTTAATACCCCTCTGATCTTGAGCAAGTTTAGCACTTGTGAGTAGTTACACTACAAAAAAAAATACACTTCCGTGATGATACGTGTTTGTCACAGTAGCTCGTGTTTTTTGTCATGCATGTACATCCATGACAATTTTATGACAGAATCAAGATAGTCATACATGTGCTGTCGTAGAAGTGTTCCATGACATTAACAAAATTATCATCATGGAAGTTTCCACTTCCATGATGATAAATCGCGCATCACAAAAGTGCTTTCGTCAAGGGTGACCGACACATGGCATCCACCGTAACAGAACGCCGTTAAGCTATCGGGTTGGGTTTTGGATCCGATAACCCGTTAACAGCCCCGACCAATGGGGATTTTCCACGTGTAAAATCATCATTGGCTGGAGGAAACACGTGTTGGCTCACTATTGGGATAGATGTCATCCGCTCATTGGACCGAAGGCGCCTATGATACGGCGACACGTGGCACGGCCCAACAGAGGCCCATTCCTGTGAAAAGGCCAGCCCGTTTGACTAGGTCAAAAGGTGGCGGCCCGTCCCACGGAAAGCCTGTTAACGGCATGTTCGCATATAGCCCATTTACAGCCCGCTAACCCAGGGCCCGTTACGCCCTATCCGAATTAGGCCCAGTAGCGTCATCTGGGCCGTCCAATATGATTCAACCCATTTTAACTTCTGGCCCATGTGTGGTCCATGACTTCTTTTGGCCCATATGAGGACCTTTGTAACTCTTGGCCCATTAACGGCCTGTGGTGAAACTGGCCCATAATGAACAGTGTATCAGTTTATACCCATTAACGGCCCGTTATTCCATTGATCCGTTTCCAGCCCAAGTTATCTTTCGGCCTTCTCAGGGCCCATTGATTCTTGGGCTCATTTGCAGCATTCAGTTACATACGGCCCGCTACTGTCATTTTCTGCTTGTGGGCCAAATTCAGCCCGTCGTTACAGTCGGCCCGTTTGCGGACTGTTAATACGTTGGGCCGTTTTCATGTCAAAAAAACCCGTTGGGCTGTTTTCATAGAGTTATCAAATACGGCCTATTACCGGCCCATTATGGTCCATGAATAGTACGGCCCATGATTGGCGAAATGATGATACGCCCCGTAGAAGGCCCATGGATCCTACGGCCCGTATGAGGCCCATGGATAGTACGGCCCGTAGAAGGCCCATGGATCATACGGCTCATAGAAGGCCCATGGACCCTACGGCCCGTGGAAGGCCCATGGACCCTAAGGCCCGTATAGAAGGCCGATGGATCCTACGGCCGGACGAAGGCCCAGGGATCATACGGCCTGGAGTTGGCCCATGGTTACAACAGTCCGTGTGTTGCCATGATTATTTTGGCCTAGTTACCAAAAATAGGCTATTGTGTCCACTAGAAAAAACAGAAAAAGAACTGCAGTGACTACAAGCAAACAACTAAACAAGACAATAAGGAAATAAATAAGCAAGCAATTAACGCTAGCCTATTACCGCTATTAAACATATTACATCCACTGGGCATCAAAGTTCGCCACCAGTGCAAATATAGGGAACAAAGCAGCACATTACATACACTGGCCGTCAAAATTGGCCACCAGTGCAAATAAACACGGCAGCAAAACAAGAGCATTACTGAAACAACTTCAGAAGAGCTCAAGAAACGTTATCCTGGGTATCCACCATGCTGGCAATAAGCTTAGCAAGCTGATTAGCTTTGTCCTATTTGGCGCTAAAATCCTCCAACGCTTGTTGTTGCACCAGAAAGTATGCATCTGTATGCTCCAGGGACTTCCATAGTTCTTCCGCTTCTTGTCGTAGCACATCTGATCGATGTCTTTCAGCTTGTAGTTGAGACTCAAGAAACCGAAGTGATTCAGACAGTGAGTTTGAATAGCTTGTGCAAGCGGTAGTGGCCAGTAACTCGAACACTAAACCAAGACATGACTTTGGGGTTGTCTCGCTGTCTTCAAGATAGTCTTCCTTAGCTGTTTTATCAGCTTTGTTGGAGACCAACAAGGATGTGTCACTATCCTGAACCTTATCTGCATTATTTCCTTTACCATTGCTTAATAAGGCACTCTTCTCCAATATTCTGTCAGCATTCTAAAAGAAGAAACAAGCAGACACATAACAAGTTTAGCATGTACTAGTATATGAAACTCATTTCGGTGAACCAGTTCATTAGTAAGGTGGACAAGATTAAACTACCAAGTCTTCTATGCCAAGTACTAGTACATAATAAAAGCATCAAACAAACATATATCTATGTCCTATGGTCACTGCATTGTCTTGCCAAATTAAAATAGAGACACGGTTCAAATAATATCAGTTCAAGACAAAGCAGAAGTGAAAGAATACAAAGCGTGGGAAACTACACGGCACAACAAGATTTCAGATGGGTACCACGGGTCTACATGTACAACAACACTATTGGCTCTGTTATGATGCTAGTAATGTGCATGATATGAAAGTCAACTGTATACACAATTGAAATGGAAATCAACAGAGCTATTGATAAGAGCAAACCTGTTAAAGAAGCATGCGTGAACATACCTGCTGTGCCATTGGAGTTTCGATTGGATCCTTCAATTTAAAAATAAGTTTGTATGAGTAAATACAGTGATACAAGAGCAAAGCAATCATAGTTAAAAAAAGGCGCACCTAAGCGTGTGCTTAAGCGCGCCTAGGCTCTAGGCGTTGGCAAAACGCATTGCGCATAACTACGCATAATCTGTGCATAACTGCACATAAGCATGCGCTTTGGTCAGTAAAGCGCAAGGCGGTGGCAAAACACACAATTAACGCCTAGCGCTTTTTGAACTATGATAGCAAAGGAATCTTAAATTAGAACAATTGTTCTTCAGGTTTAGGCACTTGTTCTACATGAACAGAGTACAGTAAGACGCAAGAATATAATACTTAAAAATAGAAAATGAGCTCATAGACCTTACCACATTCTTGGTTCGGGACCAGTACAGAACAAGGCGTTCCCAGTCATCGTCCAGTAAATGTGTCTCAGGAGAATGTAAAGGAATTTGATGAGTTTGTTTGCCGGTGAAGTACATTTTCTTCAGGTAATTTTGATACTGCCACCAAGCATTCTTGAAGATAGCAGAGGTATTAGCAGAGGTTGCCTCAACTTGAGTTTCCAAATCGGTCCTTCTCTATAGAGAAAAACGGGAAAATTTGATGTATTATAACCATCATGGAGGTAGGATGTATGGGACGAAGCAAAGTAATTGCCATGAATAACATTACTTACAAATAACTCCTGGACAAACACCTGCAACTAGCATTTTCCTTCATCTTCAGTATAATATTTCCAGGATGGGAAGATACGCACATACGATTTAACAACATCAAATGCGATAGATGCTAAACTATGACTAGCTGGTTGTGCTTCCTCCACAGGAATAGGCGTACTAATTGGTGGAGTTGGGGTTCGCCGTGATAGTACCGGCCCTTTGGGCACTGGAGCTGCCTTACTAACTGCTCTTGTTTGGGAGCTCTATGGTGGAGATGGTGCTGTGTCAACAGGAACTGGGTTACTATCGGCTGGGGTTGGGGTTAGATTGTGTGAAGCTGGGTCTCTGTCCATCGCAGTAGGGGTACAATCTGCGAGAGTTTGGGTTATGTGTGGTAGGGCTGGTTCTTGTGCATGTACAACCGGGGTGCTATCTCCACCAAGAGGTAGCATTGTTTTATTTGAAGACCGTGTTTTTAGTCCGCTAGATACTGGCATCACCCGCTCCAATTCAAATGGCTGATAAACAGGAAACATAGTTGAATGTACATACATTGTATGAGAGATAGATGCAATAGATAGTGTGGAAAAAAGAGGGCATGAAATAGTTGACATGTATATTGTTTAACTAAAACGGATAGCATGAAATAATTTCACATATATGATGTCTATCTAAACTGGATAGCATAGCGTAACATAATTCAAAGATATGATGAATAACTAAACAAGATCGCATGACATAATTCACCTACATGTTATCTACGTAATCAGGATCGCATCATTTAATTCACATATGTGATTTATATGCTAAACATAGGGCATTCGATATGATGTCTGAACTAAGAACATGGTGTTGAATATTGTGTATATGATGTCTAAACTATGCAATGCAAGACACCGTATGCATGATATGAGAAGTATAACCGTGCCAAGTTAGAGCATACACCTCAGTGGGGGAATAGGACTGGTCATCTGTTTCTGAATCCATCTCTGAGGAGCTATCGGGACCCAACAAGAGATCTGCTTCGACAGGTAGCACTGTCTACTCTGAAGGCCTTGTTTTCACTCCAGATTTTTCCATCTCCCACCCAAATGGCTGATTCATAGGAAGAGTAGTTTAATGTACAAACATTGTCGACAAATGGAAATGTAATGAAGAAAAGGATGAGCAAGATATCATTCAAATATATGATGCCTGGTTAAACAGGATGGCATTGCACATTTCACATATATTATGGCTGGCTAAAAGACATGAGACTGCATGATTCCCATATATGATATAGAAACTAAACAGGTGGCATTACAGAACATGTCTAAACTAAGCAGATGGCATATATGATGTCAAAAGTAGGCACTTCAAGGCAACATATGCATGATATGACTAACATCATCATGCCAAGGTAGAGCAAACACCTTGGGGGTAAATAGGAGTGGTCAGCGGCGTCTGAATCCACCTCAGAACAGATATCTTCCTCTAGATTACAATCTGGAGAGGGGTGGGGAGGGTTTGCCATTGAACCCACCATGGAGCGATGTCTGCATGACATTGTATTGCCGCGCAAAACTCTTCTCTTTTTCTCTACATGTTCAGCATGACTGTGTACAATATCTGACATGCATACGAAAAAAATATGGTGAGATTATGTAAGGAGAGCATGCAAAAATTTAGAGTGATGGTAACAACCAGTGGATCGACGTTTTTCCGTTGAACCAAAATAGCCCTAATGGATTGACGTGAATGTATAGTAATAAGTGATGCAACAAGTGTACAACCTCTTTGCCGTAGCTGTGTCGACCTCAACATCATTGGGTTGGTCGCTGAAGCAGTTGAGGCAGAGGTGGCTGTCGAAGGTGTGGAGGAAGATCTGAGGAATCTGTAGACTGCGTCCAGGGCACTGCTTTGTTGTGATGGATCGTTCTGTCGTTGGAGCAGCTCCGGTGAGCCGTAAGAAGTCAAGGCTGAAGCAGCACAAGACAGACATCGTCAATCTCAAGTGGGATTCTAATAGCATCTCCAATAGATGATGTAAAATGGATGTAAAATTAACATCACCAAAAACCACCTGACTACAACAAATGAGGTAAAAACTATTTACTCTAAACTTAACTGTCGAAACTGAAATTTACTGTGGAATCTGAATGCTACTGTCGAAACTGAACGCAATGGTAGCAGAGAGGCACTTGACATGTAGTTTAGGGAGGGCCTGCAGTTCATCTTCAACCTGCACCCCCCTGAGCCGCCAGCCACCACCGGTCGAACCGCCGGCCCCAGCGCCGCCTCGCCACCCCGAAACAACTCGCCCCGGCCAGCCCTCTAGCCCCCCCGCCCCCACCCTGAACCCTAAGATAGATAGTGGGGTACCTCTCCGGCGAGCCCCCGTCCCGAGTGGGTGGTTCTTCCTTAACTCTGGCAAGCCCCCCCAACCCCTGAAAATTGACTGACCCAAAAGTCGATTCAGTTGACTGAAGTGTGGCTTAATCGGAGCAGAGCAACAGCACGAGCGAGGGGGAGAGCAGCAGCAGCAGCTGGGTGAGCGAGCGATCGAGCGAGAGCCGGAGCAGCAACAGCAGCGCGAGCGAGCGAGCGAGAGCCGGAGCAGCAGCAGCAGATCCGGCTGGTATGGCCGCCGCCGCCGAAGGGGCCTCGCACTTGGGGAGAGCCGCCGTGGAGATGTCGCCTGCGGCGCCATCTTCAAGGTAGCCGCTCCATGGGGGTGCGGGATGGAGCACCGTCAGCGCCGGGGGTCGAGTTAAGGAGAAGGTGCGATGCGATGAGTGTACAACCTCTTTGGTGGCACCGAGTAGGCCTCGGCTTCGTCCGAGGAGTCGGTGAGGATGCTGCGGTTCCGTTGGAGCAGGTTAAGGCGGCGCTGTGGGGATGGAGCAGCCGCGATAGACGAGGCGATCATCGGATCAGCTCCTTGGAGGTAGAGGACGGGGCGGCTGAACCGGCGGGACAGCGAGATGGACGACGGATCCTCATCCGGGGACGTGGACAAGGGACATCGAGCTGTTGCGATGGACGACGTCGTCGGGGAAGAGGCTCCGGCTGGGCAGCGGTGACGTGGCGGACGGAGGAGGGTGGGGTTTCGCGGCTGGAGCGGAGAGGTTATGGCGGCCTGGGATTTCGAATGGCGAAAAGGGGGCGATGGGGGGGGGTGAAGCATGACTTAGGGACGCGCTTGTCCAAAATGTTGGGTGTGTTACAAAAGTAGCCCCCACCAATTTGAACTAGCGGCCCTTTCGGCTCAGGGTTAGCAGGGGGATTTCGCGTGTCGGGATTTGGCAGCTGGAGGGAGTTTTCGCACGCGTTGTAATTTCGGGATAGCAAGGCGCGGGTTGTGAAGGCGCCAGTTTTGGGAGCACGATATCTGAATTTTCGGGATATAACAAGACGCAGGTTGAATTTTGGGGACAAGCCTAACGTGTAGTAATATTGTACTTGTACGTACCAAATCAATTCGCACTTCCCTCAACCAAAAAGAAAACGAAAAAAATAAAACTATTACACCACACAAAGAGAGACTCTTGCCCCGTTTTACTATACAAATGCTATTCAAAGCTACTCCCTCCTTCCATCTATATAGGGCCTAATGCGTTTTTCGATGCTAACTTTGACCAAATATTAGAGCAATGATATACGACATGCAACTTACACAAAGCACACCGTTAAATTCGTCTTTGAAAGGTTCTTTCAATGATATAATTTCCACATTGTGCATGTCATGTACTATTAATCTTGTCAATAGTCAAAGGTGGTCTTAAAAATCTCATTACGCCCTATATAGATGGAAGGAGGGAGTATGAATCCATGTTATGTCCGATTAAATTTTTCGCTTGCTGTATAATGCATGTAACCTACTCATACCAACATTTTAGTGCATTCCAAATGTCTATACTACCGCTGCATTTCGAACTAAATTTGAATTCATTTCTCTATTTCAATAAGAATCTACAATCATGATTGTTGCCAACTTCAACCATCATAGTTTCCTTGCTATCCGCCAGATATAAATCGGACAGCCTATAATGCAGGATGGCAGGCACACCATCATCAACAACTCCGTTTTTTATAAGAGTAGAGATAAAATATATTAATTATAGTATAACATGTTGATAACCACACCATGTGTATCACTGTTATATATATTCACACATGCGTCGGTTTGAAACACTATGATAAATTCTTCAAATATCCGATTCGCTTTTTATAATGAAGTACATATGATCTATATTCGTCTTTTACACCCACACAACCCTCTTATCTTTGTAGCTAGCGCTAAATTTCTCTTGTGCATGCACACACCCGCATCCCTCTCACCCTCCCTCAGCATTCTCTAGCTCCATCGCGCAAATTCGTCTTTTCACTTTAGGTCATTCACCCACGGTGTGTGTAGGGCCCCCGGCTCCTTCTTTACGGCACACATTGATCGATATGCCTCTCTAGCCAGGTGTGCCTAGCACAAACACAAGCTTCCCCTCTTCTCTTGTCACCGTCCATGCCTCACCCCACCACTCTTTTCATCGTTCTCATACTTGCACACTCCTCCCCCTCGATATAGTATGCCTCTCGTACCACCTCCTACATGCATCCTTCTCTCTCTATCCTTCTCCTCGTGCCTCATTTGCTTCTAACACACACATGCATGTATACCGATCGATCTCCCAACATATACCTAGATCGACTTTAACTACCCCCCATCGATCGACGTACCTCACAAGTTATGTCTCTCCTTTCTCTAACAAAGGGCGATTGATCTTCCTATGTAGTTACGCCTGCTTACCACAGCCACATCGCCCCCCCTCATCATTTGTGCATGCCTACTGACCCGTCTCCCACACACACGTGCACAGACAACAAGCAGCCATCTCCCCTCTTATTGATATTGCGGGCGTGCCCTCCGTTTGTCTAGCAAGCCTATCCCACCATTTGTTACAAGCAACTCCACTACCACCCCCTCCAACACTCTAGCTCTTTCTCTCTCCCAACCTTATTCCTCTCCTGCACATATGCATGGATGCCGATTGATCTCCCTTAATACATGAGGTAGATCGATCTCCTTAATACATGAGGTAGGCCTCTCTCCTCCTCCACACATATACCAGCCATTGTACCTCTATAGTTAATTGGGCCTCCCTCTTCCCCCACCACACACCGATAGTCGAGCGCTGCAGGTAGGTATCCATGCCACAGAGACAAACTGCACATGTCCCATCTCACGTTCTAGTAGGCCAGCCACTCTATATCTTTGACGTGGGCACACACAAATTTGATGGCACTCTTTATCGATCGCGCGCACACACACACACACACATCATCCCTCTCTTCGATTCTATGGACACCTCAAGCCGATAATACCTCCACTCTCTTCTCATGGATCACCCCCTCTATATATATGTTATATCCAGGACTCTATTTCACACACATTGCATATGTTACATTTTTTGATTGACCCCACCCCCCAAAAAAAACTCTCAAGAACCCACACACTATATCTCTCTAGGTTTGTATCTCTCTCACACAACCCCACGTAGGTGGTGTACGTATACAAGAAGAGAATAGGTGCACCGTGCACATACTCACGCTTCGTGCCCAGCCACACCCGCGCGGGTACACGGTGGAGCTCATTTCTTTATGAAATGGCAGCCCACGTGCTAATTTGAACGCCTGTAGCGGTTGTTTACCTAGGGAGGTCGTGTACCACGCGTGCACAAAACAAAGTTCGACTTGACGCGTTGCCGCGTTATTTTTAAATAAAGTTATAGCGCTCAATGGCACGTACACAGAATATAAAATGATTTTTATGGAGAAAAATGTAGTCCGCTCACTATATACAATGGAGCCTGCCTGCCTGGTTTATCGCTCTTCAAAGTATCTCACACAAGGCTGCGGTGGCCTCTCTCTCTCTCACCGTTGGTCACTGATCCGGCCGCATCCCGTCCGCCGGGGGAAAGGGCGTTTCTCCGTTCGACTGCGCCGAGGCAGCACATCCTGATCTGCGGTACACGCCGTTCTCTCTGACCAAGCTCCGACGCGGCAGGGCCTACGCCACCTACTCGCAGATTCCGCCCGCCGCCGCTCACCTACTTACATCCCGATGACCTCCAGGTATCCCCTTCGGCCTTGCTCCACTGCCCGTCTTCCCACATCGCTGCATGTGGATCTTCCATAGTTCTTTGCCCAAAACATAGCTCGTCCGGCGTACTTTCCATATTGCATTCTCGTCCTCACACCGTTTTAGACAAACACAACCGTGTTGTTATCTTCCCTTAGGACAAGGAATATGCTTCTTTTTTGTCGTTGCATGTGTCATCAACTGTTATTGGCCAGTAATTGTTTCTTTTCTACCTCCTTTGCAAACAGGGCTATCCATTTCACCTTGTTGCTATTGCGACCTTTTGGTGAACTGCACAAATCACTTTTTTCTTAAGAGTGTTTTGTGCAGTTGTACTAAAATGTCACATGGGCAACGTCTCTACATTTCAGTGCGACTGCACAAAGGGAGATTGGTTTTGCTCTATCCTCCTCATCCAACTCCGAGCCTAATCTTCTCCAACTAGTTAGTCTTAAGAGAGACTTCAAAGGTGACCAACTTCTATTTGTGTGTTTAGTGTTTCATCAGCAGTCCTCTATTATCGTAATCACACTTAATATCTTTGGAACAGGGACACTCATCTCTATTTTAGTGAAACTGCACAAAATGATCGGAATGTTGCATGCTCCAGACAGCTACTTTTTTCCCAACATGCCTTGTTGATTTAGACAGAGCTGGGGGGACGTTGCTGCCAATGAAAGCATGTATCAATTTTAATTTAACACCTTCTCACAACTCTGTCTTCAGTTGTGATGTAATTATTAGCTCTGATCTACTAATAATTGACATGCATTAGCAAGGAAGTTAGTTTTTTATTGTTTCCGAAATAGCATCGATGGCAAGACACGTGAAAAAGCTGAAAGCTCACACCATTGTACAATTTCATGTCGCTGGAAAATTATTTGTATAGTACGTTAATTATGTAAACAAATGATGGCGCTTGATAGCATTGCCAGAAGCCTCTTCATCATCCAGGTCCATGTGGCATGCACAAAATTATACTCCTTCGTTCCTAAATATTTGTCTTTTTACAAATTTCAAACGGGCATATTTTAGAGTGTAGATTCACTCATTTTGCTTCGTATGTGTACTCCCTCCGTTCCTAAATATTCTATTCGTCTTTCTAGAGATTTCAACAAGTGACTACATACGGAGCAAAATGAGTGAATCTACACTCTAAAATATGTCTATGTACATCCGTATGTGCCAGTCCATTTGAAATCTCTAAAAAGACAAATATTTGAGTAGTCACTCATTGAAATCTCTAGAAAGACAAATACTCCGGAGTATATTTAAGAACCGAGGGGCTAGTGCACAACCGCATGGGAGACTCAGCCTGGTCGTTGCGCCGCATTAATAGTGAATAATGAGCAGTCAAATCATAAGCCCCACCTTTCCCACTGTAAGTTGCTCTGAAGAAGCAACCATCAATACGCTCTTCTTTGAATCTGCTCATACTACTCCATTCGTCACTTTTATACAGCGCGCTTCAAAAAAAGAAAAAGAAAACTGTGGGACCAAGGCGACTAGTGATCGGCCTGAAAAATAGCATTGGTAGTTCTAGCACGTCGTCTATTACTAGAGGGAATAATGCATACACACATGCATGCAGTGCTTCCACCCCGGGTACACACATGCATGCACTTACTCCACTCCGTAGTAGTACAGTACATGGAGAGAAAATTGTGGACTTGATTGCAGTTACACGCCCTAATTAATTGAGCATTAAACGAAACGCGTCTAAAGTCTCTCTGGTGGTGGAAATGCATTGAGAGAAATGCATCATAATGAAGCGCGCCCTGTAAACTGTGACGGAGGGAGGAGTAGTATGAAGGTGCAAAACCAAGTACGCGTATGGCCAGTCAGTCAACGCACCTCCTCTTGGCATATCACTGACATGTGGGACATGAGTGTGAGCAAACCGATCTCAATTGACGGCAAAGAGCCAACCCGCCGTTCCTTGAGAGAGATGAGGAGCGAGAACACATAGACGGGCTCGCACGGAGGCCAAGATATATTCGAGCATGGTTGGTTGATCGATATCATTCATTACATGTTGGGCTGCCATTTTCCTCCCTGCTCCGGAATAAACGTGTACTTTATCAGAGATAAAAAAAGTAAGAGTACAGACGCTCCACCATGTGGTTCTAGTAGTAGTACTACTCGCACTACTACGCTTGGCTCTTCGCCTCTTCGTGAAGTCGAACAATGATGGTACTCTGCATGTTGGGTACTATAGTGTATGCCTCTGACAATCTGACACCAAATGGACTGATGCATGTCCACCGAGGGTAGGTTGCATTAGTCAAAAGGCGTAAGCGAGCTTCACCTTGTCCTGCAAGCTTCTCCTCGTTCTGCGAGTTGACGGGACACACCAAAAAGTAGTGCTAGTCCATACTCCCTCCTTTCCGGTTAATATGGCTTAATCTCTTTTGCGGGTAAATGAGAGAGCTTTATTCATATATAAGCATTCTTAGGACAATCAGCCAAGACACTGGTCACTAGGAAGCGAGGTACCCCGCAAAAAAGAAGTAGGAAGCGAGGTGTTTCATCAAGCCAGCTCTCAGCCACATTCAGTGCAGCAAGCACGGTTCGCACGAAGATGCGCCGCAAGGTTTGCTGACCTGTTTACATGCTGAATAACAAAAAAAGAGGAAATATTACCGAGCGCTACTATTTGTAACAGGATATGAGCCAGAATTAAGCGAGAATTGTGGCCGGTGTTCCATGCAATCAACTTCCATTATCACATGCGAGAACCCTCGAAGAGAACCAAATGTGTTGAAGATTGCTTTATCACATTTTAAAATTATAATAAAAGTGCAGCAGCTCCTCCATCCGGTTCCTAGTACTAGTATACTAGTAAACTTTGCGCTTCGCTGTTCGCCTATTCGGGAAGTCGAACAATAATAGCACTAGTAGTATAGTGTATGCTTTTGGCAATCTGACACCTAATTAACTATTGCACGTCCACCACCTGAGCGAGGGAGAGCTTGCATTAGTCAAAAGTTTCTCCTTGTCCTACGAGCCACCGCGCGCAAGCTTCTCCCTCCTGCAACCTTCTCCTCGTTCGACAAGTTGACGGGACACAACAAAGTAATGCTAGTCGATACTGCCTCCTCTCTGGTTAATATGGCTTAATTTCAAACGAGATAAATACACTATCTGTCACTGCATATTTGTAAAAATACGGTTAGTGGACTTCATAATACGCTCATTGCGCTCAATATATATATTTTCCGGTGTTTATACGGTCACTAGCTCACCCTGACTGAGTATGTGCGTGCATGCACGTGTAGGTTGAGCATTTGAGCGTGACCGTGTGTGTTCCGTCGTGTGCTCGGACATGCATGCATTAGGGAGTCGCGTGCGTTTTTGCGTCCATGTGTATGTGTGACCCTTTTTTATATTTTTGGAAACAGCGATGCGTGTCTCCATACCCGGGCATGTCTTCCTCAGTTTTAGTGGAACTGCACAAAATTGGATGGCCATTGTTGTTCCGCCTCACTGTCCTCTGCCACGTGGTTCTTCCTTCCTCGAGCTTGATTACTGAGAAGAAACAGACCACAGTGAGGATTTGTTGAACTTCATAGGTTCCTCACCCAAACTTGATGCCAAATGGATGATGCACCACCACGATGACCTATCGATTCTCATGGTTGCGCCTCATGGTTGCGTCGACTGGTGAAGCTGATCGATTTTCAATGAAAAACAAGCTGTCTTCCATCAGTGCTCATTGCTTGTTACGCACAAAGATGATATCCTTTGTCAGTTCACCTTGGTTGTGTTGGAGACGCAGTCGTCTTTCACGTTGGTGCAATTTTATCACACAATTGGCTATGAACCAAATGTTTCCTCGAAGAAGGATCGACGTTGGTACTAAGAGCATACGTTTTGCATTTATTTCTAAGCCTTCTCACAACTTTGTCTCCAGCTCCCCTATAATTTTATTTGTACAACTATTAACTTTGATTTAAAAAATGGTGTGGACTAAAAACCCGGATGGACGTAGTAGCCCTCCATTTTTATTTACTCTGCATATTAGGTTTGAGTGAAGTCAAACTTTGTAATACTCTCAAACCTTTCCGATAATTGAAATTAAAATTCTTTATTTGTACACACTCTCACACATTTCCGATAATTTGGCGCATGTGTGGTTGTTCACTTAAGGGAGGGTAGTGTACCACACGTGAAGGACAGGAAGTGCGACCAGGACGCGTGGGCGTGGATCGTTAGTTCGTCGGAAGTAGTACTAGTTTTCTTCGTTGTACATTAAATAATGAGTTTTGTTTCGTACTTACACAATTTAAAACGATTGTTATGGAGGGAATAAGAAAACCACTCCACTATATATTAGTCGTATACACGAGAGTACTATATGGACGCAGCTTCATTGACTTAGTGCACCTGCCTTTGGATTTATGACAGGTGGGCCCAAAATGTGGCTGGTTCACCTGTCATACAGCCAAAAGCAGGTGCAGTGAAGGCACCGGAGCTCAGTCCGTACTACAGTAGCATATATATAAGCGGGAGCCTCAGCGCTTGTTTGCTATGGTTTGCACTCTCCAGACGCTCGCCGCACTACATATATGTTACACGCTGGAGGCTCGGCGTTCATTTGCTAGGGTTTGCTATATTCACAGTCTCTCATTGTAACAACCTCGATGCTGCTATATATCCTACGTGTCGAAGCACGACTTAGAGGCATAACCGCATTGAAAGCAATGTCGCAAGTAAGGTAATCTTCACAACAACCCATGTAAATATATAAAAGGGGAAAGGATACATAGTTGGCTTACACTCGCCACGTCACACAAATACATGAATAACATTACAATCATCCAATACAATCATGGTCCGACTACGGTACCAAAATAAAAGATCAACCCCCACATGCGACACAGTCCCCGATCGCCCCAACTGGGCACCACTACTGATCATCTGGGAAAGACACATAGTAACGGCGAGAGTCTTCATCGAAGTCCCACTTGAGCTCAAGCGCATCATCTGGAATGGTATCATCGGTCCCTGCATCTGGTTTAGAAGTAATCTGTGAGTCACGGGGACTCAGCAATCTCGCACCCTTGCGATCAAGACTATTTAAGCTTATAGGTAAAGGCAAGGTAATATGTGGAGCTGCAGCAAGTGACTAGCATATATGGTGGCTAACCTATTCGCAAAAGAGAGCGAGAAGAGAAGGCAAAGCACGAATGAAGAACTATGATCAAGAAGTGATCCTAGAACAACCTACGTCAAGCATTACTCCAACACCGTGTTCACTTCCCGGACTCCGCCGAGAAGAGACCATCACGGTTACACACGCGGTTGACTCATTTTAATTAAGTTAAGTTTCATGTTATCTACAACCGGACATTAACAAATTCCCATTTGCCCATAACCGTGGGCACGGCTTTCGAAAGTTCAAATCCCTGCAGGGGAGTCCCAACTTAGCCCATCACAAGCTCTCACGGGCAACGAAGGATATTCCTTCTCCCGAGACATTCCGATCAGACTCGGCATCCCGGTTTTACAAGACATCCTCGACAATGGTAAAACAAATCCAGCAACACCGCCCGAATGTGCCGACAAATCCCGATAGGAGCTGCACATATCTCGTTCTCAGGGCACACTCATATGAGCTCTCCATACAACTAAAACCAAACCTCGAGTTTCCCCGAGGGGGCGCTGCACAGGGCTCTAGTTTGGACCAACACTTAGAGGAGCACTGGCCCGGGGGGGGGGGGTTTAAGTAAAGATGACCCTCGAGCTCCAAAAACCCAAGGGAAAAAGAGGCTAGGTGGCAAATGGTAAAACCAAGGTTGGGCATTGCTGGCGGAGTTTTATTCAGGGCGAACTGTCAAGGGGTTCCCATTATAACCCAACCGCGTAAGGAACGCAAAATCCGAGAACATAACACCGATATGACGGAAACTAGGGCAGCAAGAGTGGAACAAAACACTAGGCAAAAGGCCGAGCCTTGCACCCTTTACCAAGTATATAGGTGCATTAAGATAACAAGATAATATGGTGATATCCCAACAATAAACAATGTTCCAACAAGGAACGATCTCCAATCTTCACCTACAACTAGCAACGCTATAAGAGGGGCTGAGCAAAGCGGTAACATAGCCAATCAACGGTTTGCTAGGACATGGTGGGTTAGAGGTTTGACATGGCAATTTGGGAGGCATGATAAGCAAGTGGTAGGCATCGTAGCATAGGCATAGCAAAAGAGCGAGCATCTAGCAAGCAAAGATAGAAGTGATTTCGAGGGTACGATCATCTTGCCTGCAAAGTTGTCAGAGTTGACTTGATCCTCGTAAGCAAAATCAATGGGCTCCTTGTTCACGAACTTGTCTCCCGGCTCTACCCAAACAAGACAAACAAGCAAAAGGAACACAATCAACCACGTGCAAAGCTCAAACAACATGATGCAAACATGGTATGCTATGCGGGACGTGATATGTGATGCATATGCAAGATTTGACAAGGAATGATTGAACCTGGACTCAACTTGGGAATCCAAGAGTCCCACTGGAAAGGTGAGGTGATTTCGGTTGAAATCGATATAAACATCACCAGAATCGGATGCACGGTTTGGAAATGGCAAGCAAAACAAATATGGCACCGGTCTGCGATAATCAGCAAGTAGCCATCTAAATGCATCAAGATAAATATGCTACAACACTCAAACATGACAACAAAATACATGGCAGGGATCCACTCATGAAGATTAACAAAAGATGAACACTGAGCTATGGCTAAATCATCCATTAACAGGTTCAAACAAGCATGACAAAAATGCAAATGATAACAGGTTTCAGACTTGGTGAAATTAACACAAGTCTGGAATTTATCATCAGGAAGCCCACTTTAGAGCATGAAAACTATATGCTACAGGCACTTAACATGGCAAAGCAAGGCATGAAATGAATCTACTCAAAGCACTTAACAAAAGTCCCTTAGTGACCTTGAGCCAAAAGGGATCAGAAAATACAATTGCAAGCATGTGAACATGGCAAAAACATAAACAGATCTCAGACTTAGTGAAAAACTGAAGCATGCAAATCAGTTAACGAGTAGGCATGTTTGCGAGCTCGAAGCACTCACTACAAAGCATGGCATGACAAACTAAGCATACACCCATCAATATTACATGGCATAGAAGCTATAAATTTCAAGAACAACATCATAGCATGCACGGATCAATAGCAACATCCTCGGCAAAATCGCTAACAAGTAAACAATCTACCAGGATTCACGAAATAGCAAAAGTAGAGCTCGATTGACTCAAGCTAGGGTGCTCCATAAATGCAAACAAAGACATGGATGCATAGAGCACCACAATGTTAACAAAACATCCTTACTGATCATCCTCAAAAGAGGCACGGATCACTAGGAAACAACATGAACATATGGCATACCAACAAAAACAGAACAAGGACTTAGTGAAATTCTAAGTCCCTGAAATCAGCATTACCGATTACACTACTTTGCAAGCTTGTGCTAGTCACCACACATATCACAAAAATACATGGTAAGCACCTCTGTAAAGATGGCATGGCATGTAACAAAACTCATGTAGAGCTCAGGGGCATAGCATGCACACATTAATCATGCCAAAAATGACAAAAAGCTATTTGATGAAATAGATCTGCCAAAATTATCACATAGCCCTCTTCCAACAGCATTTCGGGCATCAAGATGAGCTCAAATGAAAATTATGCAATGAGATGAAATTATGTACTCTTTGAGACGAACATTTTGAGATGCTACACGCGCAAATCGGAGCTATGGATGTAGAGTTACGACATGATGAAGTTTGCAAAAAAAAATAAGGGGAGAGGGGGAAAGTCAACCCCAGAACTCCCAGATCTGGATCGGATCTGGCTCGTGCACTGTTCACCGGAGCTCGATTCCCGAGGTTCGCCGGAGAGTCGCTGGACTTGATATGTTTCGAGGAGGAGGAAGGAGAGGGGCCGGGCGGCGCG
>NC_041392.1:352687885-352694340 GCF_002162155.2 Triticum dicoccoides
GCGGGGCGGCCGGACCGGGGCGGCGCCGTCCGGTGAGGCGGCGGCGGTGGCTGTCGTCGATGATGGCGCGCGGCGGCGCCGGGTTGCTTGAGCGGCCGGCCGCAAGGACGAAGACGGCGGGCGCGGGCGGCTGGATCCGCGGGCGAGGGATGGCGGCGGCGGGCGCGCGCGGGCCGGGAGGGCCCTCCCTGGGCTCTCCGGGCCGGCGATGTGGGGCGGCGCGCGGGCGAGTCGCGGCGCGACACGTGGCGGTGGGGAGGCAGATCGGACGTGTCCGGCCGGAAGCGGACACGTCCGGCGCGGCGCGAGGGAAAAACCTAGGGTTTGGAAGGAGGGGATCCGGGATTTTTCGTGGGGGACCTATTTATAGAGGTAGAGGGAGCTAGGAAGCTCCAAATGAGGTGCGGTTTTCGGCCACGCGATCGTGATGGAACGCTCTAGATGATGGAAGAGGTTTTGGTAAGTTTTGGGCCAAATTTGAAGGTTGTTGGGCTGCAACACAAACGAGGCCTTCTCGGTCCCTCAGTTAACCGTTGGAGTATCAAACGAAGTCCAAATGGCACGAAACTTGACAGGCGGTCTACTGGTAATAAACCAAGGCCGCATGGCAAGTCTCGGTCCAATCCATAAATGTTTAACCCCCACACACGAAAAGAGGTAGAAAGGGGCACCGGAGGAGATAGGAGCGCCGGAATGCAAAACGGACAACGGGGAAAATGCTTGGATGCATGAGACGAACACGTATGCAAATGCAATGCACATGATGACATGATATGAGATGCATGACAAAGGCAACAACACACGGAGACAAAAACCCGAACCTAAGGAAAATAAAATAACTTAGCGCCGGAAATGGCAAGAGTTGAGATACATATAAGGTAAATTACATCCGGGGTGTTACACTCATCCTCTCTTCACCAGATCTAAACAAGACTGCGTTGGCCTCTTGTCTCTCTCTCTCCGCCCTCATAGCTGGTGAAGGAGGTGTCCGTATCCCGTCGCACCGGGAAGGGGAGGAGGTGCAGCGTTCACTCTATCGCCTTCGGCGAGGGAGGTAATCCACTGCCGGCTGCACTGTTCTCTTTCACCCAGCGCCTGTGCGGGAGGGCCACCGACCCCTTCTTCCTCGCTGACGTATGTAGTGTGGGCAGATCCGGCCTCTCGCCACACGCCTTGCCACATCCCGACGATCCTAAGGTATAAGTTTCTTTGAAACCGTCATTGCTCTAGCTGCATGTGGATCTTTTTCGATCTGTAGTCGAATATAGGTCTTGGTTCAAAGAGGAAAGAAGGGTGCGGTGGGCTGGAGCAAGAATCTAGGACATAGTTCAATGAGGAAAGGAGGGGCGGAAAGTAGTATAGACTGGCTATCCAGCCGCTTTGTAGGTCGAAAAGGGAAAAAGGGGGTAACCCAGTACACACATCTGTAAGGAATCGATCTCTTTGTTGAAAAGGGAAAGAATCTGGGGGGTCGGGTAGTTTGTGCAGGACTAGATTTGCTGCCCTCACATAGGAAGAAGGTTCAAAGAGAACAAATATGGGACCAGCGCATATATGCTGCTTGGCTACATACTCTACATCACCCATTTATACATGTGGACGCACATGGTGCTGGCATGTCCCATACAGCTATTTTGCTGTTGTTAATCTAAGAATGCCGCCGGAAAATTGAAGCAATGCCACTGTTAAAAGTAAATTACATTATTTAATGAATGTTGTTTCAAGAGAATGTCTCTGTTAATATGAATCAATACAACCATTTTAGAAATGCTACTGTCCTACTTTGTTTTCCATCCAAGATAAGTTAGATGCTTCTTTCTGTCACCGTTTGTTTCATCCTCCTTTATCGGCAAGTAATTGTTTCCTTTTTTGCCTATGTTAAAATAGGGGTATTGATTCAACTTGTTGCTATTGTGACATTTTGCTTCGCTACTCGAAACACTTATGTTTTAAGAGTGTTTTGTGCAGTTCAACTTGAATGTCACACCGGTGACTTTGCTTAACTTTGGTGGAACTGCACAAAAGGAGATCGAGATTTGTTTCCAGTCTTCGTGGCGAGTTGTTTCACATCTTGGTCTCAACCACATGATGTGCAGTGTGCTTTGAGATGTTGTGCTACTTGTTTTGGTACTGTTTTAAATAAATGTTGAATTGAAGCTATTGTATTGCTGTCTTTTCCCATTAAGAAGTGAACAAAAATGGGACCAACCCAGACATGATGCTTGTTGCTTTGTTACAACAAATTTAGCATCACCGCCTTTATAAGCCAGTAATTGATGCCACTCTCAGAATTAACTACTAAATCTTATTAGGGATTGGCGGGATTACCATTTTTATGGCCGCATGTTTCATCCTCCTTTATTAGCCAGTAATTGATTCCTTTTTTGCCTCTGTTTAAATAGGGATATCTATTCAACTTGTTGCTATTGCGACATTTTCCTTCGCTACGCGAAACACTTTGCTTAATTTCAGTGCAACTGCACAAAACAAGATTGGATTTCCTATTCGTGTTGGCAGATTCGTATTTTATCTTGTCCGTCTCATGAAAGGTCAATACAGGCCTTCATCCACATGATTGTGCAGTGTGCTTTGAGATGTCGTGCTACTTGTATTGGTACTGTTTTAAATAAATGTTGAATTGAAGCTATTGTATTGCTATCTTTTCCCATTAAGTAGTGAACAAAAATGGGACCAACCCAGACATGATGCTTGTTGCTTTGTTACAACAAACTCTGCATCACCCCCTTTATAAGTAGATGGAAGCACATACTGTTGTTATGCCCACTCTCCCCTGGAACTGTTTATGCTTTTCGTTAATCTAATGCCGCTGGTAAAATTAAGCAATGCCAATCTCAGAATTAATTAACTACTGAATCTTAGTTCAAAACTGCAACACTTGTTAGGAATGGTACTATCCTGCTTTGTAGTTCTTTCTACATGTTTAACCAAGGTATTGTTAAGATAATGTCTCTATTAAAATAAATCAGTTGCATTGTTTTAGGAATGGTACTTTTCTGCTTTGTCGTTCTTTATACATGTTGAAACAAGGCATTGTTAAGATAATGTCTCAGTCAATATGAATGGACCACACTGATGGAGAATTGCTACTCTCCCGCTTTGTTTCCCATTAAGATAAAGTAGATCAGTAGATGCTTTTCTTCTGGGAGTACAAGTCATCAACCGTTATTTCTCAGTAATTGTTTCCCTTATACCTATTGTTGCTTACAGGGATATCAAAATTAAAGCTCAGTTTTATTCCGACTTCGATTTTAGTTGAACTGCACAAAAGGAGCCAATGTGTAAGGCAAACTGATGCATTACTGGGTCCAGTTGGTGGTTCCACTTTGCAGAAAGAAGCAGTCACTGTTTGCGCTACATTACAGAAGGAATGACTGAGAAGCTTTACAGAGTATTATTAGACACCGATGACATGACTAGTCTGCAGAGACCATTGGCAATTTAACAACACGTGGAGTGCCCTAGGCAAAAAGTGCCCAAACAAGTACAAGAAGCTATGACAGGACTCCATGATCATAGGCATTACATATTTTGAATGGGAAAATCTTGTCAAAGTTTAATCATTGATGTTAGCAAGAAGACGTTAGTTTAATATATCGGAATTGGAAAACCTTGTCAAAATTTGCTCATTGATGTTAGCCAGAAGACATGCATTTGCTATTTTTGAGTGGGATGCACTTGCTATGAGTAGGGTCGAGTGTTTTTTCCTATTCTTGTGTTCAGTTTAGAAGTAAATAGTTAATCTGCTGAGATATTCCTGTGTTAAGAGTTTGTTCTGAATATTGTCTATGTAATGCCAGGCCTTGTGTTTGATTGCAAAGTTGAGCTTGGAATGTTGTGGAATGCGGCATCACGAGATGTTCACCGTGCCTCCTAAGAATAATGCTTCATATTGTTTTGCATGTCAATCTAATGCCAGTGATTTGCTTGTTAAGAAGATCATCCTCTTCTGTTGTTTCCGTGCTTAAGAAGTTCATCGTCTGATGTTTCATTCATAGCCTATATGACAAGTCGGGTAGGTTAGACGTGAAACCATATGAACTTCTGACCAACTCATGATATTATGCCGTGATTGGATTTTCGTTTTCCAACCAAAACCGCTTGTAAATGTGACACTTGTAAATTAAAGCAGATGGTCTCGGGCGAAGGCGCTTGGTTGGTCGATTTCGACTAGTAAAATATCAAAAGTACTTCACACATGATAAAAATGCTGAACGACACTCGGACGATTGCTAATCCAGCCGTTAGCTGCTGTTTCAGCCTTGCCCATGGATGGCATGATACGCACGTCGTGCATGTATCGTCTGGTAATGTCGTCCATATAGCAGTGCTCGTAAAATATACACTGGTCTCTCAAATTAAACGCGTAACCCGTCGGTTTTACTTACAGACCTTGGGCCCTCGGTTTCATTACGCCTATATTTTATGCGTTGTTTCCGATGGCGAGTAAATTACACTTGTATGTTAATACAGGTTTGAAATAAATCAGAGCTCCCAAGCGCGGCCTTACCGTTTCATGCCATCTCAGTTTCTCGAAGGTGCTCATAGGTGTCCGATGATCCTGGCTTCCTGAATGAGCAGTGGGCGCTGTATCAGACCATCCGTAGGGCCTGCGAGGCCCTCTCCATTCTCCTTCGAGTTGTTGCGCTCGCCGTGGCGCCGAGCATTGTTAACATCGTCAACGAACATGAGGATTCATGAGATGACTTTATTTTGACTGGATGACACTAGGGACCCACTAGGGCCATAGCCGTATGTACGCAAGTGCCTCCTTATTATGTACAACTATATTATTTTTTTGCTTTCTCCTGGTTTCCTAACATCACGGTCCCACACCATTGTCAACCAATGTAGTCAATATAAATGAGAGAAGTGCACAAGGTGCGGCTGACAGCTGGGACCAAGCAGCTCGAGCAGTATTTGTGTTTTTGAGGCGTGAGCACTGCAGAGTTTTTCTTGGCGATGATTTTGTTGTTGTTCAGAGGAGAGCAGGGTATTAACTGGGCGGGCTGTGGCCCGTCTAGCCCAGGCCAGATATCCAGCCCGGATACTAATTTTTTCAAGATGAAAATGGCTAGCCCAGCTATACGTCTTTTTGAGGAATACCCAGGCAAGGTCAACTTGTTATTCTCCGCCCCGCTGGGCTGCAAATCTTTCCTAGGAGGGATCCATTAGGCTTAACAGGAAAATGGGCTTTAAAAAATAATAAATGGGATGTAATTATAAAAACTGGGCAGTAACTATAAAAAAATGGACCAAACACGAAATTAGTTTATAAAATATTATTTATGGATTTTGAAAATCTTAAATTTTCATTGTTGCGTGCGCAATGTTTCGTTGGACTTTTACGTAATACAAAATTATATTTAATCTGACTAGAAATTTCGGGATAAAAATATTTCGGATCCCATCAAAATGTGGGAAATTTTATTGAATTCTGTCTTCAACGGTTGGTTGAAATTATTAATCATTGTCCTAGCTAGAAAATGGGTTGTACTTTTAACAAACTGTAAATGGGCCATTGTATATTCCATTAGAATTCAAAAATGGGCTGTACATTCTTACAAAACGCAAATGGGCTATAAGTTCTCTGCCACACACTTGTGGGCCTACTAAGTGACGCGTCCCCTAAAAAAATAAGTTGACGTGTATGCAAGGCTTTGTCAACTTATTATAGTCAACACACGGTTCTAGCAGCAGTGGCCGTTGGATGTCTATCCAACGGATGTCGTGCTTCTTCTTCAATCTCGGATATTCTTAGCTTCGGCCGCCCAAAAAATGATTCCTCCCCCTGACATCTGGGGCACACCATTTTGGAGGCTGACCTGTGGGCCTACTAAGTTGGAGCATACCAAGGGCTTTGTCAACTTAGTCAATATAAACAATTCTAGCTTCAGTAACCGTACAATGTCCATCCAACGGCCGTAGTGCTTCTTCAACCTCTGGTCTTCTTGGTCCAGCCGCCCAAAGCAGCGCTGGTCGTGCCGCCTGCTCCTGCCTCCCGTGGTCGGCTGTGCTACCGCGGAGGCCTCACCACCCCCATACTACTCGCACCGCTGGCCAGGCCATCCCTCCACTCACCCACACCCCCGGTTATTCTGTGATGACAGCAACCTCACACCGCAGCCGAACCAGTGAACCCTCGTACTCCTCCCCGCGCGGGCTTCAACTGCTGCGTCTTCCCCGGCTCCGCGTAGTCCCCTTCCTAGGCCTCACCGTCGTCCACCGCCCTGGTGCTCTCGGCGCGGCGTGGTCAACGTGGTCAATGACCGACTTCCATCGGAAGAGTATTGTACGTGGAGAGGCTGACAGCTGGGTCCACGGCGGTCGCAAGGAAGTGCCTCCTTATTACGCGCAAAATAATTATTCCTCCACCCGACAGCGGGGACCCACCAGACGGGCCACCTTATTTCGTGAAAAAAAAAACGTTTCCCCCT
>NC_041392.1:352694650-352696067 GCF_002162155.2 Triticum dicoccoides
GGAAGTGCCTCCTTATTACGCACAAATAAATGAATACTCCCCCTGCTAGCTGGGACCCACCTTGGTGGGAGGCTGACTTGTGGGCCTACTAAGTTGACGGGGACGGAGGGCTTTGTCAACTTAGTCAATATGAACGATTCTAGCTCCAGTGATCGTACGATGTCCATCCAACGGCTGTAGTGCTTCTTCAACCTCTGGTCTTCTTGCTCCAGCCGCCCAAAGCAGCACCGGTCGTGTCGCCAGCTCCTGCCTCCCGTGGACAGCTGTGCTGCCGCGGAGGCCTCACCCCCCCTACTATTCCCACCGCTGGCCAGGCCCTGCGGCGACGACAGCCTCACACCGTAGCCGAACGAGTGAACCCTCATACTCCTCTCTACGTGGGCATCTACTACCGCGTCTTCACCGGCTCCACGTCGTCCCCTTCCCAGGCCTCGCCGTCATCCACCACCCTGGTGCTCTCGGCACGGCGTGGTCAACATGGTCAAGGAACGACTTCCATCGGACGTGGACTGTACGTGGAGGGGCTGACAGCTGGGTCCACGGCGGTAG
The DNA here is from genome assembly GCF_002162155.2 of Triticum dicoccoides. Classification (NCBI taxonomy): domain Eukaryota; kingdom Viridiplantae; phylum Streptophyta; class Magnoliopsida; order Poales; family Poaceae; genus Triticum; species Triticum dicoccoides. The sequence goes on from NC_041392.1 coordinate 352,695,200, forward strand.
CAAGGAAGTGCCTCCTTATTACACGGAAAATAATGATTCCTCCACCTGACAGCAGGGACCCACCAGATGGGCCACCGTATTTCACGAAAAAAATGTTTCCCCCCTGACTGCTGGGACCCACCATCTACACCTTCGCATGTAAGGAAGTGCGTCCGGGCAAAAAAATGATTCGCCCCCTGACTGCTGGGACCCACCAGTTACATCTTCGCATGCAAGGAAGTGCGTCTGGGAAAAAAACCAAAACGATTCGCCCCCTAACTGCTGGGACCCACCAGCTACATCTTCGCAGGCAAGGAAGTGCCTGACAGTCGGGACCCACCTGGTCAAAGCGTACGTAACATTGTCATTCTGGCCGCGAATGTGTACGTACATATATACTGGTTGATGTAGAGGCGCGTATGTGTCGTAGTAGAGGTGCGCACATAGCATGTACACGTACGTACATCGGCCAGGGTGCAAGAAAGAAAATACGGCCACGTACGTACATACAGGCAGGGTCTCGAACGCCTACTCGCGCATACGTACGGCGAGGGCTCGTGTACATGGCTGGGTCGGAACGGGGAAACAACATCGTCGTCGTGTTCATGGGGAGGCAACGGAATGTGTCGTGTTCATGGGGAGGCAGCGGAATGCGTCGTGTTCATGGGGAGGGGTGTGGCGTACCGCAAAACGGAGGAAACGGACCTCTTACGGTCGAAATAGGGGTCCTGTTGATTGGGAGGAGTGTGGCGTACCACAAAACCGAGGAAACAGACCTCCTACGGTCGAAACGGGGGTCCTGTTGATCGGGAGGGGTGTGGCGTACCGCAAAACGGAGGAAACGGACCTCCTACAGACGAAACGGGAGTCCTGTTGATCGGGAGGGGTG
>NC_041392.1:352696750-352764498 GCF_002162155.2 Triticum dicoccoides
CACTGTTCATCCAATCGATCGGCTTCAGTGAGCAGCAGTAGCGAAGGAATCGCTCGATCGGGTTCAGTTAACAGTCATCGATTGATCGCTCGGGTTCAGTAACGCGTAGCCTGCAGTGCAATCGCTCGAGTTCAGTTAGAGCCCAACGCATTGCTCGGGTTCAGTTAGAGCCAACGCCTCGCACACACGCGCGTACAAGAGAAACGCACATCGCTCGGCCCCCGACCTCCCACCGTAACCGGGAACTCCCCCAAATTTTCCTCGCCCTCGCTTCTACCATGGTTTTTTCCGTCATGGACGGCCCAAAGAATGTAATGCAGCTGCGTCTCCGGCCCGCCCAGGACAAAAAGCCCATTTTCTGTCATGATTTTTTGTCATAGAAGTAGGATCCCATCACATCTATGATGATACCGGGTTTTGTCACAGTTATCGTCATAGAAGTATCATATGTATGATAGAAAAAAAAATTGTTCGGCCCAAAATGTCACGGATGTGTCTTTTTTTGTGGTGTTACTTTTGTTCTTGAGGTCACAGGAGAAATCATGTTGCAAGTAATCATGTGAACTTGATATGTGTTCGATATTTTGATAGTATGTACGTTGTGATTCCCTTAGTGGTGTCATGTGAACATCGACTACATGACACTTCACCATATTAGGGCCTAAGGGAATGCATTGTGGAGTAGTTATTAGATAATGGGTTGCGAGAGTGACAGAAGCTTAAACCCTAGTTTATGCGCTATTCCGTAAGGGACCGATTGGATCCAGAAGTTTAATGCTATGGTTAGAATTTATTCTTAATACTTTTCTCGTAGTTGCGGATGCTTGTGAGGGGGTTAATCATAAGTAGGAGGTTTGTTCAAGTAAGAACAACACCTAAGCACCGGTCCACCCACATACCAGATTATCAAAGTAGCGAACACAAATCGAATCAACATGATGAAAGTGACTAGATGAAATTCTCGTGTACCCTTAAGAACGATTTGCTTATTATAAGAGACTGTTTTGGCCTGTCCTTTGCCTCAAAAGGATTGGGCTACCTTGCTGCACTTTTTTTTACTATTATCATTACTTGCTCGTTACAAAATATCTTTCTATCAAATTTCTCTGTTACTTACAATTTCAGCACTTGCAGACATTACCTTGCTGAAAACCACTTGTCATTTCCTTCTGCTCCTCATTGGGTTCGACACTCTTACTTATTGAAAAGGCTACAATTGATCCCATATACTTGTGGGTCATCAAGGCTATTTTCTGGCACCATTGCCAGGGAGTGAAGTGCCTTTGGTAAGGAAACATTTATATAGGGTGCTGAAATTTATTGTCACTTGTTACTATGGAAAACAATCCTTTGAGGGGTTTGTTCGGGGTATCTTCACCTCGAACGGAACCACAATTAGCTACCCCACAACCTACTGCACCTACTGAAAATATTGAATATGAAATTCCTTCGGGTATGATAGAGCAACTGCTAGCTAATCCTTATGCAAAAGATGGAACCGAACATCCTGATATGCACTTGATATATGTGGAAGAAATTTTTGGATTGTTTAAGCTTGCAGGTTTACCCAGAGATGAAGTTAAGAAGAAGGTTTTCCCTTTATCTTTGAAGGGAAAAGCACTGGGCTATGCGATGATATTGGATCTTGGAATTGGAATCGATTGAAATTGAAGTTCACCAAAAAAATTATCCTATGCATCTAGTTCATCGTATCGGAATTACATATATATTTTTGGCCTCGTGAAGGATAAAGTATCGCTCTAGCTTGGGGGAGGCTTAAGTCAATGTTATATTCATTCCCTAATCATGGGCTCTCAAGAGAAGTTATTATCCAAAAAATTTATGCTCGGCTTTCTCATGATGATCAATCCATGCTTGATACCTTGTACTGGTTCTTTTATGAAGAAGACTATTGAATTCCGGTGGGATCTTGTGGAAAGTATTAAAAGCAACTCTGAAGATTGGGAACTCGATGAAGGTAAAGAGTCAAGTATGATTGTGTTAAATCTTTTATGAATACTGATGCTTTTCAAAAGTTTAGCACTAAATATGGACTTGACTCTGAGATAGTAGCCTCCTTTTGTGAATCTTTTGCTACTCATGTTGATCTCCCTAAAGAGAAGTAGTTTAACTATCACCCACCTATTAAATAAGAAATTAAAGTACCGGAACTAGCTAAAGAGGAAACCATAATTCATAATGTTGACCCAGTTGTTCTTATTGCTTATATTGAGAAACCACCTTTTGCTGTTAGGATAAAGGAACATGCTAAAGTTTCAGTTGTGGTTAACAAAAGTTATATTAGAACACCTAAACCTGATGAGCAAATTAAAGTAGAACCTAGTGTTGCTATGGTTAAGGATCTCCTAGAAGAAAATATAGATGGGCATGTTATTTACTTCTGTAATGAAGCTACTAGAATTGCCAAACCCAATAAATAGGAAAAACATAGACCCGTTGTTGGCATGCCCATTGTCTCAGTTAAAATAGGAGGTCACTATTATCATGGTTTATGTGACATGGGTGCTAGCGTGAGTGCTATTCCCTTTACCTTATATCAAGAAATTATGAATGACATAGCACCCGCTAAATTAGAAGAAATAGATGCCACTATTAAACTTGCTAATAGAGACACCATCACACCGCTTGGGATTGTTAGGGATGTTGAAGTCTTGTGTGGGAAAAATAAAATACCCTACTGATTTTCTTGTTCTTGGTTCCCCACAAGATGACTTTTGTCCAACTATCTTTAGTAGACCTTTCTTGAACACTGTTAATGCTAAAATAAATTGCGGGAAACAAACTGTCGGTGTTAGCTTTGGTAATGAGTCTCATGAGTTTAATTTTTCCAAGTTTAGTAGAAAGCTTCATGAAAAAGAATTGCCTAGTAAGGATGAAATAATTGATCTTGCTTCTATTGTTGTGCCTCCTACTGATCCTCGAGAACAATATTTGCAAAACCATGAGATTGATATGCATATGCATGAAATAAATGAGATAGATAAAAATTTCTTTGAACAACGTCTTATGCTTAAACACAATTTGCCTATTGAAACTCTAGGGGGTCCTCCTCCACCTAAAGGTGATCTTGTGTTTGAATTACAACAATTGCCAGATACTTTGAAATATGCTTATCTTGATGAGAAGAAGATATATCCTATTATTATTAGTGCTAACCTTTCAGAACATGAAGAAGAAAGATTATTGAAAGTTCTAAGGAAGCACCAAGATGCTAGTGGATATACTCTTAGTGATTTAAAGGACATTAGTCCCACTCTATGTCAGCACAAGATTAATATCGAACCTGATGCTAAACCCGTTGTTGATCACCAACGTCAGTTAAATCCAAAGATGAAGGAAGTGGTAAGAACGGAGATATTAAAACTTCTAGAAGCATGTATAATATATCCTATAGTTGATAGTAGATGGGTAAGTTCTGTTCATTGTTTCCCTAAAAAGGGAGGTATTACTGTTGTTCCTAATGATAAGAATGAACTTATTCCACAAAGAATTGTTACAGGCAATAGAATGGTAATTGATTTTAGAAAATTAAACAAAGCAACTAGAAAAGATCATTACCCTCTGCCTTTTATTGATCAAATGCTAGAAAGATTATCTAAGCACACACATTTTTGCTTCCTCGGTTGATACTCTGGTTTTTCACAAATACTTGTTTCTCATCCTGATCAACAAAAGACCACTTTTACCTGTCCCTTTGGAACTTATGCTTATAGACCTATGCCTTTTGGTTTATCCAATGCACCTGCTACCTTTCAAAGATGTATGACTGCTATATTCTCTGTCTTTTGTGAAAAGTTTGTTAATGTTTTCATGGATGACTTCTCTGTTTATGGGAAGTCTTTTGATGATTGTTTAAGCAATCTTGATCGAGTTTTGTAGAGATGTGAACAAACAAATCTTGTCTTGAATTGGGAGAAGTGCCACTTTATGGTTAATGAAGGTATTGTCTTGGGTCATAAAATCTCTGAAAGAGGTATTGAAGTGGACAAAGCTAAGGTTGATGCAATTGACAAAATACCATGTCCTAAAGATATCAAAGGTATTCGTAGTTTCCTAGGTCATGCTGGTTTCTATAGGAGATTTATCAGACTTTTCTAAAATTTCTAGTCCTCATACAAATCTTTTGCAAAAGGATGTTCCTTTTGTTTTTGATGATGATTGTTTAGAAGCCTTTGAAACACTCAAGAAAGCCTTAATTTCTGCACCTATTGTTCAACCACCTGATTAGAACTTGCCTTTTGAAATTATGTGTGATGCTAGTGATTATGTTGTTGGTGTTGTTCTAGGACAAAGAGTTGATATGAAACTAAATGTTATTCATTATGCTAGTAAAACTCTAGACAATGCTCAAAGAAATTATGCTACTACTGAAAAAGAATTTCTAGTAGTGGTGTTTGCCTGTGATAAATTTAGATCTTACATTGTTGATTCGAAAGTAATTGTTCACACTGACCATGCTGCTATTAAATATCTTATGGAAAATAAAGATGCTAAACCTAGACTTATTCGATGGGTTCTCTTGCTGCAAGAATTTGATTTGCATATCACTGATAGAAAAGGAGCAGAGAACCCCGTAGCTGATAATTTGTCTAGGCTTGAAAATGTGCTTGATGACCCACTACCTATTGATGATAGCTTTCCTGATGAGCAGTTAGCTGCAATAAATGTCTCTCATAACACTCCTTGGTATGCTGACTATGCTAATTACATGGTTGCTAAATATTTACCACCTAGCTTTACATACCAACAAAAGAAAAGAAAAAATTCTTCTGTGATTTAAGACACTACTTTTGGGATGACCAACATCTTTATAAAGAAGGAGTAGATGATCAGACATTGTGTACTTGAGCATGAACAGGGACAAATCCAATGGAAATGTCACTCTGAAGCTTATGGAGGGCATCATGCGGGAGACAGAACTGTTCACAAGGTAGTGCAGTCTGGATTTTATTGGCCTACTCTTTTTAAGGATGCTCGTAAGTTCGTCTTATCTTGTGATGAATGTCAAAGAATAGGTAATATTAGTAAGCGTCAAGAAATGCCTATGAATTATTCACTTGTTGTTGAAACATTTCATGTTGGGGGATTTGATTACATGGGACCTTTTTCTTCCTCTAATGGGTATACACATATTTTGGTTACTGTTGATTATGTTACTAAGTGGGTAGAAGCTATTCCAACTAGTAGTGATGATCACAACACCTCTATTAAAATGCTTAAGGAAGTTATTTTCCCAAGGTTTGGAGTCCCTAGATAGTTAATGATTGATGGTGGTTCACACTTTATTCATGGTGCTTTCCGTAAAATGCTTGCTAAGTATGATGTTAACCATAGAATTGCATCACCTTATCATCCTCAGTCTAGTGGTAAAGTTGAACTTAGCAATAGAGAAATAAAATTAATTTCGCAAAAGACTGTCAATAGGTCCCGGAAGAACTGGTCTAAGAAATTAGATGATGCACTTTGGGCTTATAGAACATCATACAAAAATCCTATGGGTATGTCTCCTTATGAAATGGTATATGGAAAATCTTGTCATTTGCCTCTTGGTTAGAACATAAGGCATATTGGGCAATCAAAGAACTCAACTATGATTTTGAACTTGCCGGTGAAAAGAGGTTATTTGATATTAGCTCTTTAGATGAATGGAGAACCCAAGCTTATGAAAATGCCAAGTTATTTAAAGAAAAAAAATAAAAGATGGCATGATAAAAGAATCCAAAAGGGTGAGTTTAAAGTTGGAGAATATGCTCTTTTGTATAACTCTCGTTTCAGATTCTTTGCAGGAAAACTCCTCTCCAAATGGGAAGGACCCTATGTTATCGAGGAGGTTTATCAGTCTGGAGCTAACAAAATAAATAATGCGGAACGTACTAACCCGATGGTTGTTAATGGGCAACGAATAAAACATTATATCTCAGGTACGCCCATTAATGTTGAAAGTAATATTATCCAAACTATGACACCGGAAGAACACATAAAAGAGACCTCCCGGAACACTCCAGAATCATTAAAAAGAGGAGGTACGTGATACGGTAAGTAAACGGACACCGAAAAATCCACAAAAGTATTTTCTGACAGTTTTGGAAAATAACAAAATTTAGGAAAATAAGAAACTACTGGGAAGCGCACCCTAGTGGGCAAAAGACACCTGGGCGTGCCTGGCAGCCAGGCGCGCCCAGGTGGGTTGTGCCCACCTCGGGTACCTTCCGGACTCCATTTTTCTACAACTTGCTTGTTGATGAGGACATGACTACCTTGGACACGACCAAAAATATTGCATACATGCATATTTGTCAGGTGATTTCTAGTGCAAACTATTCAATAATCTATTTAGGTTATCCAGAACAAAAATACTTCACACACTTTTGTGTTTTGTCTAATTGCAGGTGTATGGGACATTTGTACAATCCACATATGAAGATAAGGAAGAAAGAGATGTTTATTTGCTGTCCAAAAAGTTCTCTCACGTCACTTTTGGCCCAAGAGAAGATAGAGTCCAAGTCTCTCACGTTCTGGATTCAGATTCGGACTGCACAGACATACCTGACTCAAAACGCACACAAGTTTTTCATACAGACTCCGAATTGGGTGATTCTTTTTTTGTTGGAAACTAGATTTCGTGCACTTTCCAACCCAATTGGAATCACCTTCAAATTCGTCCGGAGCGTTGAGTTGTGGACGAAACAATCTGATGCTGCAGCAGAATCCGAGTCAAACTACAAGTCCAAAGGTGTTACATCACCTCCACTTGGGCCCATTGGCCTTGTACGACCTAGATTTAGTTTTAGGCTGCTTTGGGACGTCCTCCCACCTCCTTGGCCGCCACCCTTTGCTCCTATATAAGTAGATCCATCTAGTAGCTTTTCCTTGGGATTTGTTTAGTTAAAAGTTAGACATTGCAACTTCGTGTACTTCGTTTGTGTCCAACGACCAGACCAAGACCGCTTACGGATCCCCACCTTTATCAATACTTCATACATATTTGCAATATTCAGATTGCTTTTATCATATTCTTGCTCGTTCTTCGATTGCTTGCAGGAATAGACCTTCGTGGTCAGGTTGATATTGCACCGGCGTGGTCAATAACCTCTGGAGATTGGTTTAGCGATTGCTAAGGCGCAACGTCGTGCACGTTTGTAGCCGGATCGTCAAAGTCGTCTCCACCAAATCGATAGTTATCATCTCATCGAAAGATCGGGACACCCCGTCTCTATCAAGTGGTATCAAGTGATGAGGACATGACTACCTTGGACACGACCAAAAATATTGCATACATGCATATTTGTCAGGTGATTTCTAGTGCAAACTATTCAATAATCTATTTAGGTTATCCAGAACAAAAATACTTCACACACTTTTGTGTTCTGTCTAATTGCAGGTGTATGGGACATTTGTACAATCCACATATGAAGATAAGGAAGAAAGAGATGTTTATTTGCTGTCCAAAAAGTTCTCTCACGTCACTTTTGGCCCAAGAGAAGATAGAGTCCAAGTCTCTCACGTTCTGGATTCAGATTCGGACTGCACAGACATACCTGACTCAAAACGCACACAAGTTTTTCATACAGACTCCAAATTGGGTGATTCTTTTTTTGTTGGAAACTAGATTTCGTGCACTTTCCAACCCAATTGGAATCACCTTCAAATTCGTCCGGAGCGTTGAGTTGTGGACGAAACAATCTGATGCTGCAGCAGAATCCGAGTCAAACTACAAGTCCAAAGGTGTTACATCACCTCCACTTGGGCCCATTGGCCTTGTACGACCTAGATTTAGTTTTAGGCTGCTTTGGGACGTCCTCCCACCTCCTTGGCCGCCACCCTTTGCTCCTATATAAGTAGATCCATCTAGTAGCTTTTCCTTGGGATTTGTTTAGTTAAAAGTTAGACATTGCAACTTCGTGTACTTCGTTTGTGTCCAACGACCAGACCAAGACCGCTTACGGATCCCCACCTTTATCAATACTTCATACATATTTGCAATATTTAGATTGCTTTTATCATATTCTTGCTCGTTCTTCAATTGCTTGCAGGAATAGACCTTCGTGGTCAGGTTGATCGTGCACCGGCGTGGTCAATAACCTCTGGAGATTGGTTTAGCGATTGCTAAGGCGCTACGTCGTGCATGTTTGTAGTCGGATCGTCAAAGTCGTCTCCACCAAATCGATAGTTACCATCTCATCGAAAGATCGGGACACCCCGTCTCTATCAAGTGGTATCAGTTTTCAGGTTGCTCGGTGAGAATTTCCAGTTTTTCCTAGATTAGATTTCTTTTCTTACCTATTGTCCAAGAAAAAGCCACAAAACAAAAGTTCGATCTATTCATCATTTGTCCTAGCCAGACTGAGCCTTTGCAATTTTCTTTTCATTGTTTGCATTATTGAATTATCGGTTGCATCGCCGTGTCGAGTTGCTGGTCTTAGTGTCTAGTTCCTTTAGAGTTTCGAGTTCTGTTCACATTAGTCACGCAGCCGCTGCACCATTATCCCATCCGCTGTCCACCATCCCATCCACCAATTTCCACCATGTGCTACGCACTATTTATTGTCATAATCATAGTTGAGGTCACTCACATCTTCGCCTGATCGAATCTGCATCTTATCTAGTTTGTCTTGGGAAGAGGGAGAAAAAGAAGATAAAGAAAAAAAAGAGAGAAAAAAGGAAAGGAAAAAAAAGAAAAAGAGAGAGAAGAAAAAGAAAAAAAAAGCGTGAGAAAAAAAAGAGAGAAGAAAAAAAAATTTGGATCTATCTAGAATCAATCTCGTACCTGAATTCGGATTGGAATCTGTTTTGCGCACTGTTCAGTAAAACAGGTGTATCTTCCTCATACGAAGTCAGTTTTGGCTCCGTGAGTACTCAAATTGAAGATAGCGACGAGCCGCATCTAAATAGTTGCAGAAGCTAGTTCAATATTTGACACCTCAAAATCGGCTTCTAAATAGGTCTTTTTGCCCTCTGAAGTTCGTGAACACAGCTTGTTCCAATTTTTCAGGCCAGTTTTAGAATTCTTTGACTCCTCATATCAACTCGGAATTGAGTGATTCTTTTTGCATTGGAAAGCTTGAGTTAGTAGCATTCTTTGAAAGAATTTATCAGAAAATTGTCTCAAACTTTTCAAGAGGAAAGTTGGAGAGAGAGTTGTTGTATATCCTGCTTGGCAGTTGTTTTTCATCATTATCTTCACTGCCGTTGTGATCTTCACTTATATCTTGCTGTCAAGAGCTACTTAGTATCCTTCATTGATGCTAGTTGTGCTACGCCGTGACCTCATTAGTGTTCTAGGCTCACGTCTCTAGTCCGGTCTAGCCTAGGACCAGCACAGTACCGTCGTTGAGCGTTTATTCAACATTGCATCTTTGAATTGATTATTGCTAATCTTTTGCTACCATATATAGCCAACCCAGCTCCACATATTTCTACACCGTGTATACGTACGCTTCCCTGGCAATCGCTTTACTCAATATTTGGAGTTACTTGACACCGCTGGTTGCCGATCACCGCCTGCTGTATGGTAAGAACTTGTAAGACATTGATATTTGCTTTACTGTGAGCGTTTTACCACCACATCCTAGTAGTTATAGGAACATTATTTTTGGGTTTTGTTTCTTGTTCTACTAATCATGACAGGATCCAGAGTCAATTCATGGGCTTTGTCGATCGCGGGAGACGTGCCACCACCTTTGCAAATACCACAACCGTCACGAGAGGTGCACAAACATCCAAATGCACATGATCAGGTTAATGTATCTATACCACCATTTAATGGCCGTTTTAAACCTGCTTTATATATTGAATGGGAGTTCGATGTAAAAAATATATTTGCTTCCCATAATTTCAATGAACATAAAAAGGTTAAGGTTGCGGTTGGTTCTTTCACTGGTTATGCTTTGGTTTGGTGGAGTGAATATTGTCGGTTACACCCTGATTATATTCCTACTACTTGGGATGATTTGAAACTTGCCATGCGACATACTTTCGTCCCTGCTTATTATACTCGTGACATGATTAAGAAGTTGCAACACTTAAAACAAGGTAGTGAAACTGTAACAAAATATTATGATGATTTACAAACTACCTTGTTGCATTCGTCTTTAGAAGAAAGTGAAGATGATTTTATGGATAGATTTTGGGGAGGATTAAACCGTGATATTCAAGAGATACTAATTCATGAAGAGTGTTATCCTATGGACCATTTGTTTCATCTTGCTTGCAAAGCTGAATAGGAAATAAAACGACGTGTTGGCCACGAGGAGAACAAGCGCACGGTGCACATTCCAAGAGTTGATATGATTGTTCCTTCAACTACTAGGCATATTATGACAACCACATCCGTTGTTGTCAGGACTACATCACCTCCACCATGTGACACATCGCCCCCGAGAGTGGCTACATCATCTGAGTTGATCATAAGAGGTAATGACAAAGGTACTGATCTTCCATCTCTACATGAGAATGATGAATGCCTTGTCAATTGGAATGCACCATCTGATGAGCTACCCACTACTTTGATCACACCACCTATTTTAGAGGACTACGTTGATAATTTGACTTTGCCATGTGATCAAACAACTGAAATACCAACAATTTTGAGTGCACCCATTGAATTAACTATTGATGCAAAAGAACCAATGTTTAATCATTTTGATATGACCTCTAATCTTGGTGATGATTCTGTGTCCAATGACTTACTGCATGTTTGCTTATTTAAGCATGTTGTAGCATGTAAATTTGATGCAAGTAAGGTTTATTCACCAGTGTTGGGATGGTTTAACGATGAATATTGTCAATCTTTTGATATGAATAAGAGCTTCACTTATATGTGCAAACTGAGTTGCAATATTTTCATGCCTTCTACTTATGATAATATTTTGGCTTTATATTTTATGATCTATGAAAGTTACTCATGTATACATGTGTCATATGTGCAAAAATCAAGGGAAGTAAAAATGGATGACATATATATATACAACATGTATACTTTGTCTCTTTTGTTAGCCACATTTCAGATTAAGCAACGCCGAGGGCGGCTTTGTTTTCAAAAAGGGGAGGATGATGAGGACATGACTACCTTGGACACGACCAAAAATATTGCATACATGCATATTTGTCAGGTGATTTCTAGTGCAAACTATTCAATAATCTATTTAGGTTATCCAGAACAAAAATACTTCACACACTTTTGTGTTTTGTCTAATTGCAGGTGTATGGGACATTTGTACAATCCACATATGAAGATAAGGAAGAAAGAGATGTTTATTTTCTGTCCAAAAAGTTCTCTCACGTCACTTTTTGCCCAAGAGAAGATAGAGTCCAAGTCTCTCACGTTCTGGATTCAGATTCGGACTGCACAGACATACCTGACTCAAAACGCACACAAGTTTTTCATACAGACTCCGAATTGGGTGATTCTTTTTTTGTTGGAAACTAGATTTCGTGCACTTTCCAACCCAATTGGAATCACCTTCAAATTCGTCCGGAGCGTTGAGTTGTGGACGAAACAATCTGATGCTGCAGCAGAATCCGAGTCAAACTACAAGTCCAAAGGTGTTACATCACCTCCACTTGGGCCCATTGGCCTTGTACGACCTAGATTTAGTTTTAGGCTGCTTTGGGACGTCCTCCCACCTTCTTGGCCGCCACCCTTTGCTCCTATATAAGTAGATCCATCTAGTAGCTTTTCCTTGGGATTTGTTTAGTTAAAAGTTAGACATTGCAACTTCGTGTACTTCGTTTGTGTCCAACGACCAGACCAAGACCGCTTACGGATCCCCACCTTTATCAATACTTCATACATATTTGCAATATTCAGATTGCTTTTATCATATTCTTGCTCGTTCTTCGATTGCTTGCAGGAATAGACCTTCGTGGTCAGGTTGATCGTGCACCGGCGTGGTCAATAACCTCTGGAGATTGGTTTAGCGATTGCTAAGGCGCTACGTCGTGCACGTTTGTAGTCGGATCGTCAAAGTCGTCTCCACCAAATCGATAGTTACCATCTCATCGAAAGATCGGGACACCCCGTCTCGATCACTTGTTTCCCAAGATAAAAAAATCTTTATATGCCCCCCGAACCTATTGACCACCGTATCGCGGAGAAATCTTCTGTTCTCTTTTCTTTCTGTTTTCGGTCAGATCTGTTAAGCCAGGCATCTTGTCTTCTTCCTCCTCCAACAATGTGGAAGAGGATGCTTGGTTGATGAATATCGAGCTGAAGAGAGAATAGCCCGTAGAAGCCGTCAAGGGAGACAAGAGCAAGGAGGCTAGCAGAGATCAAGCACCGGCAGTTGAGCAGGCTGGCCTGCTGAGGAAGAAGAAGAAGAAGATATCCTTAAACATTACTATGCTCATCTTACCCCGACTGAGATTGAAGCATTTCGAATCATTGAAATGGTTCGTGTACAAAATAAATACCTCACTCGTGAAAATATTCCGCATCAAGAGCACATCAACTTCCTCTGGAGCGTCATCCGTAGATTGGAAAATCTCTTGATCGTGAAGGACAGGATCGCTGCTACTTCATCACCACCACCTTCTTCATCACGAAAAGAAAATTGAGTATCGGGTATGGGCACTCCCCTTGGCTTCCGCCAAGCTTGGGGGAGGTGCCCCGGTATCGTATCACCCCACTATCTTTTGCCTTTACATATTTCAGATCGATCCATAGTCATCTTTTGCTTTAGATGAATAAAATTTTAGTTCTATCCTTTCTTTTCGAGACTTTGCTTAGTGATCTATCCTTGTAATCGTGTGTGAGATATATAATAAAGTTTAGTTTGACTTTTTTCTTTCTTTACCTTCATATTCCAATAAAAAGAAAGGAAATAAATGAATAAGATCATATGCTAATCTTATGGTAGGTGATGACACCACATAAGGAAAAGTATAAGTAGAAAACATTATTAGTATTAACAAACATAGCATTGGTCAATGATGTAACTCATGAAAGAATTGATAAGGGAAGAGAAGAGAAGATTCACTTCACATATAAATACACTATCCTGGAAATCTTGTGTGATTGTGAGCCCCCATCAAAATATTATATGCCAAAATTGTTGATGTTGGATGATATGTCTCCAACGTATCTACTTTTCCAAACACTTTTGTCGTTGTTTTGGACTCTAACTTGCATGATTTGAATGGAACTAACCCAGACTGACGCTGTTTTCAGCAGAATTGCCATGGTGTTATTTTTGTCCAGAGATAAAAGTTCTCGGAATGACCTGAAAATCAACGGAGAATATTTTTGGAATATATAAAAAATACTGGCGAAAGAATCAAGGCCAGGGGCCCCACCCCTGTCCACGAGGGTGGGGGCGCGCCTACCCCCTGGGCGCGCCCCCCCTACCTCGTGGGCCCCCTGGTGCTCCACCGACCTCAACTCCGACTCCATATATTCACGTTTGGGGAGAAAAAAATAAGAGAGAAGGATTCATCGTGTTTTACGATACAGAGCCACCGCCAAGCCCTAATCTCTCTCGGGAGGGCTTATCTGGAGTCCGTTCGGGGCTCCGGAGAGGGGAATCCATCGCCATCGTCATCATCAACCTTCCACCATCACCAATTTCATGATGCTCACCGCCGTCCGTGAGTAATTCCATCGTAGGCTTGCTGGACGGTGATGGGTTGGATGAGATTTATCATGTAAGCGAGTTAGTTTTGTTAGGGTTTGATCCCTAGTATCCATTATGTTCTGAGATTGATGTTGCTATGACTTTGCTATTCTTAATGCTTGTCACTAGGGCCCGAGTGCCATGATTTCATATTTGAACCTATTATGTTTTCATGAATATATGTGAGTTCTTGGTCCTATCTTGCAAGTCTATAGTCACCTATTATGTGTTATGATCCGTTAACCCCGAAGTGACAATAATCGTGATACTTACCAGTGATGACCGTAGTTTGAGGAGTTCATGTATTCACTAAGTGTTAATGCTTTGGTCTGGTACTCTATTAAAAGGAGGCCTTAATATCCCTTAGTTTCCAATAGGACCCCGCTGCCACGGGAGGGTAGGACAAAAGATGTCATGCAAGTTCTTTTCCATAAGCACGTATGACTATATTCGGAATACATGCCTACATTACATTGATGAACTGGAGCTAGTTCTGTGTCACCCTATGTTATAATTATTGCATGAGGAATCGGATCCGACATAATTATCCATCACTGCTCCATTGCCTACGAGCATTTCACATATTGTTCTTCGCTTATTTACTTTTCCGTTGCTACTGTTACAATCACTATAAAACCAAAACTATTACTTTTGCTACCATTACCGCTATTATCATATTACTTTGCTACTAAATACTTTGATGTAGATATTAAGTTTCTAGGTGTGGTTGAATTGACAACTCAGCTACTAATAATTGAGAATATTCTTTGGCTCCCCTTGTGTCGAATCAATAAATTTGGGTTGAATACTCTACCCTCCAACACTGTTGCGATCCCCTATACTTGTGGGTTATCAAGACTATTTTCTGGCGCCGTTGACGGGGAGCATAGCTCTATTCTTTGAGCCACTTTGGATTTATATCTGCTGATCACTATGAAGAACTTGAAAGATAAAAGAACCAAGATTTTTCCCTCAACTACGAGGGGAGGTAAGGAACTGCCATCTAGCTCTCTGCTTGATTCACCTTCTGTTTTGAATAAACTTGTGACACCTACTCCTGCTATTCATTCTGATATGTCGCATGCTATTGATGATGCCACCTTTGCTTTGCATGATACTTACGATGAAACTACTTCTATGCTTGATAATACTGTGCCATTAGGTGAATTTCTTGATGAACAACTTGCTAGGGTTAGAGAAAATGAAATTATTGAAGCTCATAATATTGATGTAAGTGATGATGAAGATTCTCCCCCTAGATATGAATTGTCTGTTGTGCCTGAGGGTTATGTGATGGATGATGAAATTGCTAGAGACTTCTTAGCTTGCAATGATAGATCTGATCTTAAGAAATTATTAGCTAAGCTTAAAGAAAAATCCTTGAATGCTAGAATGAAATATGACCCTGCTTTTGCTACTTCACCTATCTTTATTTCCGATAAGTATTATGATTTCTCTGTCGATCCTGTGTTAATTACTTTGGTTGAATCTGATCCTTTTTATGGCTATGAATCTGAAACTATTGTGGCACATCTTACTAAATTAAATGATATAGCCACCCTGTTCACTAATGATGATAAAACTTGCTATTACTTTATCCTTAAGTTGTTTCTGTTCTCATTAAAGGGTGATGCTAAAACATGGTTTAATTCTCTTGATCCTGGTTGTGTGCGTAGTCCCCAGGATATGATTTATTACTTCTCTATTAAATATTTCCCCGCTCATAAGAAATAAGCTGCCTCAAGGGAAATATATAATTTTGTGCAAATTGAAGAAGAGAGTCTCCCACAAGCTTGGGGGAGGCTTTTCCAATTACTTAATGCTTTCCTGATCATCCTCTCAAGAAAAATGAAATACTTGATATCTTTTATAATGGACTAACTGATGCTTCCAGAGACCACCTGGATAGTTGTGCTGGTTGTGTTTTTAGGGAAAGAACTGTTGATCAAGCTGAATTGCTATTGACTAATATGTTGACTAATGAAAATAATTGGACACTTCCTGAACCAACTCCTAAGCCAACTCTGAAGAAAAGGGGTATTCTATTTCTCAGTCCCGAAGATATGCAAGAGGCAAAGAAATCTATGAAAGAAAAAGGTATTAAAGCTGAAGATGTTAAGAATTTACCACCAATTGAAGAAATACATGGTCTTGATAACCCGACACAGGTAGTAAAGGTAAATTCTCTATATATATTTGATAAATGTGAAATCCCATCTACTAAGTTTGCTAGCCAATGCTTGGATGAGTTTGATGACTTTATGGTTAAACAAGAAAACTGCAATGCTTATGTTGGTAGACAATTGAAATGTAATGCCTATATGATTGAACACTTGAGTGATTATATGTCTAGAGTTAAAGGTGAACTTAAACTTATTAGTAAACATGCTTCTATGGTTACCACTCAAGTAGAACAAGTACTTAAAATTCATAATGATTTGCTCAATGAATTAAATAATAAGAAAAATGATAATGATGTTAGAGTTATGACTACAGGGGGGTAAAATGACTCAGGAACCTTTGTATCCTGATGGCCACCCTAAGAGAATTGAGCAAGATTCTCGGAGAACTAATGTTGATGCACCTAGTTCTTCTAAGAAGAAGAAAAAGAAAAATGATAGGACTTTGCATGCTTCTAGTGAACCCGCTGTTGACACACCTGAGAATCCCAATGATATTTCTATTTCTGATGCTGAAACACAATCTGGTAATGAACATGAACCTAGTGATAATGTTAATGATGAGGTTCATGTTGATGCTCAACCTAGCAATGATAATGATGTGGAGATTGAACCTATTGTTGATCTGGATAACCCACAATCAAAGAATCAATGTTATGATAAGAGAGACTTCATTGCTAGGAAGCACGGTAAAGAAAGAGAACCATGGATTCAGAAACCCGTGCCTTTTCCTCCTAAACCATCCAAGAAAAAGGATGATGAGGATTTTGAGCACTTTGGTGAAATGATTAGACCTATCTTTTTGCGTATGCGTTTGGCTGATATGGTTAAAATGAATCCTTATGCTAAGTATATGATAGATATTGTTACAAATAAGAGAAAGATACCAGAAGCTAAAATCTCCACCATGCTTGCTAATTATACTTTTAAGGGTGGAATACCAAAGAAACTTGGAGGTCCCGGAGTACCAACTATACCATGCTCCATTAAAGGAAACTATGTTAAAACTGCTTTATGTGATCTTGGAGCCGGTGTTAGTGTTATGCCTCTCACTCTATATCATAGACTTGAATTGAATAAGTTGACACCTACTGAAATATCTTTGCAAATGGCTGATAAATTAACTTCTATACATGTCAGTATTTGTGAGGATGTGCCTATTGTGGTTGCAAACGTTACTATTTTAACGGACTTCGTTATTCTTGATATTCCCGAGGACGATAGTATGTCAATTATCCTTGGTAGACCCTTTTTGAATACTGCAGGGGCTGTTATTGATTGCAACAAAGGCAATGTCACTTTTCAGGTTAATTGTAATGAGCATACGGTGCACTATCCGAGGAAACAACCTCAAGTCCACAGTATCAATTCTATTGGAAAAATCCCAACGATCACTGTTGGAGGTTTTGAATTTCCTCTTCCTACTGTCAAGAAGAAATATAATACTCTTATTGTTGGGGATGTGCATATCCCCGTTGAGGTAACCTAGTGTTATTCAAAATTTCTCCAGTTTCATGTGATTCGGAATGAATTTGTTAACAAGACTTGATCAACCTTGTTAGTGGATTCCTTTTGATGAGCATGAGATGGATGAAGTTAGAAAGCACAACCTTCTGTACCCTCTTTTTACTTTATGTTATTTATATTAAATAAAAAAAATATTTTCTGTCTGTTTTCTGAATTATCCTTGCAATAAAAAATACCCCGAAAATAAAAGTTCTCCAAATGCCCTGGAAATGAAATATGATTTTTTTCCAGAATATTTAAGAATTATTGGCACTAAGAACACACCAGGGGGACCCAACATGTGCCCACGAGGGTGGAGGGCGCACCCCCTGCCTCGTGGACCCCATGTTGGTCCCCTCCATTTATTCTTGCACCCACACGGTTTGTCTTCCTCCAGAAAAAAAATCACCCACCAGCTCAAACCTGAGTTCTAGCTCATCTTGCTGCCATTTTCGATCTCCTTGCTCAAAGCTCCATTCACAAAACTGCTTTGGGGGATTGTTCTTCGGTATGTGACTCCACCAATGGTCCAATTAGTTTTTGTTCTAGTGCTTTATTTATTGCAAATTTTTGCTGCTTAGGTGACCCTGTTCTTGAGCTTGCACGTCAAATTTATGTGGTCAAAAGTAGTTTTAATGCATGATATAGCCTCTAGACACTTGTAAGAGTAGTTGCTATTAATTTTGTTGAGTTTGGTTCACTTTTATTTTAAGTTACTAAAAATTTCAGAAATTTTCAAAAAAAGATGAAGAGATTTTATAGGGGCTCATCGAGCCGAAGCTCGAAGAATAAGCAAAGTGAAGAGAATAAGAAGCCCAAGTATAATCTTCCTCATACTGCGGAGGTTCGGCCGTGTGAATGGCCTTGTGATGAGTTCTTAAGAGAAGCCGAGATTTATGAAGATTTTTATTATTTGGCTGAGAATGCAGGCCTCACCGACTTCCTCCACGACCAGCATGAACAGTATCTCCTACTCACCAATATTTTTGTGCAAAATTTTCATTTCCATGCTAGGAGATCGCCACCTTCGGTGGAATTTTATTTATATGATGAGCATAAGGAGATGTCACTTTATGATTTTTGCCGGGTTTGTAGGATACCCTTTGATGGCATCATAGAGGAACCACATCGTAATGATGTGGAGGGATTTATTGATATGATTGCTGTAGGGGAAACGAGGAAAGTTTCCGATGCAAGAATGACTAGCATACATTTTCCTGATCTACGTTACTTTGCAACATTTGCTAGTAGATGCTTAATTGGTCGCGGGAACTGTGGAAATCTTAGTGCCCCTGATATTGTTATTTTGCGCCATGCTTTGTTTCATGATACCACTTTCAATTTAGGCACTATTGTTGCTAAACGGTTAAATCTGAACCGTACAAAGGGTCCCGTATTAGGAGGCATCTTCGCCTCGCGCCTTGCTGCACACTTTAGCATACCTATTAGGCATTATGAGAAACAGGTTAAGTTGCTACCTCATATTTTTCTAGATTATAAGAGCATGGTAGCACATGATTTTATTGTTAAGAATAAGAAGAAGATGCTTAACTATAGACTAATATTTGATAAGAATCACTTTGAGACTATTACCTTGCCTGCTCCCTCTTTGTTCAACATATTTTCAGGCACGTACCTTGTTTTGCCGGAGGCCATTCAGGCATACTAGAGCCTAACATCAGCTCCAGAGCCGGAGCCACTACCTGATCCTCACTGTCAGTCTGTTTATCAGTGGGATCCAGAGGAGATCGCCAACTAGTGGCACCCCGAAGACCCTCCTCAGTACACCGGAGAGGGCAGTTTTGATCCGTGGCCATAGACCAACTTAGGCCAAAAGCCTAAGCTTGGGGCAGTGCGTATCTCTCACCGACATTACATTCCTGTTCATACACTCATGCCAGTTGTCGGTGCTCATACTTTATCATTGTACCATCCATGCTAGTTTATTTTCTTTTTAAGCTTTCTTCTTGTGTGTTTGAAAAACCTTAAGAAAAAATGAAAAAAAAATTAGTTGTAGCTTTTAGCTAGTTTACTTTCCATGCCTGTAGTAGTAGTAATTAAAAAGAAAACCCAAAAAGATTTCTCATTCTTCTTCTGCTTGTTGGGAGCTTTCCCATGTAAATAGTTTTGTTTCTTTCTTTTCTTTGGGGAGAAGACCATGATGAAAATGTTGAGTGGATCTCATGCATTATTGTTGATCTAACAAAGAGCCCATATTACCTTGTCTTCTCCCTTGAATTGAATGCTTGCAGATTCCAGCTTAGTCCAATGCAAGTGCACTATTATTATTACCCACATCGTTCGGTCGTGCAAGTGAAATGCAATAATGACGATATATGATGAACTGGTCGAGATGAGAAAAGCTGGTATGAACTCGACCTCTCTTGTTTTTGTAAATATGATTAGTTTATCGTTCCTGATTCAGCCTATTATGAATGAAACATGTTTGCAATGACAATTAGAGATTATAGTTGCTCATGCCATGCTTAATTTGCTAGGAGTTTATAATGGTTTACCTTGCGTGCCAACATGCTATTAAAATGGTTGTGATGTGGTATGATAGGGTGGTATCGTCCTTTGAACGATTCGAGTTGCTTGACTTGGCACATGTTCACGCATGTAGTTGAAACAAAATCAACATAGCCTCCACGATATTTATGTTCATGGTGATTTATATCCTACTCATGCTTGCATTCAGTGTTGATTAATTTTAATGCATGTTCATGACTGTTGTCGCTCTCTAGCTGGTCGCTTCCCAGTCTTTTTCTAGCCTTCACTTGTATTAAGCGAAAATACTGCTTGTGCATCCAATTCCATAAACCCCAAAGTTGTTCCATATGAGTCCACCATACCTTCCTATATGCGGTATCTACCTGCCGTTCCAAGTAAATTTGTATGTGCCAAACTCTAAACCTTCAAATAAAAATTCTATTTTGTATGCTCGAATAGCTCATGAATCAACTAGGTTTGTCTGTATCTTCCATGCTAGGCAGGTTATTCTCAAGAGGAGTGGACTCCACTCCTCACTCACGAGAAAATGGCTGGTCACCGGGATGCCCAGTCCCATGCTCAAATCAAATCAAAATAATTGCAAACAGAACTCCCTCGGGATTGTTGTTAGTTGGAGGCACCCGTTGTTTCGGGCAAGCCATGGATTGATGCTTGTTGGTCATGGGGGAGTATAAACTTTACCATTCTGCTTGGGAACCGCCTATAATGTGTGTAGCATGGGAGATATCGAGATCTCTCGGTTGTTATGTTGACAATGGAAGTATACCGCTCAAAATATTATTCATCTCTATTTCAAAACCGAGCTCTGGCACCTCTACAAATCCCTGCCTCCCTCTGCGAAGGGCCTATCCATTTACTTTTATGTTGAGTCATCACCCTCTTATTAAAAAGCACCAGTCGGAGAGCACCGCTATCATTTGCATGTATCATTATTAGTTTAGATTGAGTATGACTGTGACTGGATCTCTTTTACCATGAATTACAGTTTCCAGTCAGCCCTTGATCTTCAGGGGTGCTCCGCATTTATGTTTTGCGGTCTCAGAAAGGGCTAGCGAGATACCATCTTGTTATATCATATTGTGATTGTTTTGAGAAAGTGTTGTCATCCGAGATTTATTATTATTACTCGCTAGTTGATTATGCCATTGATATGAGTAAACATGAGACCTAAATGTTATTGTGAATGTGGTTAGTTCATAATCTTTGCTGAAAACTTGAATGCTAGCTTTACATATTTACAACAACAAGAGCAAATAGAGTGTGTAGAAGTTTTTCTTCATCACTTTCAGTTTGTCAACTGAATTACTTGAGGACAAGCAAAGGTTTAAGCTTGGGGAGTTGATACGTCTCCAACGTATCTACTTTTCCAAACACTTTTGCCCTTGTTTTGGACTCTAACTTGCATGATTTGAATGGAACTAACCCGGACTAACGTTGTTTTTAGCAGAATTGCCATGGTGTTATTTTTGTGCAGAAATAGAAGTTCTCGGAATGACCTGAAAATCAATGGAGAATATTTTTGGAATATATAAAAAATACTGGCGAATGAATCAAGTCTAGGGGGGCCATACCCTGTCCACGAGGGTGGGGGCGCGCCCCCTACCCTGTGGGCCCCCTGGTGCTCCACCGACCTCAACTCCAACTCCATATATTCACGTTCGGGGAGAAAAAATAAGAGAGAAGGATTCATCGCATTTTACGATACGGAGCCGCCACCAAGCCCTAATCTCTCTCGAGAGGGATGATCTGGAGTCCATTCGGGGCTCCGGAGAGGGGAATCCGTCGCCATCATCATCATCAACCTTCCTCCATTGCCAATTTCATGATGCTCACCGCCGTGCGTGAGTAATTCCATCGTAGGCTTGCTGGACGGTGATGGGTTGGATGATATTTATCATGTAATCAAGTTAGTTTTGTTAGGGTTTGATCCCTAGTATTCATTATGTTCTGAGATTGATGTTGCTATGACTTTGCTATGCTTAATGCTTGTCAGTAGGGCCCGAGTGTCATGATTTCACATATGAACCTATTATGTTTTCACGAATATATGTGAGTTCTTGATCCTATCTTGCAAGTCTATAGTCACCTATTATGTATTATGATCCGTTAACCCCGAAGTGACAATAATCGGGATACTTACCGGTGATGAACGTAGTTTGAGGAGTTCATGTGTTCACTAAGTGTTAATGCTTTGGTCCGGTACTCTATATTAAAAGGAGGCCTTAATATCCCTTAGTTTCCAATAGGACCCTGCTGCCATGGGAGGGTAGGACAAAAGATGTCATGCAAGTTCTTTTCCATAAGCACGTATGACTATATTCGGAATACATGCCTACATTACATTGACGAAGTGGAGCTAGTTCTGTGTCACCCTATGTTATAACTATTGCATGAGGAATCGCATCCGACATAATTATCCATCACTGATACATTGTCTACGAGCTTTTCACATATTGTTATTCGCTTATTTACTTTTCCGTTGCTACTGTTACAATCACAATAAAACCAAAACTATTACTTTTGCTACCGTTACCGCTATTATCATATTACTTTGCTACTAAATACTTTGTTGCAGATATTAAGTTTCCACGTGTGGTTGAATTGACAACTCAGCTGCTAATACTTGAGAATCTTCTTTGGCTCCCCTTGTGTCGAATCAATAAATTTGGGTTGAATACTCTACCCTCGAAAACTGTTGCGATCCCCTATACTTGTGGGTTATCATTGGACAAGGAAGACAACTTAATGATTTATGTTTGTTCATATTCACATAGAAGTTATATTGATATAGATCTTTCAACATGTGGTGCTTGTCCCCCACTTTGCTAGCCAAATATTCCTCACTAAGTAGAGATACTACTTGTGCATCCAAAAACCCTTAAACACAAATCTTATTTTCAAGTGTCCACCATACCTACCTAAGGATTGAGTCAGATCCTTCAAGTAAGTTGTCATCGGTGCAATAAGGCAATAAAAATTACCTCTAAAAGTGTGATATCATTTAGTGTAAGAGAAAATTGAGCATTGTACGAACTTGTGATGGTGAAGAATAAAAGCGACGGACTGCATAATAAGGGTTGCCATCACAAGGGGCAATACAACGTGACGTTCTTTTGCACTAAGGGGTTGAGCATACAAACAAATAAGTGCATGGCAACCTCTGCTTCCCTCTGTGAAGGGCATATCTTTTACTTTTATTTATTTACTTTTATGCAAGAGTCAAAGTTTTTCTCTTTATTCCTTTTTATTTTTCTCCCCTGGCAAGCATCATGTGGTGAGGAAAGATCTAGGCACATATGTCTAGTTGAATATGTGTAGCATGAGTTATTATTGTTGACATCACCCTTGAGGTGAATCCGCTGGGGGGCGAAACTATAAGCCCCTATCTTTCTATGTGCCCGGTTGAAACGTTTTGCTCATGTGTATCTGGTGAGTGTTAGCAATCATAGAAGACTATACGATTGTTGAGTATGTGGACTTGCCTAAAGGCTCTGATACATGACCCTTCCTGAAAAGATGATGAATTGTAGTTGCAAAGTTGATTGAGAACATAGTTTGTTGGTTTCTAATAGATTTTATGCTTTATACTCGATAGTGTGATGAATTATTACTTATTCGTGAGAAGTCTATGATAAAAGTTATGTGATAAAAGTTTGATGCTAAAGTTTGTTGCTGTTATAATAATTCACATGATGCTTCTGTGTCCGTATTTTGCTTTTATCGACACCTCTCTCTCTCTAACCATGTGGACATGTTTTTCGATTTCGGTTTTCGCTTGAGGACAAGCGAGGTCTAAGCTTGGGGGAGTTGATACGTCCATTTTGCATCATGTTTTCCTACTATTATTTATGATGTTTTTATGCATTATAATGCTTTTTGGAGTAATTCTAATGCCTTTTCTCTCATAATATGCAAGTTACACACAAAGAGGGAGAATTCCGGTAGCTGGAAATATGGACCTGGAAAGGCTATGTCAGGCCACATATTCTGCACAGCTCCAAACAAGCTGAAACTTTACGGAGATTTTTGATGGAATATATGAGGAATATTGGAGCCAATAAGTACCAGAGGGGGCTCACCAGGTGGGCACAACCCACCTGGGCGCGCTAGGGAGCCCAGGTGCGCCCTGGTGGGTTGTGCTCCCCTCTGCCCACCTCTGGTTCCCATGTTCTGGTATATAAGTCATTTTTACCTAGAAAAAATGAGGAGAGGACTTTCGAGACGATGCACCGCCCTCTCGAGGTGGAACTTGGGCATGAGCACTTTTGCCCTCCGGCGGAGCGATTCCACCGGGGGAACTTCCCTCCCAGAGGGGGAAATCATCGTCATCATCATCACCAACAACTCTCCCATCTTGGGGAGGGCAATCTCCATCAACATCTTCAATAGCACCATCTCCTCTCAAACCCTAGTTCATCTCTTGTGTTCAATCTTTGCACCGGAACTATAGATTGGTGCTTGTGGGTGACTAGTAGTGTTGATTACTATATGGTTTATTTGGTGGAAGATTATATGTTCAGATCCATATGCTATTTAATACCCCTATGATCTTGAGCATGTTTATCACTTGTGAGTAGTTACTTTTGTTCTTGAGGTCACGTGAGAAATCATGTTGCAAGTAATCATGTGAACTTGATATGTGTTCGATATTTTGATAGTATGTATGTTGTGATTCCCTTAGTGGTGTCATGTGAACATCGACTACATGACACTTCACCGTATTAGGGCCTAAGGGAATGCATTGTGGAGTAGTTATTAGATGATGGTTGCAAGAGTGACAGAAGCTTAAACCCTAGTTTATGAGCTACTCCGTAAGGGACCGATTGGACCCAAAAGTTTAATGCTATGGTTAGAATTTTTTATTAATACTTTTTTCATAGTTGCGGATGCTTGCGAGGGGGTTAATCATAAGTAGGAGGTTTGTTCAAGTAAGAACAACACCTAAGCACCAGTCCACCCACATACCAAATTATCAAAGTAGCGAACACGAATCGGATCAACATGATGAAAGTGACTAGATGAAATTCATGTGTACCCTCAAGAATGCTTTGCTTATTATAAGAGACCATTTTGGCTTGTCCTTTGCCTCAAAAGGATTGTGCTACCTTGATGCACTTTTTGTTACTATTATCATTACTTCCTCGTTACAAAATATCTTGCTATCAAACTACTCTTTTACTTACAATTTCAGCACTTGCAGACATTACCTTGCTAAAAACCACTTGTCATTTCCTTCTGCTCCTCGTTGGGTTCGACACTCTTACTTATTGAAAAGGCTACAATTGATCCCCTATACTTGTGGGTCATCATCGTACACCAGATTTTTCGGTTTAACTTCAGTATAAGCATCTCTAACAAGCTCGAGGTCCATCAACATATGAATTTGAGCTTCAGTGATTTCCCAAAAGTGCAGTCTGTGTTCGCGAGCCTCATCAAATTCACACCGAGGAATATTTAGTAATGCTAAAAACTGATCAGTAGACCACATGATCTTCTCTTCTTCGGTCATCCATATGAGAAGCCATGTGCCGCTATCTGCAATGTCTCATGAGATATATAGGGGGCATAGAATTGAAGAGTACCTTCTCGATTCCATCATGATTGAAACGCGGAAATCCTTTCAGAAAGACTTGCTCAATTTGCTCGATGGTATGGTGAAAACAAGGCAACCTTTCGAGCTCAACAAAATCCAGAATCTTGTGCTTGAATATGTGATTCTTATAGAACAGAATGCGTGCATGATAAACTGCATGTTCCTTAGTCCAGAATCTTGGTGACAAAGATGTTTGCTCCCCTTCATATGGGATGGTCCCAAATAATGCAAGCTTCTAATTGTGAAGCTAATCATTGAAAGTTGGACCATTCGGTGCATCTTAGACTGGAAGAAAAGGTAATGTTTCCAAGGAGTTCTAGTTCTTCATCGGCCATGCGCTGAGTCTGAAAATCATCAGGCTCAGGTAGATCTTCATCTATAGGTATGAGAGGAGCACAAAGCTTCCTTGGCTTTGCTTACACTGATGGCTTTGAGGAACTTGAGGAACCATCTTTGTTGCTCGATGTAACTCCTTCAACGGCTTTCTAGCCTTCGGGAACTAGGGCCTTTTCTTTCTTCTGCTCGGATGGAGGCACAATGACCTCATGCTCAGAGAATTGCGGGACAACTGGTGGTGCAATCACTTCTTGAGTCATCATCTCATTTGGTTTCTTTTCTTCCTCTTCCATGTGTGAAGCAATGGAATGAGGAGCAGGATCAACATCCATCTGGGTGGCAGCACCAGATGGTGTGACCGGGGGGTGTTTTCTCTTAGGAAGCATTAGCCTCCCCCTCAATCTTATTAGTCTCCTCCTTATTGGAACTGGAGAGCTCAACCTGCAAAGTTTTCGGAGGCGGTGGATTTGCCTTCTCAACTTCAATCTCCTCATCAGTTTGATCGTCTTGAGCTTGCTGATTAGGTAACATATTTTCTTCATCATACTTTCATACATCCCAAACGTATCTACTTTTCCAAACACTTTTGCTCTTGTTTTGGACTCTAATTTGCATGATTTGAATGGAACTAACCTGGATTAACGATGTTTTCAGCAGAATTGCCATGGTGTTACTTTTTTGCGGAAATAAAAGTTCTTGGATTGGGCTGAAAATTTACGGAGAATATTTCTAGAATATATAACAAATATTGGCGAAGAGAATTACCAAATGGGGGCCACCAGGGGGCGTGCCCACCCCCAGGGCGCACCTAGCAGGCTTGTGGGCCCCTGGCAGCTCCGGCAACCCAAACTCCAACTCCATAAGTACTTGTTCGTCCAGGAAAATCAGAGATAAGGAATCATCATGTTTTAGGATACGGAGCCGCTGTCACTTCCTGTTCTTCATCGGAAGGGATGATCTGGAGTCCGTTCGGGGCTCCGGAGGGTGGAATTCATCACCTCCTCATCATCAACCCTTCTTCCTCACGAATTTCACGATGCTCATCATCGGGAGTGAGTAATTCCTTCATAGGCTTGCTAGATGGTCATGGGGTTGGATGAGATTTGTCATGTAATCGAGTCAATTTGTGAGGGATTGATCCCTAGTATCCACTATGTTCTGAGATTGATGTTGCTATGACTTTGCTATACCTAATGCTTGTCACTAGGGCCCGAGTGCCACGATTTCAGATCTGAATCCTTTATGTTTTCATGAATATATTTGAGTTCTTGATCCTATCTTGCAAGTTAGACACACCTATTACGTGTTATGATCCGCCTACCCCAAGTTGATAATAATTGGGATTCTTTCTGGTAATTCCAATAGTTTGAGGAGTTCATGTATTCACTATGTGTTAACGCTTTGTTCCGGTTCTCTATTAAAAGGAGGCCTTAGTATCCCTTAGTTTCCTTAAGGACCCCACTGCCATGGGAGGGTAGAACAAAATATGTCATGCAAGTTCTTATCATGGGCACATATGACTATATACGGAATACATGCCTACATTACATTGATGAATTGGAGCTATTGTGTATCACTCTGGGTTGTGACTGTTACATGATGAATGTCATCCAACACAAATATCCATTATCTATCCAATGCCTATGTCTTTCGCATATTGATATTTGCTAAGTTACTTTTGTCGGTGCTGTTGTTACAATCACTAGAAAACTGCTACTACTACTGTTACTATTACTATCATACTACTGTGCTACTGATTACCTTGCTGTAGATATTTAGTTATTTAGGTGTGGTTGAATGGACAACTCAAATACTAATACTTGCAAATATTCTTTGGCTCCCCTTGTGTTGAATCAATAAATTTGGGTTGAATACTCTCCCCTGAAAAACTTTTGTGATCCACTATACTTGTGGGTTATCAGACTTCTGCAGAAAGATGTCAACAACATCAGGCTGCTCTTCTTGGGTTACTAGCACAGGAATGATAACTTCCTCGGTGCTAACTTGCTGCGTAGTTTCATCTTCATGAGGTGGGGATGGTAGAACCTACTACAAGGATGCATTGGAGTTGAGTGGAATAGCATCAACAACCACATTGTGAAGGTGGTGGTCCTTGTTTTCCTTGAGTTTACTAACTCTCGCACATGCCTTCTGACATTTCTCTTCTTGGATTCGACTACTGACATGGTGGTTGTCCTCTGGCACCCACTCATGCGGTTATCAGCAATATCGATGCTTTTCATTCGTGGGCCCGCTTGGTCCATCACTACTTTCCTCGACAACGAGAGAGGTTAATTTGACTTAGGAGGGGATTATTTTTTGGTTTGTATTACGGTATATAGGTGATGCTCTCGAATGATATGATATAGTTTGAGCACGCATGCATGTGTATGCCTGAATCCCTCCCACTGAGTCAAAGTGGGCAGTACCACAACACGTCATGAACCTAACTCGCTCTGTGTGGGGACTGTATGATTTTCGATGTACGCGCCACATCAATGTTGTGCATGGTATTCAAGCATGCACGCATCACCTCCATACATACATATGCATGCAGTGGTTGGCTTCGAACGATACACTCCCTCACGTGGTTATCGGCGACAAGCCTATATATTAGTGGGCCCGCGTGGACATCCATGATCACTTTGACCGACAACGAGATAGGTTACCATGGTGGATTCTTCCTTTGGTTTGTGTCATCGTAGTAGGTCATGGTGAGATTCAGACCTATGTTTGAGCGCATACTATGCATGCATGCAGGCATGAATCCCCATCATCGACTCGAACTGTGGTGTGACATACATATATACAATGTGTCGTCAACTAACCCTCGCTCCGTGTGGGGATTTCTCTTTCCAAAGCACGGTGCCACAACAAAGTTGTTCTATTGTGTATTCAAACATCAACACTCCATACATATGTTTCGGCCACATGTAGGCAATGGTTGTCTTCGGGCACTAGCGACTTGCGTGATTATTGGCGAGCTAGCCCATCTCTGGGGTCGCATGGACGTCCATCACTTTGACCAACAACAAGAGAGAGGTTGCACGACCAAGGTAGATTCTTCTTGGTCCGTTTACGATACATCTTGGTGAGTGCCCTCTCCCGCCGACTGAAAGTGTGTGTGTGTGTGTGTGTGTGTGTTTGATGGGGGGCTGCTACTTCGTACTTTGCTAGGTGAACCTCCGTGGGGGACTGGCATGCGTTCATAGCTTAGGATTCCCCTCCTGCTGACACGAAGGGGGCAAGCAATACTGTGCTCTTTGTGAGATAGGTGCCACATCGAAGTTGTGCATTTGGTATTTGAACATCAAACCATCCTTTTCATACATATATTTGGTCCACATGCAAGTGGGTTCATGTTCTGACCCTTTCCCATGTCATTTTCGCCAAATTTATGAACATTAGACAAGTCGGATGACGCAACAGACACGGTTCACTCACACTAACCGTGTGCCACGCCGATGCCCCTGCCACGCACATCAGCACAGTACATTGGGCTCCACGAGGCTTCCCCTCTCAAAAATATCTACCCGCGTGCAGGGATTTTCTATTTCATAACACACGGTTATTATGTTTCGACCGTGTGTGATGTTTGTTGTTCCCGCTCCCGCCTGCAGCCCTCGAAAATATCTGCCCGGTTCGAGGGTTTTTCTGTTTCATAGCACAGGGTTGTTATTTCGGGACCGTGTGCGATGCATCATCCAAATTTTCAATAGCCCCGTCATTTTACTCCCGTGTAGTAAAATTTTAGCCGTGTCATTTCCTCAAACAGCCCCCTCCACACACACCCCAAAAACTCATTGGGCACGCGCGCACACACACACACCCCCACCACAACCCCTCCCTCACTCGAAACCCTAGCAAGGTTGCCACCACCGCCGCCGCAAGGCCTCCGTTGTCAACATCTGCCAGATTTCCCATGCAGCTTACCCACCGATCTCCATACCCTAGCCGCCCTGAGTTTTTTAGATGACGCCTGCCAAACGCCCCCTTTCCCACAGATCCCCATCCCCATCCCCCACTCCAGAGCGTCGCAGCCTAAGCCCGGCTACGCTTCCCATGGAGCTCGAGAAGCGACTGGCCCAAAAGAGATGTATCGCGGCCTCATCGCCCGATGTCGCCGAGGTGGCGGCCGAGGAAGCTGACGATGATTATTGGTCGCGGGCTCTCAATTAGCGGGCTAGAGTATGTGGGTATGTCGCGGATGCCGGCTACAACATTGAGGTAGTCGACAGCGACGGCCTAACACGACCTATGTCACAAGTTAAGTGGCCCACCCCCAACCCCTCAGGTTCAACTGCCGTTGATCTCATCCATGGCCCCGCCACTGATCTCCTCTGGCTTGTTGTTAAGATTTGCCATCCTACATTGCCATCAAGCCCCTTTTGTCATTTTTGAAGGACACGTTCTACGACGCTGGCTTGGGATCCACGGATGCCAAGTCGGACCTCATCGATGGCAACCATGAAGAGGGCACCCTCTCCGGCTCTTCCAAGGTGAAATATCCCATCTGCGACATCGGGGAGGGCACCCTATAGCCGTGCTCTTCCAAGTTGAAGGAACCCATCTGCGACAACATGGAGCGCACCTAGGGTCTGTGCTCTTCCCACAGGAACGAGCCCATCTGTGACAGGTGAGGAAACCCATGATTTGTTTTGTCGTGCCTCTTCACAGGGGGGAACCCATGATTTTTTTGTCCAGTCCCTTTTGTAGTGTAGCGAGAATATGTCCAGTTTTAATTGCTATATTTGGTTATTTGCAGTATGCCTTGTTTATTTCAGTTGTTCACAATGTGATGCTCTATATGTGCAACTATTTATTGTGCAGTACATTTTCATCAATACCAGTTTTGAACACACCGATAGGAATGCATATATTTGCTTGTTGTTAAGCCTATTATAGCTAGCATATGCCTCTTTTAAACTTTTTTGGTTGTTCAGTTGTTTGTAGTTAGCATATGTCTAGTTTCAAATATTATCTTTGGTTGTTCGTAGTATGCCTTATTTATTCCAGTTATTCACAACATGATGTTCTATATGTGCAAATATGAACTGTGCAGTTCAGTTTCATCAATACCAGTTTCAACAATACCACTATGAAAGACTACATTTGGTTGTTCTTAAGCATGTTGTAGTTAAAATGCCTTTCCTTTTTATTTAGCAATAACTAGTGTACTTAGACCGTCACAATGCCAATTTAAATTACTATATTTTCTTGTTGTTAAATGTTAGGCATGTTGCAGTTAACACACCTTTCCACTTCTTGTTTTGATTAACTAGCATGCTTAAACCTGCACACTGAAGCTACAGTTTGGAAAAAAAATTGTCTGCCATGGATATATTTGGTTGATGTTTAGCCTATTGTGCTTAACATTCCTCTTGATGTACTTACACTGGACAATTTTGGGAACGACTATTGTTTTCCATCGAGGTTAGTTTCATCCCATGGCTTATATATACTCATTGTTCAGGATATCGGTAGCTGGTACCATATAGGCCGGGGGCTGATAAGGGACTAATCTGTGAATCAGACTTTTAACTGAATATATCTGTAACTCATTTATCGGTAGGTTAAATAGGGCCATATCTAATATATCTGAGGCTACATAGAAACATGCACTGTACTGAATGTCTAAATATGCAATCCTAGGCTGCATAGCAACAAGGAAGAGTGTTACCTTAATGTTCTGATGGTGTCTAGATATATGTAGAAGAGCAACAACAACAACAACATCAACAACAGCAACAGTAGCAACAGCAGCAGCAGCAGCAGCAACAACAACAACAACAACAACAACAACAACAACAACAACAACAACAACAACAACAACAACAACAACAACAACAACAACAACAGTAGTTAATCAGCTGATAATTTCTAAAATGCAATAAACTCCCACGGCCCATAATATAAGATGTTAATTCATCCAATATGTGAGTATATTGGATGTTATAAGATATTATGTAATGGTACGGAGGGAGTGTTGTACTACATCATTGTGCAATTGTTGTTTAGCTTCTAATATTAACTTGGTGCTTTTAGGTACATATGTCATTGGTAAAGATTCATGCTTCGACCCTTTCTGCGTATGGGGAAATGAGATATTGATGAACCAGCATCAAGTGAGGAAGCTGATAAAGATTGTTAGTAAAATGGGTCAAAAGATGGCAATTAAACTGCAGATGGTAAGTAAGA
Organism: Triticum dicoccoides; assembly: GCF_002162155.2. Classification (NCBI taxonomy): domain Eukaryota; kingdom Viridiplantae; phylum Streptophyta; class Magnoliopsida; order Poales; family Poaceae; genus Triticum; species Triticum dicoccoides. Next base: position 352,728,706 of record NC_041392.1, read on the forward strand.
ACTTTGCAACCTTCTTTTTACTGCCCATAATGAGTTGTGTTAGATGACAATGTCTGAATATTTTTCCTTTGCATTGGTTCCCGGAGCAGTTTACTCAAGATTACCTCTCAAACTACATGATTGGTGGGCATGCAAAGGTTAAAGTATTTCTACCAGAACACAATGACTATCTTGATGCGTTCATGAAGACAATGAAGGATGGGCGGTCGGCCATCACAAGGGGTTGGACTAGAATCGTGTGTGCCTTCTGCATGGAGGAGGGCACAATATGGGCACTCCGCTTCACTTTGTTCAGCAACCAGGATGTATTTCGCCTCTTTCTTTACCGTCTTTAATAGTACAAGTATAAAACTGTGGTTCATCATTCTTTATTTGGTGCTTATGTAATTCTTGAACATATGTACCTATGAATCGAATAATGCATTGGTTGTTTGAACCTGATGGATATGAATAAAGCTATAGCATACTTTCAAATTCAAATCCGGTATAATTTTAAATAGCAACAATTAAATTAGATTGAAATTATGCTCTGCAGGTCGTTCCGGTGCACATGGTCAGTAAAACACAAATGTTTGTGATATACACCATAATCTAACACGGTTCACAGAGAGGAAACGTGTGTGAGCATGCACACAGTTGCTGTTTGCAAAGTGTGTGTGATGTCAGGCAATATCACAAACGATGCGGGCAAACTAAATGTTTGTTATAGTTGCCTTATCGTAAATGATTTGCAATCATGAACTGTTTCTGATGTGGTACACATCGTAAATGTTGCACCACAGAATAGCGTGTGTGATAGTTATCATGTACGGCGATGTTACGACGGTCCGACGTTTCGTAATCCTATCCGACAGTCGTACGATGATTAGCTAATATTCTTAATTAGTTATCGCATACGGTTCGGGAAAGTGAATGTGTGTGATTTTCTACTTATCATACACGTTCTATAATCATGAACTGTTTGTGATGAGACGCGCATCGTAAACGTAGCACCACAGAATACCGACTATGATGGCAATGCGAGCACAAATGAGTAGCAAGGATGGAGCGTTTGGGATATTCGAGATATCAGAAACAGTTTTATAGGGACAACTATATGCATCATGGATCCCTATCCCCGACGGTTTTTGGGTTGTGTGGGAAGGACCCTCCTATCGCACACACTCACTTGGCGACGGTTCAAAATGCCATCGCGGAAAGGGGTAAAAACCGTTTGTATAGCACCTCACTGCACCAGTAATAGGCGTTATTGAATGAGAAGGTCTCTTTTTGTTTGCATTGTGGAAGCTTGCGAGAAAAGTTGTCATTTCTTCACTGGCCAGAGGAATGGTGCCGGTTTGCTTGGATTTACTACATACGAAAAAAATATTGACACAGAGTGATAGCATATGGCATTACAGCCGATTACACAGATGAGTATCTTTGCATTGGAGAAGGCACCATGTTCAAATGCATGTGGGTGTTTGCCAAGACACTGATCCGGGTATTTGGTCCTGAGTACCTCCGAACTCTCAATGAGGACACAATAAATTGATTGCAATGAATGAAGCAAGAGGATGGCCAGGCATTCTTGGGAGTGTGGATTGCATGCATCGGAGGTGGAAGAACTTCCCAAAGGCTTGGGTCAGATAGTACATTGGCCATCAACATAAACCCACTAGTGTGCTTGAAGTTGTAGCTTCGCATGACTTGTGGATTTAGCATTGCTTCTTTGGATTGCTAGGGTCTCTCAATGATGTCAATGTATTGCATAGGTCACATCCTTTTGCGCTGCTTGAAGGAAATATGCCCTAGAGGCAAAAATAAAGTTGTTATTTATATTTCCTTATATCATGGTAAATGTTTATTATTCATGCTAGAATTGTATTAACCGGAAACTTAGTACATGTGTGAATACATAGACAAACAGAGTGTCCCTAGTTTGCCTCTACTTGACTAGCTCGTTAATCAAAGATGGTTAAGTTTCCTGACCATAGCCATGTGTTGTCATTTGATGAACGAGATCACATCATTAGAGAATGATGTGATGGACAAGACCCATTGCTACCTCTTGAGCTTGCGTTGGATTTCCCCGAAGAGGAAGGGATGATGCAGCAGAGTAGCGTAAGTATTTCCCTCAGTTTTTGAGAACCAAGGTATCAATCCAGTAGGAGGCCACGCTCAAGTCCCTCGTACCTGCACAAAACGATAGCTACTTGCAACCAACATGATTAGGGGTTGTCAATCCCTTCACGGTCACTTACAAGAGTGAGATCTGATAGATATAATATTTTTGGTATTTTTGGTATAGATATGCAAAGTAAAAAGTAAAGGCAAAGTAAAAAAGCAAAGCAAGATTAAAGTGATGGAGATTAATATGATGAGAATAGACCCGGGGGCCATAGGTTTCACTAGTGGCTTCTCTCAAGAGCATAAGTATTCTACGGTGGGTGAACAAATTACTGTTGAGCAATTGACAGAATTGAGCATAGTTATGAGAATATCTAGGCATGATCATGTATATAGGCATCACATCCGTGACAAGTAGACCGAAACAATTCTTCATCTACTACTATTACTCCACTCATCGACCGCTATCCAGCATGCATCTAGAGTATTAAGTTAAAAACAAAGTAACGCTTTAAGCAAGATGACATGATGTAGAGAGATAAATTCATGCAATATGAAATAAACCCCATCTTGTTATCCTCGATGGCAACGATACAATACGTGCCTTGCTGCCCCTTCTGTCACTGGGAAAGGACACCGCAAGATCGAACCCAAAGCTAAGCACTTCTCCCATGGCAAGAACTACCAATCTAGTTGGCCAAACCAAACGGATAATTCGAAGAGACTTGCAAAGATAACCAATCATACATAAAAGAATTCAGAGAATATTCAAATATTATTCATAGATAGACTTGATCATAAACCCACAATTCATCGGTCTCAACAAACACACCGGAAAAAGAAGAAGATTACATCGAATAGATCTCCACAAGAGAGGGGGAGAACTTTGTATTGAGATCCAAAAAGAGAGAAGAAGCCATCTAGCTACTAACTATGGACCCGAAGGTCTGAGGTAAACTACTCACACTTCATCGGAGAGGCTATGATGATGTAGAAGCACTCCGTGATGACGGCCCTCTCCGGCGGAGCTCCGGAACAGGCCCCAAGATGGGATCTCGTGGATACAGAAAGTTGCGGCGGTGGAATTAGGTTTTTGGCTCCTGTTCTGATTGTTTGGGGGTACGTAGGTATATATAGGAGGAAGGAGTATGTCGGTGGAGCACCGAGGGGCCCACGAGGCAGGGGGCGCGCCCTAGGGGGGGCGCCCCCACCCTCGTGACCGCCTCTTTGACTCCTTGGAGTAGGGTCCAAGTCTCTTGGATCATGTTCGGTGAGGAAATCACGTTCCCGAAGGTTTTATTTTGTTTGGACTCCGTTTGATATTCTGTTTCTCCAAAATACTGAAATAGGCAAAAAACAGCAATTCTGGGCTAGGCCTCCGGTTAATAGGTTAGTCCCAAAAATAATATAAAAGTGGAAAATAAAGCCCAATATAGTCCAAAACAGTATATAATATAGCATGGAGCAATCAAAAATTATAGATACGTTGGAGACGTATCACCCATCCATTAGCTTAGCACTATGATCGTTTAGTTATTGCCATTGCTTTCTTCTTGACTTATACATGTTCCTCAGACTATGAGATTATGCAACTCCCGAATACCGGACGAACACCTTGTGTGCTATCAAACATCACTACGTAACTGGGTGATTACAAAGATTCTCTACAGGTGTCTCCGATGCTGTTTGTTGAGTTGGCATAGATCGAGATTAGGATTTGTCACTCCAATTGTCGGAGAGGTATCTCTAGGCCCTCTCAGTAATGCACATCACTATAATCCTTGCAAGCAATGTGACTAATGAGTTAGTTGCGGGATGATGCATTACAGAACGAGTAAAGAGACTTGCTGGTAACGAGATTGAACTAGGTATGGTGATACCGATGATCGAATCTCGGGCGAGTAACATACCAATGACAAAGGGAACAACATATGTTGTTATGCAGTTTGACCGATAAAGATCTTCATAGAATATGTAGGAGCCAATATGAGCATCCAGGTTCCGCTATTGGTTATTGACTGGAGATGTGTCTCAGTCATGTCTACATAGTTCTCGAACCTGTAGGGTCCGCACGCTTAACGTTCGATGACGATTTTCATTATGAGTTATGTGATTTGATGTACCGAAGGTTGTTCGGAGTCCCTGATGATATCACGAACATGACGAGGAGTCCCGAAATGGTCGAGATGTAAAGATCGATAAATTGGAAGGCTATATTCAGACACCAGAAAGGTTCCGAGTGATTTGAGTATTTTTTAGAGTACCGGAGAGTTACGGGAATTCACCGGGGAAAGTAGTGGGCCTTAATGGGACATACGGGAAAGGAGAGAAGGGCATCAAGGGGTGGCCGCGCGCCCCCATGGCAAGTTCGAATTGGACTAGGGAGGGGGCGGCACCCCCCTCTCTTTCCTTCTCCCTCTCCTACTCCTTCCCTCTCTCCCCTCTTGGAAAAGGAAGAGGGCTCCAACTAGGATTGGGAATCCGAGTTGGACTCCCCTTATAGGAACGCCCCTCCTAGGCCGGCCTCCTCTTCCCCCCTCCTTTATATACGTGGCCAGGGGGCACCCGATAGACACACAAGTTGATCTCTTAGCCATGTGCAGTGCCCCCCTCCACAGATTTCCACCTCGGTCATATTGTCATAGTGCTTAGGGGAAGCCCTGAGTCGGTAACTTCATCATCACCGTCACCATGCCATCGTGCTGATGAAACTCTCCCTCGGCCTCATCTGGATCTAGAGTTCGAGGGACGTCACCGAGCTGAACGTGTGCAGATCGCGGAGGTGTCGTGCGTTCGGTACTTGATCAGTTGGATCACGAAGACGTTCGACTACATCAACCGCGTTACTTAACGCTTCCGCTTTCGGTCTACGAGGGTACGTGGACACACTCTCCCCTCTTGTTGCTATGCTTCTCCTAGATAGATTTTGCGTGATCGTAGGCAAAATTTTGAAATACTACATTCCACATCAGTGGTATCAGAGCCAGGTTTATGCGTAGATGTTATATGCACAAGTAGAACACAAAGAGTTGTGGGCGATAATAGTCATACTGCTTACCAGCATGTCATACTTTGGTTCAGCGGTATTGTTGGATGAAGCGACCCAGACTGACATTACATGACCGCGTTCATGAGACTGGTTCTACCGCCGTGCTTCACACACAGGTGGCTAGTGGGTGTCTGTTTCTCCAGCTTTAGTTGAATCGAGTTTGACTATGCCCCATCCTTGTTGAAGGTTAAAATAGCATACTTGACGAAAAATCTTTGTGGTTTTTGATGCGTAGGTAAGAACGGTTCTTGCTAAGCCCACGTAAAACTTGCAACAACAAAGTAGATGACGTCTAACTTGTTTTTGCAGGGAATGTTGTGATGTGATATGGTCAAGATGTGATGAGATATAAATTGTTGTATGAGATGATCATGTTTTGTTAAAGTTATCGGCAACTGGCAGGAGCCTTATGGTTGTCTCTTTATTGCATAAGATGCCAGCGCCATATAATTGCTTTATTTTATTGCTATGTGATAGCAATAGTTGCAAAAGCAATAGTTGGCGAGATGACCATGTGACAACACGTTGATAAAGACCAAGATGATGGAGATCATGGTGTCATGCCGGTGACGATGGAGATCATGACAGTGCTTTGGAGATGGAGATCAAAGGCACAGGATGATGATGGCCATATCATATCACTTATTTTGATTGCATGTGATATTTATCCTTTATGCATCTTATTTTGCTTAGTACGGCGGTAGCATTATAAGATGATCTCTCTTTAAATTTCAAGGTACAAGTGTTCTCCCTGAGTATGCATCGTTGCTACAGTTCGTCGTGCCGAGACACTACATGATGATCGGGTGTGATAAGCTCTACGTTCACATACAACGGGTGCAAGCCAGTTTTGCACACGCAGAATACTCGAGTTAAACTTGACGAGCCTAGCATATGCAAATATGGCCTCGGAACACTGAGATCAAAAGGTCGAGCGTGAATCATATTGTAACGCCCTCGATGCGCCTATATCTCCCACGTGTCGAAGCACGACTTAGAGGCATAACCGCATTGAAAGCAATGTCACAAGTGAGGTAATCTTCACACAACCCATGTAATACATAAGGGAAAAAAGGCACATACTTGGCTTACAATGGCCACTTCACACAATTACAAGAATAAATCATTACATCATCCAGATACACACAAGGTCCGACTACGGAACCAAAATAAAAGAAGACTACCCCAAATGCTACACAGATCCCCGATCGACCCAACTGGGCTCCACTACTGATCAACTGGAAATGGAACAACATAACGAACACAATCTTCATCGAGCTCCTCCTTGAGCTCTGTTGCGTCACCTGCACGGTATCATCGTCACCTGCAAACTGGTTTTGGAAGTATCTGTGAGTCACGGGGACTCAGCAGTCTCACACCCTCGTGATCAAGACTATTTAAGCTTATAGGTAGGGTAAAAAGGTATGAGGTGGAGCTGCAGCAAGCGACTAGCATATTTGGTGGCTAACATACGCAAATGAGAGCGAGAAGAGAAGGCAAAAGCACGATCGAACAACTATGATCAAGAAGTGATCCTAGAACAACCTACGTCAAGCATTACTCCAACACCGTGTTCACTTCCGGGACTCCTCCGGAAAGAGACCATCACGGTTACACACGCGGTTAATGCATTTTAATTAAGATCAACTTCAGTTTTTCTACAACCGGACATTAACAAATTCCCATCTGCCCATAACCGCGGGCACGGCTTTCGAAAGTTCAAAACCCTGCAGGGGTGTCACAACTTAGCCCATCACAAGCTCTCACGGTCAACGAAGGATATTCCTTCTCCCAAGACAATCTGATCAGACTCGGCATCCCGGTTACAAGACATCCTCGACAATGGTAAAACAAGTCCAGCAAGACCACCCGATGCGCCGACATCCTGATAGGAGCTGCACATATCTCGTTCTCAGGGTAACACCGGATGAACACTACGTACAGCTAAAACCAGCCCTCAAGTTTCCCCAAGGTGGCGCCGCAAGTGGCTCTAGTTCAGACCAACACTTAGACAAGCACTGGCCCCGGGGGGGTTTAAAATAAAGATGACCCTCGGGATGTGCGACTCCCAAGGGAAAAGGCTAGGTGGCGAATGGTAAAACCAAGGTTGAGCCTTGCTGGAGGAGTTTTACTCAAAGCGAACTATCAAGGGGTTCCCATTATAACCCAACCGTGTAAGGAACACAAAATCCGGGAACATAACACCGATATGATGGAAACTAGGGCGGCAAGAGTGGAACAAAACACCAGGCATAACGCCGAGCCTTCCACCCTTTACCAAGTATATAGATGCATTAATTAAATAAGAGATATTGTGATATACCAACAAAATAACCATGTTCCAACATGGAACAAACTCCAATATTCGCCTGCAACTAACAACGCTATAAGAGGGGCTGAGCAAAGTGGTAACATAGCCAAACAATGGTTTGCTAGGACAAGGTGGGTTAGATGCTTGGCTTAACAATATGGGAGGCATGATAAGCAAGTGGTAGGTATCGCAGCATAGGCATAGCAAAAGAGCGAGCATCTAGCAAGCAAAGATAGAAGTGATTTCAAGGGTATGGTCATCTTGCCTGAGATCCCGCAAGGAAGAAGAACGAGTCCATGAAGAAGACAAACGGACGTAGTCGAACGGTTCCTCACAAACGTGATGTTATCGGAACCAACCCGAAGAAGCAACACCAGAAAGAAGCACACAACATAGTAAACAACCACCACATAAGCATGGCACGATGCGTAAACAAGTATGATGCATGTCCGGTTTAATGAGGCATGGCATGGCAAAGTGCACAAACAACCCTACCAATTAAGTGGAGCTCAATATGCAACTCCATTGCATACTGATGAAACACCACATGACTTATTTAGTTCGATCTTGTTTATGTACTCAACAATATTAAATGTTGTTAGCATGGCAAGAGGTGAAGCATAATGAAAACTACCTATCTAGGCAAGTTTAAATGAGGCCGGAACAACAAAACAACAAGTCCGGAAAATCATCATGAGCATTTTATAGATTTGGTACTGTTCTTCCCTAAACACAATTTTAGAGTTATTAAACATGCAAAACAAGTACACCATGTTAAACTAGGCATTTTTCCACCCCATTTACATATAAAGATTGTTAGGTTTGGAGCTACAGTTATTTAGTTATGAATTAAAGCATTTTAACATGGCATATGGCAAAAATACACAAACAGCATTTTAAACATTTTTAACATGGATGAAAGTTGGATATTATTAAACTAGATGAAATTCTAAGAAAGTTTCATATTTGGAGTTTTAACATATGATGCATAGTTCAAGAGTTATTAAATGCATGAAGTACAAGGGGTTTTCTATAAAACGGGCAAACTCCGGATAATAGCTAAAATGCGCAGACAGGGAAAAATACTATATGGTCCGAAACTGAGACAAGCCCAACAGAAAAAAGGTGGGGCGCTGGGGTGTGGTCTCACCCAGTGGGCCTTGGCCCGCTCGGTGGTGAGGTGGACCGGCTGGGCTACGGTTTGGCACGGGAGGAGGCGCGCTGGGCCGGTCTGCAGTCAATGCGACGACGAGGAACCTCCCCTTCGTCCTCTGCTCGACAGATACAGAATGATGCGGAGCATCCTATGGACATCACCATGTCAAGAGTTCATTCGGCAAGTGACACGTGCGACATCTACTTCACATACATAAAGGTGAATCCTCTCCTTTACACGTGCTCACTTGACCCCTTCGAGGATGGTATACTACTTAACCCTCCATCGTGCATGCATAGGTATTGTCGGAGCTTCACGATGACGAGGAGGAGTGCAAGCGCCAAGGATCATCTACACCATCCGCGAGGGAAGCGTGGAAGAGAAGGAAGAAGACGCCTGGACAAGCTTCTGGAAAGCCTAGAACTTCCGGCCGCTGCCCGGAACTTCCGGCAACCGGAACCTCCGGCCATCCCAGAGCTTCTGGCCCTGCTGCACCGACGCCGTCCGAGAGTGTGCCAACTCTCTGGATAGCCCGGACCCTGCCCGGACCTTCACCCGGAACCTCCGGCTCCCGGACCTTCCGGCCCTCCCCGGAACTTCCGGCCCTGCCTGCGCGCAGACACTCGGGCCGAAGCCCATGTACCCTTTCGCCCCTCACTTACCCCTTCGTGGACCTAGACTATATATACTCCTCCACCTCCTCCTTTCTAGGGTTAGCATTGTGATAGCTCATTTGAGAGATAGAGCTTCGCTCATCCATATCGGATCTACTCCTTGAGAGAGACCGCGGCCCCTTTTCGGAGAAGATCCACCTTGGATTCAAGACTCCTTTGCGGGAAGATCCCCTTGTGGATTCAAGAACTCCTCACGAAGAAGAACCGGTTACCCTATGTATCGTCCTTTGTTGGATTTGGATCGTGTATCTCTTTGTGTTTCGAGGATCTAGCACATGTGTGACTATTTATTGTTGGTTGAGTGTTTCTCTCGTGTTTCCCCTCGTGATTTCCCTCGTTTTCCCCCTCGTGTTCCTCGTGTTCTTCGCGGGATCCGCTCCTTTCGTGAAAGATCGGGCCACTAGGGTTCTACCCTACATCATATTGGTATCATGAGCAAGGTTGATCACGATTTCGGAGCCCCCCTCTTCATTTTCTAGCCTAATTGTGTTGCGTTCTTCCCCAATTTCGAAAATCCCCACCAAAAATAGCCCCAAATTTTTTTTGTTATTTGTTGGTTTGATGATGTTTTGTTGATTTTCATCAATGGATTTGCTTGGTTACAAGTGGATCTAGCATCTCCCCAAGTTTCCCCACTTTCCATCCATGAAATCTTCCCAAATTTGACCTTGGAAATCAAGTTTTTCCGCCCCCGTTCTCAGATCTGGAATTTAGGGTTCGTCCCGGAAGAAATTCCACGACCCCTGGAACTTCCGTACTCCCCCGGAACTTCCGGGCTAAACAGAAAGTTTACCCCAAAAAACCCCATACTCCCCGCGAACTTCCAGCCACCCCCACCCCCCCGGAACTTCCGAAGCCCGGAACTTCTGGCCCTAGGGCCAGAACTTCCGGCCTAACCCGAAACATTACACAGAATTTCAGCATCGGCCTTCTTCATCGTTTTCATCACAACTTTTCACTCTAAACTCCGATTTGAGTGTTCTTTGGCTCGTTTTGAAGCTATCGACATGCCCGAGGACCTCACCTTGGTTTCACCACCTTTTGAGCCCATCAATTTTTTGGAATTTTGGCATCTTTGCCTAGGCCTTCAAGCATGGACCTTGTGCATACTCAGGTACACCCGAGGAGACCAAGGAGAGCCCAAGGACCAAGGCCAAGTGTGCGCGGGAGCAAAGGAGGGAGAAGGAAGAAGAGCCAGCTGCTACAGGCCCCGGACATCCGGCCCCATGCCCCGGACATCCGGCTCCTCCCGAAGCCCCGGACATCCGGCCCCTTTGCCCGGAAATCCGGAGCATGCTAACCAGAGAGCAGAAGAATCGGGAAACTCCAGCCTGGACATCCGGGCAAAGGCCCAGACATCCGGCTCTTCGTGAGCCGCCGGACATCCGGCCCCCAGCCCGGACATTTGGCACCTGCCTATGCGCAGAGATCGGGCCAAGGGCCCATGTATCCCCCCTCTCACTTACCCCTTCGTGGGCTATCACTATATATACTCCCCCACCTCCTCCTAGTTAGGGTAGCGTTGTGATAGCTCATTTGAGAGATAGAGCTTCGCTTATCCATATCGGATCTACTCCACGAGAGAGACCGCGACCCCTCTACGGAGAAGATCCACCTTGGATTCAAGACCCCTCACGGGAAGATCCCCTTGTGGATTCAAGACCTCATCATGGAGAAGAACCGGTTACCTCTTGTATCGTTCGTTGTTGACTTTGGATCTTGTATCTCTCTTTGTGTTTCGAGGATCTAGCACATATGTGATCATACTTGTTGGTTTGAGTGTTCTCTTGTGTCCCCCTCGTGATTTTCCCCTCGTTTCCCTCCTCGTGTTCTTCGCGTTCTTCGCGGGATCTGCTCCTTTCATGAAAGATCAGGCCACTAGGGTTCTACCCTACATCATCTTGGTATCTAGAGCCACGTTGATCACGATTTCGGAGCCTCCTCGTTGTGTTTCTAGCCTTGTTTTGTTGTTTTTCATCCTAATTCAAAAATTCCCCACCAAAAATAGCCCCAAATTTTTTTTTGGGATTTGTTGGTGAGATGATGTTTTATTGTATTTGATCCATGGATTTGCTTGGTTTCGAGTGGATCTAGCATATCCCCAAGTTTCCCCACTTTCCATCCATGAAATCCCATCAATTTTGCCCCCAAATCCATCTGTTTCCGCCCCCAAAACGAGTTTGATGTCCCAAACGAGATCTGGAATCGTCGGGCCAGACATCCGGGCCTCAGGCCGGACATTCGGGCCACCTGGCCGGACATCCGGGCCCCAAGCAGGACATCCAGCTCCTGGAGCATAAAATCTGCACGGTTCTGGACATCAGATCCCAGATTTCCGGCCCCGAGCCCGGATGTCCGGCACCTGACATCTCAACCATCCCTGTTTCACCGTTTTGTCCATAACTAATTCATCCGGAGTCCGATTTTCATGTTCTTTAGCTCGTTGAAAAGCTCTTGACATCCCCCTTCCAACAAAAATACTACCATAACCATTTGACTTCATCAAATATTTGGAACTTTGGCATCTTTGCCTAGGGCTTCCACCACAACCTCTGCATAACCACCACCGACTTCCGCAACCTAACCAATTTTGTTCCTTATAGCATTTGTGGTTGCTTGAGTAGTGATTCGAGTCTCCTAAGGTGTTTAGGATACTTAGGGATGGTTGCTTCTTCATCAACCACCACCACCACCATAACCCCCACATAGGCTTGCCCACCATAAACTTCCACCACCCAACTTAACCCAATTTTGTTGTGTTGTGAGTTGTGTCTCCTAAGGTGTTTCGGCTACTTAGGGACCGTGCTTCCAACTCCGACACCATGTATAGTACACCAACTTACCCTCCTTTTCCGCATTGCGTACTCCGCAACCCATCATTGCCATTCCGCAATTCCATTGAGCTCCCGCTTCCACCATTTTGACATTTGACGTTTGAGATTTTGAGTTCGCGGTTTTTCCGTTTCCTAAGGTGTTTCGGCTACTTAGGGACGAGTCTCCATCATCTTGGTATATCCATCAAGATCACCGCCACTCATCATCGACACGGACGGTAACCTCCATATCATCTTGGTATCGTGGTATCCCTCCATTGTATATACCCTTGTCATTGCATTGATAACCCCTAGCCCATTTTGCTTCACTTGCCTATCGAGACTAGCCATTTGAGTATTGCCGACAACGTTACTTGTGCACATTAGTGATCATCGAGCTACACCTCCCATTGCATACATACCATACCATAGGTATCATCTTGTTATCATATCATCTCGTGTGCCTCAAGTTTGTCCCCGCATATACACAATAGCTATCTTGGTTTGTGCATTGTGCAAAAGTGGCCATACAAAAAAAAAGAGAATAAAGCTTTTAAGCAAAGAAAAAGAGTGAACAAAGAGCTTGTAAGCAAGTGCCATAGCATCATACCACATTGTCATATAAGATCATCTTGGATTATAACACCGGGAACCATATATACATAGCATACTTGGGATAGAAGTTGTTGCATTTTTGTCTCCTATAGGTTGTGCGCAAGTGTCGTATCCGCCTATTGAGCAATCGTGCTAGCGTCTCTCTAGAGTTGTGCAACAAGAGCATTTTCCGTGGATTCCACATTTTGAGCTCATTCCTTGGTTGCACGACCCCATTTATCTACCCGTGTGTGTGTTTCCGTGTGCCACATATTGCTATTGGTCTACTTGTTTCACTTGCGAATTTGTGAATATCTTTCAACATTATTGACCCTTGCTAACATTTTGCATTAAAAAAATTGTGCCACTATCCTCACCGAGCTCCACCATAAGCCTTATTTGTGTAGGTGTGAGAAACCGACAAGAATTGCTACCAATTGTGCTATTTCCTTGTCCACATTGGAGTGATCATTGATCCACTTTCAACTTCGGTCAAGGTACATTTGGTATTCGTTCTTCTCTTTCTCCACTCATATTGGCTCGAATCTTGTGATGGATAGGCAAGGCATTTCATCTCCGGTCTTCCACAACAACGGCGGCGTGTACAACTACATCAACAACAAGCTTTCCGCACAAAAGGAGGAGCAAGATGCAAGGATGGAGAAGATTCGGACCTTGTTGATCAACCGTTCTTCCCCTTCATCATCCTCAAGGCAGCGACGTTCAAGTCACAAGTCTTCGGAGCGCAAAAATGATGCAAGCGCAAGTCGTCCTCGTCCACATCTCCATGGCGACCACCATCACGTTCGTGATCCACCTCGTCAGGAAGGGCAAGTCACCTCCAAGCAACATGTGCACGATGACGACGAATGACATCTACATCGAGCTCAAGCACGACAACGACAACATCATCATGAAGATGCTCGAGATGCGCCTACCTACAAGTCGCAACAAGCCCTACTTCACGGCAAGTCCAAACTTCATGACCACAAGAGAAGACCGTGAGACAAGCACCACCAAGATGGAGCTACGGCTACACCAACCACTTTGGCATCTTCTCCAAGCGACTTCAAGGCATCTTCGCCTTCGGATATATGGCATCTTCACCAACAAGCACCTCAAGACTACGCTCAAGAGAAGCTCCCCAAGCTCAAGTCCGCGACTTCCACGAGCTACTACGACCTCGACATCGAGCACACGATTCCTTTATATGGGACTCAAGAACCCGAGGAGTATCTCGAGTGGGAGCGTTTGATGGACGACTACCTCAAGCTACATCAAGTCCCTCCTGAAGATCAAATGAAGTGCGCCACAAGGAACTTCCACGACTACGCGTCCACATGGTGGCTTCACACACCTTCGAAGAGCTATGGCATGAGTTGGCCCAAGACAAATAAAGCTTTGCGGCAAGAGTTTGTGCCTCCAACCTACATGGAACAACTTCAACGCCAATTGGAGAACACCATCCAAGGATCCAAGTCCATCGACGAGTACTTCAAGGAGATGAAGATTGCCTTGCGACGAGCCGGCGTGGATGACCCCATTTCAATGAAGTTCCACTTCATGATGGGATTGCACAACGACATCTCCAAGACGATCTTCCTCGAGAACTACAAGTCCCTCGACGACAACTACATTGGTGCTCTCAAGGCGGAACAAGAACTCATGAAGGCCAAAGTTTCTCTACCCCAAGCTCACTTTGCGACGACCAAGCTCCATGAGAACGAGCATGAGGCTAGTACCACCATGATGTCCAAGCCCGAGGAGCTCCAAGATACTACTCCCAAGTTCGATGCCATCCCTCTTTGTGGCATTGACGATGCCGAGTCCTCCATGACTCTTTTTCAAGACGGTGCGGCGACGAGTACGACTACGGAGACCCTCAAGGACCAAGCTTTGAAGGCAAGCGACAAGGTGGCGAGCAAGGATGATGCTTCCATCTTAGGAGGCGAGAGTGATGATGTGCCATCTTCGGCCTTCATCCACGGCAAGAGCGATGTTGTGCCATCTTCGACCTTCATCCACGACGACGACTACGAGACGGTTGAGCATGGGATTTTCCCTTTGACCACGGCGACATGTGATGACTTGAGTGACTTTAGCCACCATACTGAGAGTGAGAGTGATTTCACCACTAGCCCCATATATGATGTGTTTCCACTATTCCCATGTGAGGAGAGCCACAACCCCCACCTCTTGAGTGAGATGAGTGACTCCACCATATGTGAGTTTGAGTGCACCTATTTTGAGGGAGTGAGTGAACCACCACATAGAGAGAGTGAGATAGTTGATAGGTCATGTGTGGCCACTTTTAACACTAACGACTTGACCTCTACCTCTATTGTGTCTTCTCATTTTGTGCTAGGTCCCTTATATGATGATGCGCCGCTTCTCGACGACTTCGTCCTACCTTTGGACAAGACGATGGCCATGGTGGAATATGATGCACCCCCCACATGGTTCCATCACAATGATGATCTTGACCACCATTTGGTCTTTCCCACCTCACCTACACCACTTGAGTGGAATGAACAAGGTAACATAGGTGAAGGTGATGCTCTAGTCCCACTAGTGGACATTCATGACATTGATTGCTTGCATGATGTTGATCCCCCTATTTACATGCTTCATGCTAGTATGATTTCCCCATGCGATGATTTACCCATTTATGATGAGTATGATGATTGCCATGTGGAGTCTATTAGTTGTGATGCCATGTTACATATGATTTGTTGTGCTAATTCTCTCGGTCACATCATGTTTGCCAATCTGCTTGACTTGTCATATGCTATGCATGAGATCAATCATATGTCATATTTGCAATCTCTTCATAGTGACTATGCATATGCCATTCAAATTAACCCAATTTGCACTTATGGCATAGATGACAAGCACATGGTTATTGGCATTTGTTTCTCTTGTGATGATATTGATATGCTCCCTTTGCATCATTTATCTCATATGCCATGCCATGACCACCTAGCTTCGGATATGCATTGTTTTGGATGTTGTCCATTTTCTCCATATGATGTTTCCAACATTACTCATGAGGAGACCCCCATAGTTTCCTCATACATTTTAGGAGATTTTGATCACCCCCATCCATTGCATGATCCTCATAATTATGTGCACAATATGCTTCCCATGAATAAACATGCTATTGTTGTGCCATATGCTTGTATGATCAATTTGCATCCCCATCGTGTCATGCATAATAACTATTCTTTCATGATGGATGACATGTTCTTATACCATGCATCAAATTTCTTTGACCGATGCTTATCTTGTGCTAACTCACACGTGAACATACACATCATGATGGATGATGTGTACATTTACCACACGCACAACTTCTTTGGTTTGTGTCTCTTTTGTGTAGGTACCCATGAATTCTTGTCAACCTCGCAATCCCACGAGTTGACAAAACGAGCTCTAGAGAGCAATGATGACTTGGGATCCCATGGATCGCATTTCCCACCGCTCTCTTCACACGAACTCTTCACACATTTCTTCTACATGACCCTCACTTGGCTATGGGTTATTGTCCACTACATATTTTATGCCCATCTTGCCATGTTCACTTTGCATGTTATGCTCATTCCCATGCCTTTGCCATGCATTCGTGACCCATGCTTTGCACTACACATGATGATTAATTCTACTACTTGTATGTGTATTTGCAAGCTTGGTGGAGATATTGCCTGCTATTGCTATGTTTGCTTTGTACCCCATGCCTATGATGATACTTTCATCTTGCTTTGTGTTCATGCTTGCGATATGTCATGTGCATTGCCTATGCCTATTATTTGCTCTCATGACATGATTGCCATGATTTACTCTAGTATGTTGCATCTTCGCACTAATAGCTTGCACGACTTGATTACTATGCTTGACTTGATCGCCTCACACATGATGAACAATTGCTCTTTCTATTGTGTTGAGTGCCACACTATATTCACTACACCCCATGCACATTATGCTTGGATTGTCTTGCACTTGACCCATGTGTTTAGACACTTCATTTTACTTGGTGTTGTGAATGATTCATATGCCTACCATCGACCTTACATTGAGCAATTTGTGAATGCTTGGTATGAACTTGAGGTAGATGCTTCTTCTCTTGTCACACATATTTGCATCGCTACCTCACATTCACATGCTTGTTTCCATGATGCCCTTCTTTGTGCTCAATTTATGTGCTTACATGCCATGTCACAATCCTTTATCACACCATATGCTATGCTTGATGACAACACTTGTTGGGTGAATCACCTCTTGAATGCTTGGTTTTGCACTAACGCTAACCGCATTTGTTTTTCCAAGTGTTTTTTCTCCTTTCTCCTTTTGAAGGAATCACGAGATGGTGTGACATTGGAGAGTTCCCATTTCAAGCTTCAACATGACGAGAACTCGGTGATCGACCACTACTACACGGCAACACCATCTCTTTCCATGGTGATTTGGATTTCGATCCGAGGTCGGATCTTTCCCAAGGGGGAGGGGATGATGCGGAGCATCCTATGGACATCACCATGTCAAGAGTTCATTCGGCAAGTGACACGTGCGACATCTACTTCACATACATAAAGGTGAATCCTCTCCTTTACACGTTCTCACTTGACCCCTTCGAGGATGGTATACTACTTGACCCTCCATCGTGCATGCATAGGTATTGTCGGAGCTTCACGGATGACGAGGAGGAGAGCAAGCGCCAAGGATCACCTACACCATCTGCGAGGGAAGCATGGAAGAGAAGGAAGAAGAAGCCTAGACAAGCTTCTGGAAAGCCCGGAACTTCCGACCGCTACCCGGAGCTTCCGGCAACCGGAACCTCCGGCCATCCCGGAGCTTCCGACCCTGCTGCACCGAAGCCGTCCTAGAGTGTGCCAACTCTCTGGATAGCTCGGACCCTGCCCGGACCTTCGCCCGGAACCTCCGGCGCCCGGACCCCGACCGTCCCCGGAACTTCCGGCCCTGCCTACACGCAGACACTCGGGCCGAAGCCCATATACCCTTTCGCCCCTCACTTACCCCTTCATGGACCTAGACTATATATACTCCTCCACCTCCTCCTTTCTAGGGTTAGCGTTGTGATAGCTCATTTGAGAGATAGAGCTTCGCTCATCCATATCAGATCTACTCCTTGAGAGAGACCACGGCCCCTCTTCGGAGAAGATCCACCTTGGATTCAAGACCCCTTTGCGGGAAGATCCCCTTGTGGATTCAAGACCTCCTCACGGAGAAGAACCGGTTACCCTATGTATCGTCCGTTGTTGGATTTGGATCGTGTATCTCTTTGTGTTTCGAGGATCTAGCACATGTGTGACTATTTCTTGTTGGTTGAGTGATTCTCTCGTGTTTCCCCTCGTGATTTCCCTCGTTTTCCCCCTCGTGTTCCTCGTCTTCTTCGCGGGATCCGCTCCTTTCATGAAACATCGGGCCACTAGGGTTCTACCCTACATCACAGAACACGGCGCTGAGGTCAACGGCGAGGCGGCAGCGGGTCTCGGCGCGGCAACGGCGAACTGGGGTCGCCGGGATCCGAGGTGGTAGGGGGGTGGAGACGAGGCGGTGGAGCGGCGCAGATCCGATGGTTGATAGGCGTGGGGAGGCAGCGACGAGGTGAGCCGACTAGAGGGGCCCCGGCCTTGGCGCGAGACTTGCAGCAGCAGCGGTGGGGAAGGCAGCATGATGCAGGGGGTGTCAGTGGAACGAGGTCGCGCCGGGGAAGATCGGGGCACCGCGGGCGGCGTTCTTGTCGAGGTCCTCCTCCGGGAAGAAAAATGGTGGCGTCGCTGTTACAAGGAAAGATAGGGAGTCCAGTGAGGCAGAGACAAAGAGCGATGGGAAGGAGGAAGGGCGGCGCGAGGCTCATCTACTGGTGGTGCTCGACAGTGGAGGGAGCTCCGGTGCTGCAGCGGCTTGCCGCGCGCGAAGGAGTGGCGAGGACGAAGGGGATCGATCACAGAGGCGCAAGAGGAGGAGCTCGGGCACTCTGTTGCTGCTCTGGATCGAGAGGGAGTGGAGGCGAGGGGATCTGGAGGCGATAGGTGGCGAGTGATGGTTGGGGATGGATGGATCCCGAGGGGAATTGGTGAGTGGGTGGCGGCCGCTGATCCGAGGAGGGGGAAGGGCATAGTTGGCGGCTGTAGGGGGACAAATGTCCTAGGATTCAAGGTTTTGTCCCAAATTAGACTAGGGGTTCTATATATATAGAAAGAGGGGAGTTTAGGGTAGATTTGGACCCTCCGATCAAAATCGGGCGGTTCAAGAAAAACTAGGTTAGGAAGCCCAATAAACAAAAGGAGACGTTTTGTAGATGTTTGGGGATGATTTGGATCCAACGGTGACGACTGTCCGGGTCGGGTCCGGGACAGCTTTCCGGACGCGCGCGCGAGGGGGGTTGATGCACTGAGCAGAGAGGGTTTCGGACCATGCGATCGCATCGGACAACTCCGGACACGAAGAGGGGTAGGAGGATGGACTATGTGGGCTGTGGCGAGACTGTGAGGGGGAGAAGAGAGAGAGAGGGCCCAGCATCTGTTTCCAGAGACCGAAAACGTCTGACGTTAGACCGGCTATACTGCCGCTATAGTTATCCGTTGGGGCGTCAAACGGACTCCGAATGCGATGAAATTTGGCAGGCGGCCTACCTACACTATAATAAGACCGCACGCCAACTTTCAACCCAATCCGAGAACATTTTCCGGCCACTTATAAAATAATATTTCGGAGGTGCCGCGGGCGCGTGCAAGTGTGGTTGGGCTCAGAACGGACAACGGTGAGGACGAGGAGACCGGGACGGATGCATGTTTCGAAAACATGATGATGCAATGCGGATGATGACATGGCAAGATGCAACACGCAAGCGAATGACATGGCAACGACAGCGAATAACTGGAAGACACCTGGCACATCGGTCTCGGGGCGTTACAACACTCCACCACTACGAGAGGATCTCGTCCCGAGATCTAGAATGGCACCGGAGGGAAAAGGAAGAGGAAGAGAAGAGGTAAAACAAATTTCTTCTTTGACAAACGAGTGAGACTAAAGAACCTTGAAAAGGTTAAGCCATTTCGAGAGAAGAATACCACGGAGATGAACGAAGTTGAGAATACTCCGTTAGAAAAGAGGGACAAGGAAGAACAACTTCGGGCAGCACTCTAGTTGAAAAGAAAAGGAATTGAATAAGAACTTCATAAGATGAGAAGATACTCGATGAAATCACAACACACTGCCTCCGGAACTATTGAATGAATGGAACAAGGGTAAGAAAGATCTCAGACAGCACTCCGGTTGAAAAGAGGTGCAAGGCTTGATCAGGCGAAAAGAACTTGAGCAAAAGGGTACAACACTCTGGTTAAATGGATAGGCATGAAAAGAACATGATCTTCACAATACGAGATGATGAGTGAAGAGAACATCATTCAATGCCTCCGGAAGAAATGAAAGAAAGCAATGAAAAGAACGGAGAAGAAAACAACATGTTCTACCTGAAATGAATTTGAGAGAGCATCCTTAAAAGAAGGATTGAACAGAGTTGTTGGGAAAACAACAACAAAAAGAGTAAGCTTGTTGTGGGCTTAAGGAAAACATCCCAAAATTATGAGGTGAAAATCTGCCACTAACGGAAATAATAGATTGGATTGATATCAACAAGGAGACGAGAAACTTATTTCACCGGGAGGATAGATGAAGAACTTGGGTCATTTATAAATAGCACCAATAGCAACAATCCTTAGGGAAAGCTTTAGGTGAAATATAACCCAAGATAACTCCAACGACGAGATTGATGGATTTAAAATATCTCATTCTTGATAACTTGTGAATCACAAAGCACGAAGCGAAAATTATCAAGAATGACATAACACCACCTCAAAAGATATGTGTGAAAGAATTGCACTCCGGATTGCAAGATGAAGAATGCTTGAGCTCCTCTGAAACTAATCTCGATGAAAATTTGGAGTAGGAATTAAATCCTTTTGAACCACCATGTAGAAACTCCATGAAGAACTCCGGTAACAAAATGATGATAAAAAAGAAAGAGAAGTTGAAAACACAAGGTAAAGCCTTGTAATGCTTTAGATGGATCTTCGTGGTGATATAATTGAGAGAGCTAGGAACTCCAGGAAAAGAAAAGATGAAAACATTGAAATAGAGGATATGATGAATCTCCGGAATAAGGAATTAATCATTTGGGTGAATCAAGAATAAGAATTACGTTATGTGTGTCCTTCACCAATTTAGATTGATGACAAGCAACGGATTTGGCATACTACTTATTCTCATAGAAAAGATTAAGAGAGATATAGCGCAAAGTTGAGAAGGTCTTCGATGATCCACTGGTAGGATGAAAGAACGAATGAATCTATATGATAACGAAGGAGGAGAACTCTTGAACGAACCACCATGAGAATTGAAATGAATGAAGAAAAGATAACGAGACACCGGGAAGAATTTGAGAACGAATGAAGATACTTGAGGGAATTTAGATACAAGAGAACGAAAAGATCACGAACTGATTAG
Source organism: Triticum dicoccoides (assembly GCF_002162155.2). Classification (NCBI taxonomy): domain Eukaryota; kingdom Viridiplantae; phylum Streptophyta; class Magnoliopsida; order Poales; family Poaceae; genus Triticum; species Triticum dicoccoides. The sequence continues at coordinate 352,749,938 of NC_041392.1, forward strand.
AGAATATTTGAATGATGCACCGGTAGGATTTGGAGAACTAGAGCTGAAAGCTGGAATGACTAATACTGAAATGATGGCCTTCGGAGAATCAAACTAAAAGGACTCTTGAATTGCTCTGGATGGGTGAAAAGAATTCTCACAATTCGAAAACAATTATGAGAGGATGGCATAAAGCTAGCACCATGAATCTTCACGAGAACGGAGGAAGATTTAAGAGAAACTCTTCTTCGGTCTTCAAAATCTGAGAATTACAATGAGAAACACCAACATGAATTATTGTGGCACTCCGGAATAATCAAAAGCGAAGAGGTTGAGCCAACGATGAAAAGAAATTGAGAGATCTTGGAGAAACACATCTGGCTGATGAAAATTCATTCTTACGTCAAACTTGGAAAAGAATTTGGGAGTAACTCTGGGAAAAATTAGAAGAGTCAGGTAAGATCCTGGGAAAAGACCTGTGGGTTAGGGCCCACTCAAAAGAAATACTATAGAATGATTTAAAAGAGAGAATGCACCGGTTGAATTAAAAGGCTTGAATGAGATAACAACCTCGAGATATCTTCAGCACTCCGGAACAATTGAATAGCGAGAAGTGGAATGATAATAACGTGCACCGGCGTGAGAACACATTTGAAACGAAGAAAAAGGGATATGAACAACACTGAAGGCTTGATTTGCATCCACCGGAGGAGAAAAGAACGAATAATGATGAACTAGAAGCTCCGTTAGCATCTTCTTGAGAATCCCTGGATAAGAACATTGACGGAAAGAAAAAGAAGAAAGCTCACATGAATCAAATGGATACTTGATTAAGATATCTGAGTCCTCGAAGAAAAAGGGTGGGGAGGGTGGGAAAAACAAAGGCAATTTGGGGCAGATGAAACAAACAACGTTGAGAAGAACTGATAAATGATCTTTGCTGGTGTTGAAATGATCGGATCCACTTGAAGAGAAACACGCCGGTTAAAAAGGATTGACATGACAATCTCGATTATCATGAAGGATTGGTATTCACATTGGAGTATGAGAACACCGTTTAGAATAAGGTATGGAATCAATATTTGACTTAGAAGCAACTCGAATACCACAACTCAAAACAAAACAAGGATTGGCTTGCAGAATAAGCCAGAACAAACATATGATAGAGATTTCACCGAAGTTTTCATGGTGGGGCCTACAGGGGCTCGATCGTACAGCACCATCATGTACAAGGCAGTGCACATGACATACGAAGCGTCCCCGAGTCAGCATAGCCAAGGACTCTTTAAGACACAACGAGACCACTGTAAAACCAACCGTGGATAGGCGGACCACTAGACGTCGAACCCCAATTTCAAATCATACATCCGTCGGAAAGAAATCCTAAGAGCTACTTGAATTCCCACTTATATACTCCCGAAACTTTCCGGTTATGCAATCAGGTGTTGGGGATACAGGGGAAGCATAATATCTCACCCAAACTAACAAATCCTACATCCAACTGTATCCATCCTTCAACACATAACCAAGTAACCTTTGGAAATCGTTTACCTCAACCTTCAAAAAGCATCCGTTATACGAGTTATGGCAATACCCCCGAACTCCCACCTAGTACTGGGTGGCGTCGAGGTTATCTCACCAACAACTACATAAAAGAGATTTTCGATGTTGGCGAAACTCAGGTATTCCAGAACTGCAACGATAAAATTGTGACGATAACACCTCGGAGCTCAACTCCCCGGGACACTGCCACAACCCCTAAATGTCAGGAGGCACCAAGAACAATGTTCTCGTCACAAAACCATCGGAACGATTCCAAGATACCCGCGTGATCCTAAAAAAAAATTTAGTGAAATTTGAGAAGAGAAGAGACAAAACTCTACGTCAGGATGCCTCACCAGAGCGATGAAGGGACTGAGGAGTAAAAAGAAGTCCTACTCTCCGATATATATAATTCCTAAATGACTCAAAACATTTTTCTAGAATCAACAACGCCAGCGATTCGATCAAGCAGGGGGGCTCCTAAAGTCGGGGAAGGCTCTGATTACCAACTTGTAACGCCCTCGATACGGCTATATCTCCCACGTGTCGAAGCACGACTTAGAGGCATAACCGCATTGAAAGCAATGTCGCGAGTGAGGTAATCTTCACACAACCCATGTAATACATAAGGGAAAAAAGGCACATAGTTGGCTTACAATAGCCACTTCACACAATTACAAGAATAAAGCATTACATCATCCAGATACACACAAGGTCCGACTATGAAACCAAAATAAAAGAAGACTACCCCAAATGCTACACAGATCCCCGATCGACCCAACTGGGCTCCACTACTGATCAACTGGAAACGAAACAACATAACGAACACGATCTTCATCGAGCTCCTCCTTGAGCTCTGTTGCATCACCTACACGGTATCATCGGCACCTGCAAACTGGTTTTGGAAGTATCTGTGAGTCACGGGGACTCAGCAATCTCACACCCTCGCGATCAAGACTATTTAAGCTTATAGGTAGGGTAAAAATGTATGAGGTGGAGCTGCAGCAAGCGACTAGCATATTTGGTGGCTAACATACGCAAATGAGAGCGAGAAGATAAGGCAAAAGCACGATCGAACAACTATGATCAAGAAGTGATCCTAGAACAACCTACGTCAAGCATTACTCCAACACCGTGTTCACTTCCCGGACTCCTCCGGAAAGAGACCATCACGGTTACACACGCGGTTGATGCATTTTAATTAAGATCAACTTCAGTTTTTCTACAACCGGACATTAACAAATTCCCATCTGCCCATAACCGCGGGCACGGCTTTCGAAAGTTCAAAACCCTGCAGGGGTGTCACAACTTAGCCCATCACAAGCTCTCACGGTCAACGAAGGATATTCCTTCTCCCAAGACAATCTGATCAGACTCGGCATCCCGGTTACAAGACATCCTCGACAATGGTAAAACAAGTCCAGCAAGACCACCCGATGCGCCGACATCCTGATAGGAGCTGCACATATCTCGTTCTCAGGGCAACACCGGATGAACACTACGTACAGCTAAAACCAGCCCTCAAGTTTCCCCGAGGTGGCGCCGCAAGTGGCTCTAGTTCGGACCAACACTTAGACAAGCACTGGCCCGGGGGGGTTAAAATAAAGATGACCCTCAGCATGCGCGACTCCCAAGGGAAAAGGCTAGGTGGCGAATGGTAAAACCAAGGTTGAGCCTTGCTGGAGGAGTTTTATTCAAAGCGAATTGTCAAGGGGTTCCCATTATAACCCAACCGTGTAACGAATGCAAAATCCGGGAACATAACACCGATATGATGGAAACTAGGGCGGCAAGAGTGGAACAAAACACCAGGCATAACGCCGAGCCATCAACCCTTTACCAAGTATATAGATGCATTAATTAAATAAGAGATATTGTGATATCCCAACAAAATAACCATGTTCCAACATGGAACAAACTCCAATCTTCACCTGCAACTAACAACGCTATAAGAGGGGCTGAGCAAAGCGGTAACATAGCCAAACAATGGTTTGCTAGGACAAGGTGGGTTAGAGGCTTGGCTTAACAATATGGAAGGCATGATAAGCAAGTGGTAGGTATCGCAGCATAGGCATAGCAAAAGAGCGAGCATCTAGCAAGCAAAGATAGAAGTGATTTCAAGGGTATGGTCATCTTGCCTGAGATCCCGCAAGGAAGAATAACGAGTCCATGAAGAAGACAAACGGACGTAGTCGAACGGTTCCTCACAAACGCGATGTTATCGGAACCAACCCAAAGAAGCAACACCGGAAAGAAGCACACAACATAGTAAACAACTGTAATGCCCCGAGACCGATGCGCCAGGTGTCTTCCAGTTATTCGTTGTTGTTGTCTTGTCATTCGCTTGCCTGTTGCATCTTGTCATGCCATCATGTGCATTGCATCATCATATTTTCAAAACATGCATTAGTCCGGGTCTCCCAGTTCCGTCTGTTTTCCGTTCTGAACCCAGACACACTTGCACGCGCCCGCGGCATGTCCGAAATAGTATTTTATTAGTGGCCGGAAAATGTTCTCGAAATGGGTTGAAAGTTGGTGTGTGGTCTTATTATAGTGTAGATAGACCGCCTGTCAAGTTTCATCGCATTCGGAGTTCGGCTGATAGCCCAACCGTTAAACTATAGCGGCATTATAGTCGGGCACACGTCGGACGTTTTCGGTCTCCAAAAACAGTCGCCGGGCCTCCCTCTCTTCTCTTCTCTCAGCTCGAGACCGTCTACACAGCTCACTACCTACCGCCAGGCCCAACCTAACCTCTCTCGTTAGCCCGCAGCCTCCTCGCGCGCACGTCCGAAAGTTGTCCCGAACCCGACCCGGAGTGTCGCCGCCGTTGGGTCCAGAACATCCCCAAACATCTACAAAATATCATCGTTTTATTTATTGGACTCTTTAGCATATATATTCTCATTCGTCAGATTTCGATCCGATGATCCAGATCTCTCTCTTTTCACCTACATGCTATATATATAGGCACCTAACCCTAGATGCCGTCCCATCCGTCAAATCTTTCCCCTGCCAAGTCGGCCGCCGCCACCCTCTTCCTTGGGATCACTCCCGATCCAAAAAAAAAATCCTTCAGCCAACCACTTCTCCTCGATCCAAATCATCCCCGACCACCGTCCTTGTTTTCCGCCGCCACCCAATCCATTCATCCAGCCCGCAACAGTGTCTCCCCTCGATGGCTCCATCGCTCCTGTTCCAGCCCTTTTGCCTCAATCCACCAGGCGCCTAGCTCGCAGCGGCCAACGCACAGGAGAGGAGCTCCTGAATTCCCTTGCCCCGACCTACTTCGCCCCACGGCCTCCTCCTCGTTGCCTTGGAGCCCGAGCGCGCCACCACCTCCTAGCGCCGCTGCCGGCGACCTCGCCGAATCAGGCCACACTGGCCTGCCTTCGGCCACCTGCAGGCCAAGCCCGTCGCCACTCTTTCCCTGCTCCTCTTCCTTCCTTCTCCTCCTAGCCTTACCTCGTTTTTCCTTTGCCTGTTTTTCTCCATGGACAGGGATCACCAGGGCATCCACTTCAATCTTCTGCGCCGCCCGGAGCTCCTCAACGCCGGCCGGATCGACGCAGTTCACCGCCGCCAAGAGCTTCCTCACGACAGATCTCACCTCCTGCGCCTGTCCTGGACAAGATCCTCGCCGCCGGATCTCGCCTGCGCCCGCCGCCACGTTCGTCTTCGTTCCGGAGCTCGAGTTGGAGCGTTGTACCTCGTCACTGCTGCCCCATGCGCCTCCTCTGCCTGGCGCGTTGACCGCATCGCCAGCCATGTCGGCTGCACGAAGCCTCCTCTGCTTGAACCAATCCGCCGACTGCGCCCGCGTGGACTCGAGCGAGTCCAGCGCTTCGGCCCAGCATTGCCTCTGCCGACCTCTCCCTCTGCTCCAGTGGGCCTTGGCCCATGCGTGAGGCAGCCCCCATGTCCCTGTGCACTATTGGGCCAGCCAGATTCGGCCCAGGACATATTTTTTCTGCAGAACGTTTTTGTCTATTATCCGCAGGATTGCAGTTTTACAGAAAAGCCCTCATACACCATGCATTTAATAACTTCACAACCGTGCATCGGATCTAAATAAATTGTATATGAAAGTTGCTTAGTTTTTCATCTAGTTTCATAATAAGTCATTTTCATCTATGTTTAAAATGTTTAAAATGTTGTTTGTTTAAATTTGCTTAAATAACTTGCTAAAATGCTTTATTCCATAACTAAATAACCGTAACTCGGAATTTAATAAACTTTATGTGTAAGTGGGGTAGAAAAATGCCTAGTTTAACATGGTGGCTTTACTTTGCATGTTTAATAACTCTAAAATTGTGTTTAGGACAGAACAGTACCAAACCTAATATATGCATATGGGGATTTACCGGAATTGTTGTTCGTTGCTTCCGGCCTCATTTAAACTTGACTAGGTAGGTAGTTTTACTTTGCTTCACCCTCTTGCCATGTTTAACAACATTTAATATTGTTGGGTACATAACCAAGAGAGAACTAAATAAGTCATGTGGTGTTTCGGCAATATGCAACTCTGTTGCATAATGAGCTCCACTTAATTTGTAGGATAGTTTGTGCACTTTGCCATGCCATGCTTCTTTAAACCAGACATGCATCATACTTGTTGTGCATCATGCCATGTTGTTATAGTGGTTGTTGACTATGTTGTGTGCTTCTTTCCGGTGTTGCTTCTTCGGGTTGGTTCCGATAACGTCGCGTTTGTGAGGAACCGTTCGACTACGTCTGTTTGTCTTCTTCGTGGACTCATTCTTCTTCCTTGCGGGATCTCAGGCAAAATGACCATACCCTCGAAATCACTTCTATCTTTGCTTGCTAGTTGCTCGCTCTTTTGCTATGCATATGCTGTGATACCTACCACTTGCTTATCATGCCTCCCATATTGTTAAGCCAAGCCTCTAACCCACCTTGTCCTAGCAAACCGTTGTTTCGCTATGTTACCATTTTGCTCAGCCCCTCTTATAGTGTTGTTAGTTGCAGGTGAAGATTGGAGTTTGTTCCATGTTGGAACATGGTTATTTTGTTGGGATATCACAATATCTCTTATTTAAATTAATGCATCTATATACTTGGTAAAGGGTGGAAGGCTCGGCCTTATGCCTGGTGTTTTGTTCCACTCTTGCCACCCTAGTTTCCGTCAGATCGGTGTTATGTTCCCGGATTTTGCGTTCCTTACGCGGTTGGGTTATAATGGGAACCCCTTGACAGTTCGCTTTGAATAAAACTCCTCCAGCAAGGCCCAACCTTGGTTTTACCATTCGCCACCTAGCCTTTTTCCCTTGGGAGTCGCGCATCCCGTGGGTCATCTTTATTTTAACCCCCCGGGCCAGTGCTCGTCTAAGTGTTGGTCCAAACTAGAGCCACTTGCGGCACCACCACGGGGAAACTTGAGGGCTGGTTTTAGCTGTACGTAGTGTTCATCCGGTGTTGCCCTGAGAACGAGATATGTGCAGCTCCTATCAGGATGTCAGCGCATCGGGCGGTCTTGCTGGACTTGTTTTACCATTGTCGAGGATGTCTTGTAACCGGGATTCTGAGCCTGATCGGGTCTTCCCGCTAGAAGGAATATCCTTCGTTGACCGTGAGAGCTTGTGATGGGCTAAGTTGGGACACCCCTGCAGGGATTTGAACTTTCGAAAGCCGTGCCCGCGGTTATGGGAGGATGGGGATTTGTTAATGTCCGGTCGTAGAAAACCTAAAGTTGACCTTAATTAAAATACATCAACCGCGTGTGTAACCGTGATGGTCTCTTCTCGGCGGAGTCCGAGAAGTGAACACGGTGTTGGAGTAATGCTTGACGTAGGTTGTTCTAGGATCACTTCTTGATCATAGTTTCTCGATCGTGCTTTGCCTTCTCTTCTCGCTCTCTTTTGCGTATGTTAGCCACCATATATGATAGTCGCTTGCTGCAGCTCCACCTCATACCTTTTACCCTTCCTATAAGCTTAAATAGTCTTGATCGCGAGGGCGTGAGATTGCTGAGTCCCTGTGGCTCACAGTTTACTTCCAAAAACCAGTTTGCAGGTGTCGTTGAACCGTGCAGATGACGCAACCAAGCTCAAGGAGGAGCTCGATGAAGATCTCCTTCTTTGTGTTGTTCCGTTTCCAGTTGATCAGTAGTGGAGCCCAGTCGGGACGATCGGGGATCTGTGTAGCATTTGGGGTAGTCTTCTTTTATTTTGGGTTCCGTAGTCAGACCTTGATTGTATCTGGTTGATGTAATGCTTTATTCATGTAATTGTGTGAAGTGGCGATTGTAAGCCATCTATGTATCTCTTTCCCTTATGTATTACATGGGTTGTGTGAAGATTACCTCACTTGCGACATTGCTTTCAATGCGGTTATGCCTCTAAGTCGTGCTTCGACACGTGGGAGATATAGCCGCATCAAGAGCGTTACAAGTTGGTATTAGAGCCTTCCCCGACCTTAGGAGCCCCCTGCTTGGTCGAATCACTGGCGTTATTGAGTCTAGAAATGTTTTCAGTCATTTAGGATTATATATATCGGAGAGTTAGGAATTCTTTTTACTCCTCTGTCCCTTCATCGCTCTGGTGAGGCATCCTGACGTAGAGTTTTGACTCTTCTCTTCTCAAATTTCACTAAAAAAAATTTAGGATCACGCAGGTATCTTGGAATCATTCCGATGGTTTTGTGATGAGAACATTGTTCTTGGTGCCTCCTGACATTTAGGGGTTGTTGTAGTGTCCCGGGGAGTTGATCTCCGAGGTGTTGTCGTCACAATTTTATCGTTGCAGTTTTGGAATACCTGAGATTAGTTTCGCTGATATCAAAAATCTCTTTTATGCAGTTGTTGGTGAGATAACCTCGACGCCACCCAGTACTGGGGCGGGAGTTTGGGAGTATTGCCATAACTCATATAACGGATGCTTTTTGAAGGTTGAGGTAGACGACTTCCGAAGGTTTCTTGGTTATGTGTTGAAGGATGGATACAGCTGGATGTAGGATTTGCTAGTTTTGGGTGAGATATTATGCTTCCCGTGTATCCCCAACACCTGATTGCATAACCAGAAAGTTTTGAGAGTTTATAAGTGGGAATTCAAGTAGCTCTTAGGATATCTTTCCGACAGATGTATGATATGAAATTGGGGTTCGACGTCTAGTGGTCCGCCTATCCACGGTTGGTTTTACAGTGGTCTCGTTGTGTCTTAAAGAGTCCTTGGCTATGCTGACTCGGGGACACTTCGTATGTCATGTGCACTGCCTTGTACATGATGGTGCTGTACGATCGAGCCCATGTAGGCCCCACCACGAAAACTTCGGATGAAATCTCTGTCATATGTTTGTTCCGGCTTATTCTGCAAGCCAATCCTTTGTTTTGTTTTGATTTGTGGTATTCGAGTTGCTTCAAAGTCAAATGTTGATTCCAGACCTTTCCTAATCGGTGTTCTCATACTCCGATGTAAATACCAATCCTTCATGATAGTCAAGATTGTCATGTCAATCCTTTTCAACCGGTGTGTTTTCTCCTCAAGCGGATCCGTTCATTTTGAACGTCCGCAAGATCAATTATCAGTTCTTCTCAACGGTGTTCATTTCATTCGTCCCAAGTTGTTTTTGTTTTCCCGCCCACCCACCCTTTTTCTTCAAGGACTCGGATTTCTTTATCAAGTATCCTTTTATTTATGAGAAGTCTCTCCATTCTTTTCCGTCAATGTTCTTACCCGGTGATTCTCATGAAGATCCTAACGGAACCTCAAGTTCATCATTCTTCATTCTTTCCTCCTCCGGTGGATTCAATTCAAGCTTTGTTTTTGAGCATAGTCTTTTCTTTTTACCCAATGCTATTCTCATGCCGGTGCACCTCATAATCATCCACTTCTCACTATTCAATTGTTCTGTAGTGCTCAAGATATCTCGAAGATTCATGCTTACACTCTGCTTTCGTTCAAGCTTTTGCGAGGATGTTATCTCATTCAAACCATTTAATTCAACCGGTGCAATCTCTCTTTTCAAGCAATCATTCAACGGTGTATCTTTTCAGTGGGCCCTAACCCACATGTCTTTTTCCAGGATCTTACCTGACTCTTCTTTTCTTTCCGGAGTTATTCTCAAATTCTTTTCAAAGTTTGACGTAAGAATGATTTATCATCAGTCAAATGTTTTTCTCCTAGATCTTTCAAATTCTTTTCATCGGTGGTTCAACCTTTCCATTCTTCATTCCGGAGTGTCTCAATAATTCTTGGTGGTGTTTCTCGTCGTAATTCTCAGATTTTGAAGACCGAGAAGAGTTTCTTTTAAATCTTGCCCCATTCTCTGCCATCCTCTCATAATTGTTTTGATTGTGGGAATTCTTTTCATCCATCCTAAGCAATTCAAGAGTCCTTTTAGTTTGATTCTCCGAAGGCCATCATTTCAGTATTATTCATTCTAGCTTTCAGCTCTAATTCTCCAAATCTTACCGGTGCATCGTTTAAGTGATCTCTAATCAGCTCGTGTTCTCTTCATTCTCTGGTATCTAAATTCTGTTAAGTATCTTCTTTCATTTTCCAATTCTTCCCGGTGTTTCTTTATCTTTTCTTCGTTCATTTCCAATTCTTACGGTGGTTCTTCGAAGATTTTTATTCCTTCATTTATCATATCAATTTATTCGTTTTTTCTACCTGACCGGTGATTTGTTGAAGACCTTCCCAAGTTTGTGTTATATCTCTCTTAATATTTTCTATGAGAATAAGTAGTGTGCCAAATCCATTGTTTGTCATCAATTTAATTGATGAAGGATAAGCATAATGTAATTCTTATTCTTGTTTCATTGAGTGAATTCAATTCCTTATTCCGGAGGCTCATCAAATTCTCGGTTTCATTTGTTTCATCTTTCTTTTCTGAAGTTCCAAGCTTTTACGCATTATATCGTCGTGAAGATTCATCTAAATCATCGCAAGATTCACCTTGGGTTTTCAACTTCTGTTGCCTCCCGTTTGATCATTCTTTTGTTTAACAGAGTTCTTCATGAAGGTTCTACATGGTGGTTCATCAAGGATTTAATTCCTTCTCGAAGTGTTCATCAAGATTTCCCTTCGTTATGTCATTTTTTGAGGTGGTGTTATGTCATTTTTGATATTTTCCCTTCATGTTTCATGGATCACAAGTTTTTCAAGAGTGACATATTTAAATCCATCATTTTCTCTTCGCTCTAGTCGTCTTTTCAACCCATCAATTTCTTCGAGCATGAGCTCTTCTCAATCCGTCAATCTCGTCATTTGAGTTATCTTGGGTAATATTTCACCTAAAACTTTCCCTAAGGATTGTTGCTATTATGGTGCTTATAAATGACCCAAGTTCTTCATCTTTCCTCCCGGTGAAATATTTTCTCGTCTCCTTGTTCATATCAATCCAATTCTTTTTCCCGTGAGTGGCAGAATTTCATCTCATAGTTTTTGAGTTCTTCTCCATAAGCCCACTACAAGATTATTCTTTTCATTGTTGGTTTTCCAACAACTCCGCTCTAGCAATTGTGGTAAGCGTGATCTTACAAGATCTTGTTTCCTTCCGTTCATACCATCCGTTCTTTCTTTTCTTCCGGTGGCATTGTGATGTTTCTCTCTTCAGTCATCATCTCAAATGGTGAGGATCGTGTTCTTTTCGTGCTTATCCATTTAACCAGAGTGTTGTGTCCTCTGCTCAAGTTATTTTCATCTTGTCAAGCTTCATATCACTTTTCAACCGGAGTTCTGCCCGAGATTATTCTTCTTTGATCTTTGTTTATCTCAACCAGAGTGGTTTCAATTCCTTCTTGTCCTTTGCACTCGTCATTCTTACCTTTGCAATCTCAAGGTTCCGTATTGTTCCTTGTTCCTCTTTTCCAATGGAGTGTTTTCAACTTCGTTTATCTCCGTTGTATTTTTTTCTCGAAATGGCTTAACCTCTCAAGGCTCGTGGTTTCACTCGTTTGTCAAAGAAGCAACTTAGCTTTACCTCTTCTCTTTCTCTTCTGTTTTCCCTCCGGTGCCATTCTAGATCTCGGGACGAGATCCTCTCGTAGTGGTGGAGTGTTGTAACGCCCCGAGACCGATGCGCCAGGTGTCTTCCAGTTATTCGCTGTTGTTGTCTTGTCATTCGCTTGCCTGTTGGATCTTGTCATGTCATCATGTGCATTGCATCATCATATTTTCAAAACTTGCATTAGTCCGGGTCTCCCAGTTCCATCCGTTTTCCGTTCTGAACCCAGACACACTTGCACGCGCCCGCGGCATGTCCGAAATAGTATTTTATTAGTGGCCGGAAAATGTTCTCGGAATGGGTTGAAAGTTGGCGTGTGGTCTTATTATAGTGTAGATAGATTGCCTGTCAAGTTTCATCGCATTCGGAGTTCGGCTGATAGCCCAACCGTTAAACTATAGCGGCATTATAGCCGGGCACATGTCAGACGTTTTTAGTATCCGAAAACAGTCGACGGGCCTCCCTATCTTCTCTTCTCTCAGCTCGAGACCGTCTACACAGCTCACTACCTACCGCCAGGACCAACCTAACCTCTCTCGTCAGCCCGCGGCCTCCTCCCGCGCACGTCCGAAAGTTTTCACGAACCCGACCCGGAGTGTCGCCACCGTTGGGTCCGGAACATCCCCAAACATCTACAAAATATCATCATTTTATTTATTGGACTCTTTAGCATATATATTCTCGTCCGTCGGATTTCGATCCGATGATCCAGATCTCTCTCTTTTCACCTACATGCTATATATAGGCACCTAACCCTAGATGGAGTCCCATCCGTCAAATCTTTCCCCTGCCCAGTCGGCTGCCTCCACCCTCTTCCTTGGGATCGCTCCCGATCCAAAAAAAAATCCTTCAGCCAACCACTTCTCCTCGGTCCAAATCATCCCCAACCATCGTCCTTGTTTTCCGCCGCCACCCAATCCATTCATCCAGCCCGCAACAGTGTCTCCCCTCGATGGCTCCATCGCTCCTGTTCGAGCCCTTCTGCCTCAATCCACCAGGCGCCTAGCTCGCAGCGGCCAACGCACAAGAGAGGAGCTCCTGAATTCCCTTGCCCCGACCTACTTCGCCCCACGGCCTCCTCCTTGTTGCCTTGGAGCCCGAGCACGCCACCGCCTCCTGGCGCCGCTGCCAGCGACCTCGCCGAATCAGGCCACGCCGGCCTGCCTTTGGCCACCTGCAGGCCAAGCCCGTCGCTGCTCTTTCCCTGCTCCTCTTCCTTCCTTCTCCTCCCAGCCTTACCTCGTTTTTCCTTTGCCTGTTTTTCTCCATGGACAGGGATCACCAGGGCATCCGCTTCAATCTTCTGCACCGCCCGGAGCTCCTCGATGCTGGCCGGATCGACGCAGTTCGCCGCTGCCAAGAGCTTCCTCGCGACAGATCTCACCTCCCGCGCCTGTCCTGGACAAGATCCGCGCCGCCGGATCTCGCCTGCGCCCGCCGCCACATTCGTCTTTGTTCCGGAGCTCGAGATGGAGCGTTGTACCTCGTCGTTGCTGCCCCATGCGCCTCCTCTGCCTGGCGCGTTGACCGCGTCGCCAGCCACGTCGGCCACACGAAGCCTCCTCTGCTCGAACCAGTCCGCCGACTGCGCCCGCGTGGACTCGAGTGAGTCCAACGCTTCGGCCCAGCATTGCCTCTGCCGACCTCTCCCTCTGCTCCAGCGGGCCTTGGCCCATGGGTGAGGTAGCCCCCTTGTCCCTATGCACTTTTGGGCCGGCCAGATTCGGCTCGGGACATATTTTTTCCGCAGAACGTTTTTGTTATTATCCACAGGATTGCAGTTTTACAGAAAAGCCTTCATACATCATGCATTTAATAACTTCACAACCGTGCATCGGATCTAAATAAATTATATATGAAAGTTGCTTAGTTTTTCATCTAGTTTCATAATAAGTCATTTTCATCTATGTTTAAAATGTTTAAAATGTTGTTTGTTTAAATTTGCTTAAATAACTTGCTAAAATGCTTTATTCCATAACTAAATAACCGTAACTCGGAATTTAATAAACTTTATATGTAAGTGGGGTAGAAAAATGCCTAGTTTAACATAATGGCTTTACTTTGCATGTTTAATAACTCTAAAATTGCGTTTAGGACAGAACAGTACCAAACCTAATATATGCATATGGGGATTTACCGGAATTGTTGTTCGTTGCTTCCGGCCTCATTTAAACTTGACTAGGTAGGTAGTTTTACTTTGCTTCACCCTCTTGCCATGTTTAACAACATTTAATATTGTTGGGTAAATAACCGAGAGAGAACTAAATAAGTCATGTGGTGTTTCGTCAATATGCAACTCTGTTGCATAATGAGCTCCACTTAATTTGTAGGATTGTTTGTGCACTTTGCCATGCCATGCTTCTTTAAATCGGACATGCATCATACTTGTTGTGCATCATGCCATGTTGTTGTAGTGGTTGTTGACTATGTTGTGTGCTTCTTTTCGGTGTTGCTTCTTCGGGTTGGTTCCGATAACGTCGCGTTTGTGAGGAACCGTTCGACTACGTCCGTTTGTCTTCTTCGTGGACTCATTCTTCTTCCTTGCGGGATCTCAGGCAAGATGACCATACCCTGAAAATCACTTCTATCTTTGCTTGCTAGTTGCTCGCTCTTTTGCTATGCCTATGCTGCGATACCTACCACTTGCTTATCATGCCTCCCATATTGTTAAGCCAAGCCTCTAACCCACCTTGTCCTAGCAAACCGTTGTTTGGCTATGTTACCGTTTTGCTCAGCCCCTCTTATAGCGTTGTTAGTTGCAGGTGAAGATTGGAGTTTGTTCCATGTTGGAACATGGTTATTTTGTTGGGATATCACAATATCTCTTATTTAAATTAATGCATCTATATACTTGGTAAAGGGTGGAAGGATCGGCCTTATGCCTGGTGTTTTGTTCCACTCTTGTCGCCCTAGTTTCCGTCATATCGGTGTTATGTTCCCGGATTTTGCGTTCCTTACGCGGTTGGGTTATAATGGGAAACCCTTGACAGTTCGCTTTGAATAAAACTCCTCCAGCAAGGCCCAACCTTGGTTTTACCATTCACCACCTAGCCTTTTTTCCCTTGGGAGTCGCG